>NC_090989.1:190450879-190760152 GCF_041146395.1 Eulemur rufifrons | reverse complement strand
CTGACATGCTGCCTTTCTCAACAGCTCGCGGCATATGCCCCAGACTTTTGTTGGCAGGCCATGAGCTTGACTCCAATACCGGCATCTTCTCATCAGCCTGCGCTATGACCTCATGAGGAGAAGATGCTTGCTCCTTCTGGCGAGGAGTTAGATCTATGAGATCCATCACCAAAGCAGCTCTATTTTTTGACTGAGTATTCTGGTCCACAGGCCTTAGTGCTTTTTCTTTGGCTACCAGGGTCTGGACCACAGCTGATAGTACTTTCTCAGGAGGCGGGAGTCTCTGGGACAAAGAGGCATGGGATTTGTCTGGGGGCCTGTCTGAAGTCTGGGGTTTGGGACTGCTGGGAATTAGCAGTCTGTCTGGCGGTGGAAGTCTCAGGCCAGTGGGGACTGGGGTTTTCTCCAGTGACTGGGGCCTTGAGCTGGCAGCACCTATGGATTTATCCAGCCTTGGGTCAGCTGTCCCCACAGGTCTTTCCAGTGGTTGGGAAATGACTGAGGGTGAGGAGCTTGGGCCGGTCACTGGAGAGGGTTTGTCAGACAGCTGGGGTCTTGGTCCTGCCATGGCAGGTGGCCTGTCCAGTGGCCTCTGGCTGGGTATCAAGGATTGGGGTTTGGTTCCTGACCCAGCAAGGTCTCTGACCCTGTCTAAAGGCTGGGGCCTGGAGTCAGTTCTCTCAAGAGGTCTTTCAGGTAGCAGTGGCCTCTGACAAGTTCCTGCCAGAGCTTTTTTGGAGAGTGACAGCGTCTGGTTAGTGTCAACAGGTGGCTTATCTGACATCTTGGGCCCCTGAGCAGCCACTCCTGATGATTGCTCTGCCGGGTGAGTGTTTGTGCCTGCAGGCAGCGGTACGGGGGGAGGCACATACTCACGGATCTCCCCTGGTTCCAGAGGGTTGGGCCCACAGGGGTCATGCTCAGTACAAGACAGACGCCCATCCAGTTTGGAAATGAAAAGCATCCCTTCTCGATGTTGCTTGCAAAAGGAACTGGGGCACATCTCACAGAAGGAGGCTGCTTCCTTCCCACAGATGTCACACTGATGCCAAGGACACTCCCATTTCCCTGAAAACACAAAAGTGAAACAAAAGCTTAAGGAAAAAAGAGATGTATGTGAGCTGGGCCATAGCTCTGGGATGGTCCAAAGGTGAGAATGCAGATCCTCCTTCACACTGCCCCTGCTTCAGAGGGGCACTCACCTGCCACCTCCTGCCCTCCAACAACAGCTTCCTCTTCTGCACAGAATACATTAAATAACAGCGAAGTATCAAATAACAACTATTAATAGAATCACCTAAATATACAAGCAGAGGAATAAATCCATACTTCTATGACTATTTCCAGTAAGGAAAACAAAAACAACACAAAGCTCCTCTTAGAAGAAACATTTTGATATTACTTTCATGTTGTTGTAAACTCCTTTTGTCCTATATAGCTTTTTTATTTTTTTTGGTAGAGACATGGTCTTGCTATGTTGACCAGGCTGGTCTTGAACTCTTGGCCTCAAGCAAACATCCCGCTTTGGACTCCTAAAGTGCTGGGATTACAGGCATGAGTCACCACACCTGGCCCTATACAGCTTTTAAATATTCAATTCCAAGAGAAACATCCCAGGTATTTAGATTCCTGCTTATTTGGTTATTAACAGGAATAGGAAAGATACACAATTGTGAAAAATGAGAACAGATTTACCTTTGCTGAATTTTAAGTCTTGAAATCAGTACAAAATGTTACCTATGTGGTCAATAAGGAATCAGTGGAAAAGACCCAAAACTGAGCTTTTATCTATCTTTTATCTTTTTACCTCCATTTCATGAGTCGAGAGTCTTGACCATAGACAGTGTTTCTATCCCCAATTAAACTATGCTACACCTTGCTCTTGGCACACAGGCATGATCAACTCTATCATAGCCCATGTCAGTGATGGCTCTGAGTAACTGATTCTGAAACAATTCCATTTCCTGGCACTGACAAGTCAATGTTATGGCCTTTTTCTCATTCTATTTCAGTTCCTATTCTTTCATCACCCTGGCCAATACACAATGAAGGACAAAATCCTTTTACTTCTACACCTCGAAGTTCTCCACCTTTTATAATTCTGGGAAGCAGGCCACTAATAATGTATAATCTTACCCTGGAATGATTCCCTACTAGTTTCTCTTTTTTGCCCTTTAAAATAGAATGGCATAACCAAATCCCTAAAATCCTCTAACACCAAATCACCACCCAAAGGCTATAAACTTCTCCAACCACAAATTCCTGGTTAGTACATCCACCTGGGCAGCTTTCCCATGTGTTAATTGACATACTCACATCTCCTTCACAGGAAAAAAGTCTACTTTGCAAGGGAAGAGACCCCACTAGGGGGATGGGAGCAAGGTAGGGACTGGCTAACAGGGTGGCAATCCATCTCTTACTGACCAGAACAACCCAAAGGCTCTACTCTGTCCCAGCTTCTTTCTCTGGAAAGGTAACATGATATAGTGGCCTTGGAGTGAGAAAACCTGGCTTTCAACCCAGCTCCTCCATCTATTTGTGAAAAGTCATCTCACCAATCTGACTCTGTATTTCCACATAACATGGAAGAAAAATGACCTTTATGGGTTGCTGGGAGGATGAAATAACGTAAATTTAAGTAAAGTTCTTGATACACAGTAGGTTAGTTTCTGTTCCTTTCTTTATAATCAAGGATTTTAAGCCTCTGTTGTCATTTATTTCCAGAATAAGAACATAGACCACACCCTTCAACAATATGCACAGGCACTTTCTTCCAGACTGAAGCAAATGGCATGAAAGCCTGGATATTCTGTCAAAGAAGGAGCACTCTGAATGGATTTTGGCACCAACCTGCTGGTCGCTTGGTTAGATTGAGACAGTCTGCGTGGTAAACTTTTGGGCAGCCAGGCTTCTTACAGGAGACAAGCTGGCCAGCATCCCCGCAGCTAAAACATTCATCCTCTCGTTCCTTAGTGATTTCACCCTGGGTCCTGCGCTTCCCCTGTTGCTTCTTCTTGAATTTCTTTGACTTTTCTTCCGTGGCAATCGGTTGATTCTAGAGGTCAGATATTGAGCAGTCAGCATTCTGTCAATATATTAGTACTAATCTTAACCAGGTTAACTCTCCTCTCTGAGCCTCAGTCTCTTCTCTCGGAAAAGACAGTCCACATAGACTGTCATGAAGATAAAATGTAGGAAAGGCACCTGACACATCATAGATACCCAATAAATGTAAATGGCAGCACTGATTACCACTTTTGTATCAATTAACTACTCCTGCCACATGAGCGAAACAGAAAAGTCCTTAAGTGTTTTTGCTGACAACAAAACTGGTGTTAAATGTCACCCTTTCATAAGTTTTAGTTTTATGTTTGTCCAATTTCAAAGTTAAAGAAGACTACTCTGTGTGCACACACATTTCTTGTTTATTTAACAAACTTTCACTGAACACTTTCTACGCGCCATGTGTTAGGAAGACACAAAAGATTCATGGTCCTTGTCCTCAAAAAGACTATGTGTCTTTAAATCAAATGAGGTAAATATCTACCACTCCCAAGACAGATCCTGGTGGAGCCAGCAGGCCTCATCTGTGTTCATGCAGGCTACACTTGGTCACCAAACCCTGTGGCTTTCATCAGAATATTCATTTTAGCTTAGAAACATACAGGACCAATCTACAAGGCTTAATAAAGGTCCTTCCCATTCTAACAGGCCAGTGTTTATCAACAACCCACAGTGCTCTCCCATTTCTAAACTTCTTTCCCAGCATTTCTTTCCTGCTGATTCATGTGAGACCACAAAGATGCAGAAACTGACATCCCCAGTGCACCTAACATCGTTAACTATGGGTTAAACTCAATTACTATTTTGATTTATAGGAAATAACTGACTTCTTAAGGAACAAGACCATTAAACCAACCAACCAACCAACCAACCAACCAAAAAGCAAAACAAAACCCCATATAATATAGAGATGATCTTCCTTATTTAACAAGATAAAAGAATAATTAGTGGATGTTCTTCGTTTTCACATGTTATTGCTCAAATAATTTTTCTTTTTCTTTTTTTTTTTTTTGAGACGGAGTCTCACTCTGTTGCCCGGGCTAGAGTGAGTGCCGTGGCGTCAGTCTAGCTCACAGTAACCTCAGACTCCTGGGCTTAAGCAATCCTACTGCCTTAGCCTCCCGTCAAATAATTTTTCTTATTGGTTTCTTCTACGATAATCTGCATTTTTCAGTTCTTAATGTTGAGCTTCATAATCAAATAAAACATCAAGGGAAATAGCCAGTTGGAATCACTGTGTAGTCTACTTTGCATAAAAATTAAACTTCAATTTTCACTGTGCCGTTACTTATGAGAGAGAAAACTTGAAGCATCCAGATGTTCATCTATTATGTCCATCCATTGTATAAAAATTAAAGTCACTAAAAATCATGGTTAAGATAATTATGTAACAGCAAGGAAATATTTTTATAATATTTAAGAAAAGCAGGATACAGACTTATAAACAATTAATAGAATTATAGAATTACAATTCAGTTAAAATGCACACAAGAAAAGGAAGTAAGATGCAACATTTATACTTTGTTACAATGTTGAGATTAAGAGTCCTACTTTCTCATCTGTGGTATTTTACTACATTTAGAATCTTAAATTCAATTATAGATTCTTTGGTATTTTTAGAAAGAGAAACAGTGAGAGACAGACATGCATAGATATACCAAGAATCTAAGTAGCTTATTAGGAGATAGGAATGAAATAAGGTGAGACCAACAATGAGGTGGGAGGTAACCAAAGAAGTTTCTATTTTACAGCTTTCATAGCTAGAAAGTATTACCAATTAAAGTCAGATTGCTTAAAACAGTCCAACAATACCCAAAGACCCTCTCTGGTGTAACTGAATTGATACTAGATTGCTTAGTAAATTGCCAGTGGCCCCATCGATACCTATTCAATGTGATTATTTCAAAGACATATCTTCTTACAAGGAAGACTGAGCCCTAACACCGTCAGAGATGGAGGACTGCACCACTATTCCCAATGCAAAGGGCTGGAATGGTGGTACCTTTGGCCTAACACCCAAGAAGCCACTGCAGTTCGGGGCTCCACATTTGCAAACGGTCTTTCCATTCCCAAGACATTCGAGGTTGTAGTTGAAGGTAAGTTCAGTGCCTGCATAAGAGACCATAAATAAAAATATTAGTATCTATGGTTTTAATTACATTATTTCTGTATTAATTACAAAAGATACCAAGCTCCCACAGATTAATTTTAAAAAGGGAATTTTAAAAAACGATTTAACTTATCCCACCACTATATTAACAAATTCTAATCCTATAACATTATTAAACTGCTAATACAACTTAATAACAAAAAACTGAAATGGCTTAACAAGTAATATTTAAGATAATTTTTACTATAGAGGTGTTGATTTTACCTCAAGTTGTTTTTCATTTGTTTTCTAACTACTCAGATTCAAAATATATTAATTCATTACCAAAAACAAACAAAAACTAACTTACTCTGTATCAATGTGCCAGGCACTGGAAATGCAAGTATGAAGAAAACCTGTTAGGTCTGTGCTGCCCAGGTGAACACACCTTACCTGGCAGCACTCAGGAGAAAGGCAGAGTAATAAGAGAAAGATCTAGACCAGAAACTGGCCGTACATCCCAGTTATGCCACAGCTTAGCTGGGGGAATCAGAACCATGAGTAGCTTTTTTTTTTTTAAACACACGTATATACACAAACACAAATTTTTATCTTAAGAGTCTCATGCTCTACCGACTGAGCTAGCCGGGCAGCTACAAATTTTTATCTTAGAACAATTTAGAAATAAGTGTGTAAAATTTTTCCTGAATTGGACACAAACAAGTACAAAAAATGAAACTATGGGTTGGGTGCGGTGATTCATGCCTGTAATCCCAGCACTTTGGGAGGCCAAGGTAGTATGATTGCTTGAGGCCAGGGGTTCGAGACCAGCCTGGAGTAGCCCATTTTTTAAATAGAGAAATAACAATCTCACAAGTTTATTGAAAGAATTATATAGCAGTAATTTGCAAAAAAGAGGCATACAGATTAAGATACAGATTATCCCCTTTCTGTCAAAGGTCCATCAAAACTGTGTGAGCAAATAAAACACAAACATTCAAACTTTAGGCATATAACTCTCAACCTGTTAGGGAAGGCCTAACAGATACAGGAATTTTATGTAAATATACAAAGAGGTTGCCTCTGGGTGGGAGTAACTGGCTTACAGCTAACATATGAAGTGATGAGCATTCATATTCAAAACTGCCAAGTCTAGGCCAGGTGTGGTGGCTCGAGCACAGAAGTGCAACTACGGGCTAGGGCCAGGCTCGGTGGCTCCCACCTGTCATCCCAGCACTTTGGGAGGCCAGTGCAGGAGGATGGCTCAAGGCCAGGAGTTTGAAGCTCTATCTCGTAAACACACACACACACACACACACACACAACCAAAAATTCATCCTGAGAGGCAGGCTGCAACAAAACAAAACAAAACAAAGAAAAAACAACATTGTCAAGTCTTAGGAAGATTTCCCATTGCAGACTGACATACCTTTTATAAGTGGGACTAACATAGTTTTTCATCTAATGCTGGAAATAGATCACTATTTCTTTATTCAGTTGAGCAAAATATAAAGCAGCTGCCTTATATTTAGAGGTCACGTTGTAGGAAAAGTAGAACCACTCATAGCCAGGTGAGAGGTTCACACTGTAAGGAGCTTGCAGGAACTCAGACTGACGGAGGTAACGGCAGGGGCATATCTCCCATCTTACACCTGCCGTCAATTTACTGGATTAAATGTTGGGTGATTTTATTAACAGTATTCTTATCAAAAAAATTTATGAGTATGTAACTGAACTCTTATAGATCTGATGTGCCTGTAAGGCAACTCCACCATATACACAAATGTAAGATTGCAGGATACTTGGCATAACTTGCTACTCACAGAACATATACACTATGTAAATCACACAAGGAGCTAAACTAAATCAGAAGGTATCAGCACTCATAAAGGAAACACTGATACCATTCTAGAAAAGTTAAACATGCAATAATCTTTGATGGATCTGCAGTTATTGAAAGATCAAAGAACATCAGAAAAGAGGTAAACAAGAAGTGAGGATAACAAATGTGGGAGATAATGACAGGTATGTGAAGAGCCCAGGAAGTAGGATGAAAGTCCTGATTCCATCTGTCTAGGCAGTCAGCCTGATATTTATCACATACTGTCTCATTTTGCCCATCTCATCCATGCAAACTAGACGTGAGGACAGGAACAAGGTCTGTGAATTTTTACAACAAACTACTGAGCTGAGTGAACCCAGGAGAAGAGAGAAGAAAAATTTGTGGTTAGACATGGTAGGAAGCCTTCCCTGTGGAAACGGACTGAAGGGTCTGACTAGAAGTGTGGAACTGACAGAAGTTTACCTACTTTACAGCATTTTTGCAAGGATTAAATGAGACAGTATGTTTAGAATAGTATCTAGTATAAGACATATTTACTAAATTGCTCCTATTACAAAGCAGAAATCTATACATTTTAGTCTGAAGCCATGCATTCCAAAAACTTGAGACAAGTCAGAATTTTAAAAATCAGTATCAAGCAGAGTGCAGTGCATGGTAATGCTCAAGTGTTGTTTAATTATTTAATACTTTATCAGTGGTCCCCAACCTTTTGGCACCAGGGACCAATTTCATGGAAGACAGTTTTCCACGGTGGCAGGAATGATTCAAGCGCATTGCATTTATATTGTGTAGTCAAACCTCTTTGCTAATGATAATCTGTATTTGCAGCCAGCCACTCCACACCGCCTCACATCACCGCCTCAGCTCCACCTCCGATCATCAGGCATTAGATTCTCATAAGAAGCAAGCAACCTAGATCCCTCAACATGCACAGTTCACAGTAGGGTTCGAAGTCCTAAGAGAATCTAATGCTGATCTGACAGGAGGCGGAGCTTATGTAGTGATGCGACTGATGGGGAGCAGCTATAAATAACAGATAAAGAAGCTTTCCTCACTCACTCACTCACCCACTGCTCACTTCTGCTGTGCCACTCACTTCCTGCTCTGTGGCCCAGTTCCTAACACAGCATGGAGTGCTACCAGTTCCCAGCCCGGGGTTGGGGACCACAGCTTTATATGAAGCAAATTGTTTGCAAGACAGAGAAAAGAACTATTGGCTCAATTTTAAAATCTGAAAATTGTCAAAACCTTGAAAATTCTAAAAAGCCTAAAAAACTCCTGGGCAGCATATTTAAATTGTAGAGAAAAAATACATTGGGTGTGAGAGTGCTGGAAGAAGTCCCACAGATTAAATTTTAAAAATGAACACAAAAACAGGGCAAGAGCTAACCACATTGCTTTTGAATTATTGCTTGCTGAAGCTTGATTAATGCTTCCTGAGGTCAACAATGCTGACTAAGCAAGGGAGAACTTAGTTCTTCTTCCAGATTGCTCATACAGGATTTCTGCTTCAACAGTAATTGTTTAATACAAACTACCTGGGCTAGTTCCATCTCAGTTTGAGTATAGGAGAGTAATCGTCAACTGTTTTGCTCATGTCCCTGTAAAACTCATTTTGAAAAACCATATACTTTCTTACACATTTCAAAATTCACAAATTTTACACAAGTCTTGATATTTAAAAAGTCACACAATTTTGAAGGTATCAGATATGCCCACGTATATATACATAAAATAGTTATTGTTTTTTTCTAACCACTAGACCACTGGGGATTAAAAAAGTTTTATCAAAACCATGAAGCTGTAGATTAAGACCCTTTAATTTATGGAAAATATCCATCATATAACTTCACTATCAAACCACTCACCATTATCAGATTTACTTTCAATTCAAATAAACATCTTATTACTTAATTTGGTTACAACCATCTCCGCACTCTAATTCTTAGAGACACAAGCACCCAGGCGGGCCATGACAGAGCAGTACATTCTCTACTGTCTACTTCTTTGGTACCCCAGAGGTGAGGGTTTTTGTTTTTAAAAATAGCCTTGGGTCCATAACCCTTAAGATTTGAGAGGTGAAATTTTTGGTTTATATAGTGAGAGAATAGCAATTGTAGAAAGCAAGGTAAGAAAGGAGATCTGGAGAGACAGCAATTTCTAAAGCAGACCAATTATTGGGGAGTTCATATAAAAGTTAAAGTTCTGAGAATTTATTCCATTAAAACCATACATGCCCAACCCTGAAGCATTAATGTTAAGAGAAATGAGCTAGTCACAAAAGGACAAATAGTGTATGATTTCATTTGTGTGAGGTACCTACAGTAGTCAAATTCAGAGACAGGAAGAAGAATGGTGGTTGCCAGGGGCTGTAGGGAGAGGGGAGAATGAGGAGTTAGTGTTTAATGGGTGCAGAGTTTCAGCTGGGGAAGATAAAAAGAGTTCTGGAGACGAATGATGGTGATGACTGCACAACAATGTAAATGAACTTAATCTTAATGCCAGAGAACTATACACATAAAAATGGTTAAAAATATAAATTTTGTATTTATTTTAACACACATACACCCCCCTCACACAAATCCATGCCCAAGGACCACCTGCAAAGTCTTCATGTTTCCTCAGAAGCTTGGAAACTTCACATATTGGCATAGAGGACATAAGGGATTTTTAGATGATAAAACCTGAAATTTGGATCTTAGCTCCAGAATCCTTAAATGATTCTTACCTGCTTTAATGTCACTCAGGGCAAAAAGGCCAACACGGGTATCTCCATTTACAGACCACTTCTGTGTTTCACAATTGGGCTGGCAGCAATGATTCATGAATCGAGCATAGTTTCCTTTAGGACCAGCATCAATGATTCGGTCCTAGAATTCCAACAGAAGCTGCTTATCAGACTTCCTGAGACCTCTGCTATTGATTAAAATTTGACTATTCTAATAAGCTAGAATTCCTATTTGTAAAGTTTGAATCTCCCAGAGTAGTGATTCTTCGTGTGATCCCTGGATCAGCAGAACCATCACCACCTAGCTAGTTGTTAGCAATGTTAATTCTTGGGTTGTGCTTCAGATATACTAAAGCAGAAACTCTGGTGGAGTGCAGCAATCTGAGTTCAACAAGACCACCAGATAATTCAGATTTATGCTGAAGTTTGAGGACCACTGTCATAGAAACAGCAGCTTGTCCCATCCTCTAATTAGAAGTTTTCAACCAGGATGGACATTAGAAACCACCTAAGGAGATTTAAATACTGAGGCAGAGTTCCCATCCCAACCTAGAATATCTAGAGGTGTAGACATCACAAGTCATTAAGTGCACGACTTGAGAAATATTTACAAAGGCAAATACCAAGAAAGGTTCTGTGATAAAAGCTAATGGATGAAGAAAAAAGTAGAACCTAATATTCAGGTACAAATAGGAATCAAATACACAGAAAATATACACACTAGGATACTGGAATTAGAAATAAGTTCCCAAATACAATTCTAGGCATCAATGAAATGAAACTCATCAGAAAATTCCTAAAATGAGAAACATGACTCAGGTTTTTAAATTGAGTTCTACAATCAATGTATATGACTTTCTTAACACAATAATTAAATATTAAAAACTCAGTTTCTCAATCTATAAAATAAAAAGGCAAAAGAATGATTATTTACTTTTTTCGTTTCAACTTTTAATCCAATAGGAAAAGTACTAAAAGATATAATCCCGAATTTACACTGAATCATTCAAAAAGAATGCTTTAAAAAGCAGTTTTTTTTTTTGCTTTGGCCACGGATTGACCAATCTTACCTACTTGAGAACCCTGAACAGGTCATCCCCATGGATAGGGGAAAAGACCCTGCTTTGGGCAATGCATGACATGCCTACCAATGCTATGGCTGGGACAACACAAATCTCACTATCTTACAACAATGCAAACAAGTATTTTCCATTACTTACTTTGTCTAGGGTGAGCATATAGAAATTAGTGATATCGTGTTCTTGGGCATAACGGATTCGAGCTCTGCATTCTTCTTCATCTATTAGCTCACCCACATACTCATTCACAAATTCACCCTAAAACAAGAAATAGCCCCTGACTTAATGGCAAAAAGCACACTGGTATTCACATATACACTTTATTTTTTAAAAATTAATGAAAATACCAGATTCTCCAAAGCAGATTACATGCATATAATTTTACGTAATTAGCTACTTTATGATGCCTCAACTATTTGATAATGAGAACCACCTCCCCACTCCCACCAACAGAAAGATTAAGATACACTAGACACTAAAGATGGAATGGAAGAATAGTAAGTAAACTAAAGCTTCCTTATAATGCCAATATGGATGGTCAAATTCCTTGTCCAAGAGCCTGAAAGTCAGTTTCCCTAAACTGTGTTCATTTTCCCTGGAACTGCCCTGCCTACCACCCCTGCACATTTTACACAACCATTCTCCCTAACTCTACAGTCACACTGGCTTTCACACATGCTGTCTCCTTACCTGCAAGGCTTTAGTGCTCACCTTGCCTGAGCCAACAGCTATTCATTGTCCAAGTCTCAACTTAAAATATCCTCAGAGACAAGCTAGTTTCAGGTCCTTTGCTACATGCTTCCAGAGCCCTTTATGCTCATCATTGGGTGATGATTTATTCACTGTCTCTCCCTCTCTAGAATGTAAACTTACACAAACATGGACTGTGCTTCTCTTATTGATTACTGCCTCCTCAGCACAATGCCTGGCACATAGCAGATTATATAATTACTTGGCAAATGACTAAACAGACCAACCCATATTCACTGCCTTTCCTAGAAAGAAATTTCAATAAAATTTTTCAGAAAGTATAACCAGAGTAAGGCTTATTTTATTGAAATGTCAAATAAGATTTATTTTATATAAAGACTGTACAATCTCATCTATTTATTAGAAACTTGAAGATCCTGCCAAGTTTCAAGTTGAAGACATTACTGCATGTTCATTCAGTGAGGCCTAACCCTCTTCTCCTTCATTTTCCATGAATCCAGACCCCTGTTAGCCCCACTAAGAATATTTTATTAGTAGGTAATCAACACCTCTGTATCATGTGCTCACTGTCCTCTCTTAACCACTGATTCTAGAATTTCCACATAAAAGTTGGTAGAGCCAGAGCTTTTCTATGAATTTCCCTCTTTTTTCCCATTTCCCTACATAAGGAACATGATCAATACAAAAGACTTTAGAGATAAAGGAGACCATCTATTCTCAAGCCTCTAAACTGTGGAAGGAGATGGCAAGACACAATAAGGTTAATCCCTAAACTGTATTATTTTCCTCTATGTGAATTTCCTCACATTCATCAAGAAGAATTGATCATATTAAGCAACTGAAATGAAGGAAAAAAAAGCTAACAGTTTTCTCACCTTTTTAATGTCTGTTTTTGTCCGTAGACCCCAGCCCCTCTGTAATGTGCGGAAAATTTCCACCTCTGGATACTGGCGCTTGGAGAAGCACTGGTTCTGACAGCGCCCTCCAGCAGGACACACTGTGGGATGGCACTCGTAGAGCAGCATGCGATTGATGCATTCAGAGTCTATCCCACAGGGGTTCTCATCAGTAGCTTTACAATTGCAACGGGGAATTTCAGACAGGTCTGCAGTGAAGATCTGTACCCTGCCAATAGGACGATTCACCTGGAGAAGCAGCACATGGTATACAGTACATTAGACAAGTCAACACAAGATAATTCAGGCTCGGTAAAAGGCACATTTCTCTTCCCTGAAGTTGCGTGCCACGTTTTAGATGATTTTGAACTATCATGATTTAGGCAGTTTGACATATGAAAAATGAATCCCACAAAACTTTAAAAAATTCATTTAAAGAAATCTAAATTTCAAAGCTGGTAGGCCCAATGAATTGTAAATTAGGTTTGTGCTATTGCCACACAGTGGCGCCACATTAGCTGCTACATAAAAACATGCACTCCTCTTAAATGGGAAATTGTTGGCATAAAAACATCTGTGGGTAATTTGGGTTCCTATATACGAACATGTATTTTAATTATTTACTGCCATAATTTGAAATCTGTTAAAAAAACTATGGTAATGTCACTCATGCATTTATTTTGCTGAAAAATAGTGAAAATTAGGTGAAACAAAACGTGAAGGTCAAACAGCTGCTGTGATACCAAAGCCATTTATATAGTTTTTGCATATACTAACAAGAATGCTAAGGGAAAAAACAGACATGCCAATACAGAGATGGATTTGTGCATAGGAACAAGTCTCCCCTACTTGATAGTTCAGTGGAAACACTCAAACTGAGTCTTCAAAGACACAATCCACACTTAAAATTTAACTATTCAGGCCAGTCGTGGTAGCTCATCCCTATAATAAATCCCAGACCCTGGGAAGCCAAGGGAGGAGGATCACTTGAGGCCAAGAGTTTGAGACAGTGTCTCTACAAAAAAAAATTAGCCGGGCCTGGTGGCCCTTGCCCATAGACTCAGCTACTTGGGAGGCTGAGGCAGGAAGATCACTTCAGCCCAAGAGTTTAAGGTTGCTGTGAGCTATGACAATACCACTGTACTCTAGCCTGGGTGACAGGGAGAGACCCCATCTCGAAAACAAACAAACCCACCCAAATAAAAAATAAAATTGACTATTCAGCAATTCTGCAATACTTGCAAGACTGTTGAGAGAATAAATATATGTAGAGGTATAATACAGAGTCTAGAAGCCTCTTAAACATGTTAGATGTAATTGAATTCTTTCTTCCTTTTTTTTTTTTTTGAGACAGAGTCTCACTCTGTTGCCAGGGCTAGAGTGCTGTGGCGTCAGCCTAGCTCACAGCAACCTCAAACTCCTGGGCTCAAGCGATCCTCCTGCCTCAGCCTCCCAAGTAGCTGGGACTACAGGCATGCGCCACTATGCCCAGCTCATTTTTTCTATATATATTTTTAGTTAGCCAGATAATTTCTTTCTATTTTTAGTAGAGACAGGGTCTCGCTGTTGCTCAGGCTGGTCTCGAACTCCTGACCTCGAGCGATCCTCCAGCCTCGGCCTCCCAGAGTGCTAGGATTACAGGCGTTGAGCCACCACGCCCGGCCTTCTTCCTTTCTTTTAACATCCTTTATAATTGTTTCCATCATATCAAATAGCCTATATTACTAACCCTGGTCAATCTAAAAATCACTATTACTTAAAATGTTATTTCTGGTAGTCCCTCTGAACTTATTCTGGTTTGGGGGGGCTGGGATCTGCCCAATTAAAAAAATGCTGACCAGGCGAGGTGGCTCACGCTTATAATCCTAGCACTCTAAGGAGGCGAGTTGGGAGGATTGCTTGAGCTCAGGAGCTCGAGACCAGCCTCAGCAAGTAGGAGACCTCATCTCTACTAAAAATAGAAAAATCACCCATGTGTTGTGGTGCAGGCCTGCAGTCCCAACTATTCGGGAGGTTGAAGCAAGAGGATCACTTCAGCCCAAGAGTTTGAGGTTGCTGTAAGTTACGATGACACTACTGCCCTCTACCCAGGGCTACAGAGCAAGATACTGTCTCAAAAAAGAAAAATAAATAAATAATAAATAAATAAAAATAAAATTTTAAAAAGTTATTTAATTCCTCTAAATTCTCAAATGCTTTCATTTCTGGTACTTTATTGACTGCCTCCTCTTCGTTAACAATGTAATAAAATCTATACAATCTGGACATATACTGTCCTCAAACCCTTTCTCTGTAACAACTTAACCTCAGTCACACACAAGACTACAGGTCCTAAATAGAGCCTTAAAACACTGACTTCTGATCCAAGGCATTTACGTGACCAGTTCTCCACAAAGGTTCATCCTACTTCCTTTCTCTTCATAAGTATGTGTTTTAATCATTCTTTTGCAATACCTGACCATATCTGTTATTAATCCAAAAATAAATTTCTTGCCTAACACATCATAAAGCAAAATGAGGCCGGGCGTGGTGGCTCACGCCTGTAATCCTAGCACTCTGGGAGGCCGAGGTGGGAGGATCGTTTGAGCTCAGGAGTTCGAGACCAGCCTGAGCAAGAACGAGACCCCACCTCTACTAAAAATAGAAAGAAATTATATGGACAGCTAAAAATAAATATAGAAAAAAATTAGCCGGGCATGGTGGTGCATGCCTGTAGTTCCAGCTACTCGGGAGGCTGAGACAGGAGGATCCCTTGAGCTCAGGAGTTTGAGGTTGCTGTGAGCTAGGCTGACGCCATGGCACTCACTCTAGCCTGGGCAACAGAGTGAGACTCTGTCTCAAAAAAAAAAAAAAAGCAAAATGAAAACAAAAACAAACCCACATAGTTAAGTAAGAACAAAGACATAGACATGTAATTTCAAGTCAACTCTCATGCTACATCAGGGTTGACAATAAATACTTTCAGCTTTGCAGGCCACAGGTCTCTGATACAGGCAGTTCAACTCTGCCATTGTAGTAGGGAAGCAAGCTGCCATATACAATGTGCAATTCTTTCTTCCTTTTTAAAAATTTTTAAAAAGAGATTGGATCTTGCTCTGTCGCCTAAGCTGGGGTGCAGTGGCATGATCACAAATCATTGCAGCCTCAAACTCCTGAGCTCAAGCAATCATCCTGCTTCAGCCTCCGAAGAAGCTAAGACTATAGGCAAGGCACATTCCCCCATGCCCAGCTAATTTTCAAATTTTCTGTAGAGACAGGGTACCACCATGTTACCTAGGCTATGAAAGCTGAATTTCACATAATCCTCATGTGTCACAAAATACTTTTTCTTTGTTAATCGTTAAATGTAAAAACCGCCCTGAGCTCATGGGCATTATGCAAATATGCAGTAGACCATATTGGCCCACGAACCATAGTTTGCCAAGACCTGGTTCAGACCCTTTTGCTGGAAATGTTTGGGGGAAAAATAAAAGTGGAGGGAAGAAGTTAGCCACTAAATTCTGTGATGAAATCATTCACAGGAATTGCGCTCTCAATAGCTCGATATGGTTGATGTGCTTCTCTAAAATGCCTACTTTGTGGTTATCTGTCACCTAGGCCTGTGTGAACAGGATTACTTTTCTTTTTTGAGGCCTATCTACACCCTGGTGTTATATCTTAATATACAGTAACTCCATTTAGGTCTCAGGGTATCAGCAGGGGCCATTTAGACCCAATTATAGGTTTTGAAATTCTTCCTTTCAGCAGTTTTAATTATTTGTAAGGGTTGATATTTCACAACTTTTATTCCTTCTTAGAGATCTTCCAAAGATCAAAAAGAAAATTTACTTATTTAAAAAGAATAACTTACTTTGTCTTTTAAACACCATGCAAGTTGTTCATTAGACCCCTTTTATAAATCTAAGATATAATATGGAAATTTATGTTCTTACATTTCCTATATAACATTTTACTATTTATTATGCATTATTACTCATCAATGATTCACAACTACGTTGAAAAAGACTAAAATAATTTAAAAAAAAGGGAAAAATGATGGCATCATATATATATATATATATATATATATATATATATAAGCACAATGAAATAGTGAAATAAACTGTCACACTTTAGATACCATCTTTATGGTCTGCTTTTAGTATAAATACCAGACTTTGGAAACTAAAAAAAACAAATTATATTTCTAAGGACAAAAATGAAATAGGGCATTCCCATCCAAGAATGATGTAATCACAAATATTTTGCAACAAGAGTCTAGGCTACCTCATTTTGCTAATAGGGCTAACAATTTTAATGTTTTATGATGTTTGGGTATTAAAACAACTTATCAGATAAAAAGAGGTTTTAGTAAATACTAAAATGTCTAATAAATTTGTTCTTCACTGTTCCTTTATTTTTACTTCTATAAATTGTTCATATAAATGACATCAAAGCTCTCTCTTTGCCCTTCCTTTTGCTTGCCCTTCTATGACAATGGGTCTGGTCATCATCTATGGAGTATGTACCAGGCTCTGTAAACCTATATCTTGCTCTTGACCTATAATCCTGTCTCTCTCTCTCAATAAACCTCATGTTCATGCTTGCCTAAAAAAATAAATAAATAAATGACATAAAAATATTAAAAAAAAAATAAAGGGTCTACTGGACCCAGATGATAAGTGGTGATGACTATTTTACTAGGTAGATTGAGGTTATGTACACCTCCCATTAATTCTCCTGAACTTGGTAATCCTATTCATACTGCTCACATAAAAGATCTTCAGCATCAGCCATTACCAAGAAAACTTACCATATTACTCACACTAACTGAAGGCCATTTATCATTTTTCATCATGGCTCTTTGGTCCCTTCAAACCACAAGATGTTCTGTGAACAGAAATCTAATCTACTTGTATGAGAGGACTTTCTAAGGCAGTAGAAGAAAGACTGCAATACGCTAGGAATGGTGCTCTGGTACTTTTTTACTATCTTCTCTTAAGTTCAAACCTCTGCCTAAAAGCAACTGTGCTTGTGCTTCCATTCTCATCATGAACAAGGTAGGAAGAGGGTAAGCTATACAGCATCTCTCCTGCAGATTTTGTCTCACCTTGATATGTTTATAAGGTGGTGGCTTCTTATCATTCTTTCGGTCTTCTTGTAGCTGTCTTAGCTCTTTTTGGGCCTTTAACTCCTCAAACCTTGCTGCAGCTTCCTGAAGAGCTAAGAAAAAACAGAGTACAAGTCACTTAAAAATCTCTGGACTAAGTTATTTTGCTTTTATTCTACCCCCCTTCAGTTGGAGAAATTCCATGTTTTAGATCAAAATCAGCCAACATTTTATGAAAAAGAATATACCTGACACCTATGTTCAAATAGATTATAAAGTCCCAATGGTATTAATACATGGCATTAGGATAAAACATAATCCATAACTAAATGGTATTAACAGACTACCATAGCTTAGAGGAAAAAACAAAAAACAGCTAAATGGCTTGAAAAAGCCCACAGATACCATCTCCTAACAACAAAACTTCATTTGCTCAGCAAAATCACTGACTTTAAACCTAAATTTTTCTTCAGTCCCCGAGCTCATGCTTCCAGAAACATTCTACTTCCTAGGAGCCCCAGATAATGTGCTCACCCTCCTTTGGCAAAAATACAAAGTCGAAGTTTTGCTCTCTTTCTTGCCTATTCCGTAGAGAACCTGTCCTATTCTTTGCTAAGACTCATTCTGTAAATATCAACTATTAGCTCTAATGATACACAGATCTTCTTACCTATTCTACATTTAAGACTTGTACTTTAATATGCTTAAAACATTGCAATATCTGAAAAGTCCAACAAAATCCTAAGATCCTCATACTTCTCCACTTAAAACAAAATTTTAATCCATTCTTCAGCGAGGTGAAAAACTGTGAGAATTCCAATTCTTTCCTCTTTCCTCTCTGTGGCATTCCCCATGCTCTGTCAATTCTCTCACAAAAATGTCCCCTCTGTCCTATTCTCTTTTCTCTAATTCCTTGTAACAACGTAGCAGATTTTTTGTGTAACATGGAGTCCTTCCTCTAAACTGTCCTAAAATTCATTCTTCCCTCATCCTATCATTCGGCATGTCCTACCTAGTCTATCTCCTTAATGTCTATCCAGTATACAACATCCCCCGCCAACCTCCATGAACAATTCCCTTAGAGTCTGGTCATCTCTAACTAGAACTAAAACCATCTCACTGACCTTCCTGGCTATAGCTCTCACCTTTTAATGGTCCCGATAATCAAATCCAGATTGAGGTTTCTAAAACTCTGCTTTGACCATGTAACTTACTTATCTTCTTAGGCTTCCTAATATTATGCTTAAAGTACAGCAAATATTTGGAGGTACTAACTCAGCATGTTAGTGTCAACTTGTGCTTTCACACTGTGGGTTGTTTTTTTTTTTTTTTGGGAGATAGAGTCTTGCTCTGTCATCCAGGCTAGAGTATAGTGGTGTGATCATAGCTAACTGTAACCTCAAACTCCTGGGCTCTAGCAACCTTCCTGTGTCAGCCTCCCAAGTAGCTAAGAAAACAGGTGCCATGCCACCATGCCCAGCTAATTTTTCTTTTACTTTTTGTAGAGACAGGATCTTGCTATTGCTCAGGCTGGTCTTGAACTCCTGGGCTTAAGCAATCTTCCCACCTCAGCCTCCCAAAGTGCTGGAATTACAGGCATGAGCTACCACACCAGGCTTATCTTCTTGATACATTTTATTTATTATTTAAAAATATACATTTATTTTTTTTGGCCCGGTGCGGTGGCTCACGCCTGTAATCCTAGCACCCTGGGAGGCCGAGGCAGGTGGATCATTTGAACTCTGGAGTTCAAGACCAGCCTGAGCAAGAGCAAGACCCCGTCTCTACTAAAAATAGAAACAAATTAGCTGGACAGCTAAAAATATATAGAAAAAATTAGCCGGGCATGGTGGCACATGCCTGTAGTCCCAGCTACTCGGGAAGCTGAGAGGCAGTAGGGTCGCTTGAGCCCAGGAGTTTGAGGTTGCTGTGAGCTAGGCTGACGCCATGGCACTCTAGTCCAGGAAACAGAGTGAGACTCTCATTTGTTAATAAATAAATAAAAATAATTTTTTTCTTAATTCACCTTGTCTTTGTCAGGCATTCTTGCTACATTCTAAAGTACCTTCCTTTATTCATAATCAGTATAGAGGTTAAGAGTTTGGATTCCGGAGCCCAATTATCAGAGTCAGAAACATTTTTCTATTAACTTATTGGCACTGGGATCTTGGGCAAGTAATTTAACTTTTATATACCTCAGTTTCCTCATATGCAAAATTAGGATGGTATCTACCTCATACGGCTGTCATAAGGACTTAATGCAGAAAACTCTCTAATACTGAACAGGGCCTGGAAAATAAATGGTTAACTATTATTATGGTTCATTCTTCAAAGTGTCACTTAGGGCAGAAGGCATCTATGATTTTCAGACTTCAATCCCCAGCTTAGTCAAGCTTTCTCTTGCTCTGTGCCCACGGCATACACCATGAACATTTATGCCACAACATTCACTGAATGGCATTCTGACTGCTGGTATCTATGTCAATTCCCCCCTTAAAAACACGTGTTTCTATCACTTGAGCCCAGGAATTCGTGGCTGCAGTGAGCTATGATCAATCACACCACTGCACTCCAGCCTGAGCAGTAGAGCAAGATGCTATCTCCACAAAACAAAAACATATTTTCCTAGAAGGCAAAGGACAGCTCCTAGTGGAGGCAGAATCCCAGAGCTTCAGCTGGCTTAGACTTGAGATCTTATTTACACTCTCTCTTTTCTCCCAGCATCTATGGTGGCCAGCTCTGTGCAGAAATGTTGGTCACTTGGTCCCCAACCTCTGAAATTACAGAACTCAAGACCCAAGCTCCTATAATATTAGTACTGATAACATATAATATTAGTACTATGCATTACTGACTTAGTAATAGTGCTGAGAGCCCATATATCTTTGCACAAAAACTAGAGGACAAATAAGTGAGTATGCACTAAAATAACATACGGCAAACGAAGTTTTATTGACCTTATTCCCTATGGACATCACTCCCATTCCCTACGCAGGAAGTTGCACCTCCTTAGAATCTCATTTCATCTCACCCTGTAGATAAAATTTTATACAGACACTCCTGGACATTATCCCACGGTAAGTTGAAGAGCATGATGAACATGTTATCACTTTCCATCACTGTAAAATCTTAAGTTGAACCATAGTAAGCTGGAGACTAGACTGTCTGTACTTGAATGTCCAAATATATGCAAACAGCAAAAGATATGTTGCCTTTTAAAGGCCAGCTAGAGGAAGAAGGTATTAGGTCATTAAACATGAAATGTCCAATTTTGAATTAAAAGTGTTTATTATATCTCAAACAAGAAGCAATACAATTAAAGTATTCACCTAAACTATCGACACAGTTTTGCCATCTTAACCATAGCTTATTTATGCCACCAAAGAGCCTAGGGAATGAGTGGAGATGAAATCACAAAAGGCAGTTTCCACAGCTTGTTGAGAATTGGATATTTTTCCTTGCAAGAAGTGGTCCAAAACCTGGAAGAAGTGGTAGTCAGTTGGTAGATACAAAGTCTGGTGAATACAGTGGATGACAGAGAGTTTCCAAGTCCAGCCTCTGTAGCTGGCGTCAGTGGTGTGTATTCGACACGTGGCTGGAGTGTTGTCTTGCAAGAGGATTGGCCTGTCTCTATTGATCAATCTTGGCTGCTTAATTGCGAGCATCCTCATCATTTCATCCAAATGGTTGTAGTAGACATCCTTTGTAATTGACTGACCAGGTTTCATGAAGATGTAGTGGATAATACCAGCACTGAACCACCCAAAAGACACCATTAGCTTTTTATGATGAATATTCAGTTTTGGACTGTGTTTTGGCACTTCATCTTTATCCAACCATTGTGCCAAACACCTGCGATTGTAAAAACGAATCCATTTTTCAATCACACATAACAATACAGTATAGAAATGGTTTGCCTTTATGTCATGACAGCAAAGAAAGGCAAGCTTTGAGACAGTTTCTCTTCTGACGCTCGTTTAATTCATGTGGTACCCATTCTCTCCAGCTTCTTTACCTTCCCAATTTGTTTCAAATGTTCCAATATTGTTGGAATAGTGATGTCAAGCCTTGCTGCTAATTTACGCATAGGTTGAGACAGATTCGCTTCCATTACAGCTTTCAGCTCATCATTATCCAACCTGGTCTTGTGTCACCCACATGGCATATTTACACAATTAAAATCACTAGAACGGAATTTCTCAAACCATCGCCATACTGTGCCTTCATTAGCCACATCCTCCCAAACACTTCATTATTTTAGGCTGTCTGCGCTGCATTGTTTTGACCCCAAAACACGTTTGAAAATAACATGAATTTTTGACTTACCCATAGTTTCACAAAAATGGCCTTTTTTTTTTTTTAAATTTCAGCTCATTATGGGGGTACAAAAGTTCAGGTTATATATATTGCCCATGCCTCCCCCCATCCCCCCGAGTCTGAGCTTCAAGCGTGTCCATTCCCTAGACAGTGCTCATCTCACTCATCACGTAGGTATGCACCCATCCCCTCCCCCCCATCCCCCCCAGTAAGAATTTCAAGCGTGATTTAAAGATAATCCCAAGCCAAAACATGCATTTGAAAGACTGAGGATGTACCTTCACATTAAACATAAAAAAAGAAGAGTCAAAGTGAAATGTCAGAAGTATCAACTGTCAAAACTTAGCACTTAGTTGGACACTTCATACTTAACAACCTAATAACTATCACAGAGGGGATACCAGTTATGTACTCTGCAGGTTCACTTTCATTATCCCACTGAATTCTTAGAGCAAACTCTCTCCATTAAATGGCAAGAGAAAACCAAGAGTTCAAAAAGCTGATTTAGCCACCTGTTAAGTAGTAAAACTAGTCCTGCTGAGACAAGATACACCTTCCTACCCCTACACAGCTTCACTGCTAAACCAGCTTACAAAAATTTCTCTTCATATATAGTATTTATGCTGTGACTTTCACTACTTTGCTCTGTAATTTTTGGTGAATTTTATTTCTTCCCAATAAACCAAAAAAAGGGGAAAAAGAAAAAAACAAAGAAACCAAAACTAAACTCCTTGGAGCAAACATGGCTTCACTAGAGATGTGAGCCCTTGCCTAGCAAACTATATTGTTTGTTCTATAAAATAGTTCCAGAACTCCATTACTTGATGAGATAATAATAAAACAACTGATAAGGCAAAAAACCTCCCTCAAAGAAATTTCAATTAAGGAAAGGTTTGGCTCAAAAATAATGAGTTTTGTGGGTCAACTTCCCTTCAAAATACTGTACCTGCAGCCACATAACGTCCCCAGAGGACAGACCACAGCTGCTAAATGGAATATATGTGAATTTTAACACAGAACAGATACTCAGGCAACAGAGTAGTTGTTGGCCTGAGAAACAAAAAGGATAAAATTACCTTTTTTATATGTCCCATCTACTCCTTTGCCCATCTTATCCTTGCTGCTCACATCGCCTTCCATGTAAGGGAAGACTCGGGCCTGGTGAGTCCACAGATAGTCATTAGACCCAAAGAAGAGGACAGGGAACTCGCCCACATCATGTCTCATCTTATCGATGTTGGAAGGAACAGCTCGAGGATGGCAAATCTCAGCTGGCCACCACCTGGGAGAGGTAAAAAGAAGGGAAGAAACCTCTAGGAGACTGCAAGGCACAAGGAAAATAACCTACTTAAATAGATAATATGGAATAGGAATTTCTGTCTGCCCATATGAAAAGTCCATCCCAGGGCATTCTTACAACCTAACTAGAGCACAAACAAGTAGTGTGTGCTGGAAGCATGAAAACACCTGTCCACACTGCCAAACATGCATATGCTCCCTTAGACTCAATTATCCCACTTCAAAGAATCTATTAAAAGGAATTAATTGGAGATATGAAAAAGATTTATGACAATAATGTTCAATGAAGCATTTATCCTTAAGAATAAAAAACTTTAAATCAAGGGAATGATAGTGTTAGCCATGGTACACTATATAATGAAAGACAATTTGGTCTTTAAAAAGGAAACACTCAGTAATTACAATTACTCAATTACTTGGGAGTATTGAAAATTACTAGGAGTACTAAAAAATGATACCAAGAAATGAAAGAAAAAAAAAGCAAGTAAGTTAGTATAATACAACCATTTTAGGGAGACAATTTGGCATCAACTATTGGAGCTGGAAGCCCATACCGATCTATTTTACTCTGGAGAATGGCCTAGAGAAGCTCCTGTGTATGTAAACCAAGAAATGCCAACAAAATGTTAATAGTTCAAACAGGAAAATGAACAAAGGAACTACAAAACATTGTGTGATTATATAAAGGAGCATGGGAAAACAGAGAACTATGAATGAACTAAAGTACTATGCTAACTATGATGACTCTCAGGGCATAAAAGTGAATGAATAAAGTAAGTTGCAGGAAAATGTGTCAATAATATTTCCTTTATATAAAGATCTAAAACATGCAAAACAAAACATTATACACATAGTAAACCTTTACAGCAAGGCAAAGGAAAAAAAACTGAAGATTAAGTACAGTGGGTAGCTTTGGGGGTGGGGAGAGAATGGAATCGGGGCATGGAGAGTCAAAAATACCAACGTTTTTTTTTTCCTTTGGGAAGTACATACATAGGTGTTCCTTTTGTTATTCCTTAAAATCATGCATGTTATGTTCTTTGTGCATTCTATATTTAATAAAAATAATTTTAAAAAGCAAAGGTACAAAACTGGGTATAAACCATAAGGACAATTATTTTGCCGGGGGGCATATTGGCCTGTTTGCAAATAAATTTGCTGAAATGTTAACAATGTATCTTTTTTGTGAGATTATGGGTTTATTTTCATTAATAAATTTTCTACGGAGAACATGTATTATTTCTATGATTACAAATCAGAAAGTTAGGTTTTGTGGTTTATGAGGAAAAATTAATGAGGCGAGAGGGAGAGGTACCATCACTAATCAGGAAGATCATTAAATAAAAAGGTAAAAACTTTGACAGTTCCCAAGAAGCAGGATGGTGAAAAAAAATGAGTGCCATTCTGCTTCACTCTTACCTGTATCGTCCAACTTTTACCCAGACAATCTCCCTGTAGTGCGGCTTTTTGCCTGCCTTACAATCATTGCAATACCAATTTCCTTCAGGGATATCGATGTTCAGACATTCACGATGAAAAGCAGCAGGGCAAGAATCACAGCACAGAAGGCTGCCTCCTGTGGGAATAAAAAAATCTGGCACTCAGACCACAAGGCAGATAAGAACCCAGAAGAAACAGTTTTTGCTCAGCTCCTAACAATTATTTATCTCCCAGCAAAGGGCTTAGTAATTTAGTTATTCAGAAAGACTTTTCTGCAAGAGTATTCCCTCTCTAATGTTCCTGAAACTCCCACCCCAATCCCAAGGATTGTTAGATTCACAGTTAATAAACGAGATCTTACTAGCAAAATTATGTTAAGGCAATGAGATCAGAAGCAAAACTATAAAATTCATGTATGTATACATCCACACACATATATACATTTTCATTTCCTTCACTAGAAGACAACATACTAATCAAAAAAAATATTGACACACAATGAGCACGGTATAAAGAGGACAAGCTTTAACTGATGTTAGATTCAGGTTGGAATTCCAGCTCTAAGACACTATGACCTTGAAGAATTCACTTTCCTTGTTGAATTCACTTTCTGTGTATAATTTCCTCAATAGTGAGGTGTTTTCTATAATGAAAGGCACTTGTCTATGTATGTGATTCTACACCCTAAGCAAAGTGTTTGGCACCCTTGTAACACCTATGGGCCTTATCCAGAATACTATCTATAAATGAATAAACTTCATATATAAGATAAAAAGGACACTGACCATATTAAAATACAATTAACAAAATGTTGGAGCAAAACAAGAGATATAGATATACATATTTCCTTGTAATGCATAAATAACAAGATCTGGTAGTAGTAATGACTATAAATGATATTTCAAGATATAAATGATATCTGCAACAACTGTATTATCTGTGACTTTTATCTGGTTTGTTACCAAAATTTCACTGTAAGTTCTCTCCTCCTTATCCAAATTCTGAGACACTGGGTTAATTATGTATCACAGTGACAATGAATTTCCACTTCTTAAAAGATTTTGTACTCAAAGCGACTATAATTTATATAACTGATTCTGAAACCCTCATTGTTACACATATTAGATAAGGTATTTCAGGGAAGAAAGATTCATATTTAAGGAATACAACATAAGCCCTGTCTTCTGCCAGAAATGAGCATGCTTCAAACATGCTAAATTCAAACATGTAAGTCCAAGTTTTATCCTGAAGAGAAAGTGAGGATTAAAGAAAGACTTAGCAAAGTATATATCTGAGTTCATCTTGTTCTCACCTTGCTTCTTTTAGTTCTTAAAATCCTACTAAAAACATACCTTTGTGACAATTTCCATATACAATTTCTTCCCACAGTAATTTCTGCCCTTTCTCAATAATTCTCTATAGCAGGCTCTTAAAATAAGAGCTGGAGTTTTGTTTTCAGGGGTGTCAGGGGTGTGTACTTAAGATCTGACTCCTGCTTCAATTGGAAAAGCTCATCTTTTATCTGTATTGTATACTGGAGCTTAGATTCAGAGTAAGATTTCATTTGGAAAAATATTTGCTGCTAGGAAACAGGTCTGAAGAACAATTACATAGCCTAAAACCCATACTTGACTATTTTTGTGCATTTTGTAGATAAATTAAGAATGGGACATTAAGAGTAATGTAAAGTAACATAAATTCAACTGACCCAGTGGCAGAATACCTTCTACAACATTCCTATCTATGCTTAGTTACCTCATGAGTCACAATTTGGTTGATATCACAGTCTACATACATAATCTTGGGGAAAAAACTTCCTAAGTTGACATTTAGGATATATGAGAAATATTTCATGTACAGAAAAGCATTTGAATCAGGCCTACAAAGAGGAATATAACATGAAAAGAAACTTGGATAGAATAAAGGCCAAAAGGCAGAGGTGAGGGGAACGAGTGGCAAGCCCATCAGTTTTGCAGGGAAGACCATAATGGGACATGAGACGAGGAAGAATAGGAGGGAAGAAATCAACAGGACTACTCTGGGTAGAAGGACGGAAGGAGGCAGGAGGGTCTGTCTGGTGGTAGTAAAGGAGAGGTATAGGAGAGAGAGGGAAAGACAGGGAGACAGAACAGGGAAAGCTGCATGAACAAAAAACCCAAAAAGATGAAAAAGTGACACTTGGTAAAAGAGGGAAAACAAGGGAAAATAAATTTTAAACATTGCTGAATTCTAGGGCTTAACTCTATTCAGTTTGGCAATTTACTATTTTATTATACTAATACTCTTGATAATCACCTTTTCAGTTCTCTCTCTCCTTTACACAAGCAAAAAAAAAAAAAAAAAGTCCTAAGACTATTCCTTCCCTGTCTTCTAACAGCAGGATAATCTTATCTAGTGGGACCAGCAATTCTTGGGCTTTCTAGTCTCAAGATAACTTTATACTCTTGCAAATTATAGAGAATCCCAAACAGCTTTTGTTTATGGGGGATATATATATACACAGATATTTGCCAAAAAGAAATTAAAACTAAAAAATTTTTAAAATATCTATTAATTCATTTTAAATAACAAAAATCCATTGTGTTAACATAAAGAACATTTTAATGAAAAAATATACATTTTTCTGAAATAAAAAGAAAATTTTAATAAGAGCTCACTGTTTTACTTTTCTTTTTTTAATTAAAAAATATTTTTTAGAGATGAGGTCTCGCTCTATCACCTAGGTTGGAGTACAGTGGCATGATCATAGCTCACTGACTGCAGACTCAACTTCCTGGGCTCAAGTCATACTCCTACCTCAGCCACCCAAGCATTATAGCTTGCATTACAGGTGTTTTTACATTTTTACAAATATTTTAAATTGCATTTGTTGCAATATGTTATTTGGTTGACATATATGAAGAAAATCAAGTCTCTCAAAGATACATAGTTGGAAAAGAGTATTTTAATAGCCTGTTCAACTGTGTATATTCCTTCTTTGATACCATAATAAAACTCCATAATGTAGAGTTTAATTGCAATGTGGAAACTGAAACTGTCATTAACTGTTAATATTATTACATTACAATTCACTGATCTGTCTTGCACTTTGAATGGATCTTTTATAAATACCAAGTTTTTAACATCATACATTTGTTATATCAAAAATATTCATTCACTGAGTCATGCAGATCTTCCAAATGTTGACCTATCTTGTTACATAATATTAAAATATCACATTTGTTAATACCACCGTGATCTCATCAGTAAGTACCAGGATGTTGTTAGGCCTAACGTAGTACATAATAGTTTTCCAAGTATGAATAGCCATAATTTCTCAGTTGACTCTTCAAACTCAGTTGCATGGGTGCTTTAACTCAAGGCAACCACCAGTATGCAACAGAACTGCTTTATGTGTACTTCCCATACCATCACAAAATAGTAAAACAATGTTCACTTGAGGGTCAAGATTTAATAAAATTAATACAATTTACTTCTTTATCAAGGAAATTCTTATGTGAAACCACCATGTTTGTGATGATACACTGCCTTGATGTGTGATAAGATGCCAACAGTTTTACCCACCACTGATTTTGCACTATCTGTGCAAATGTCAACAAAGGGAAAAAGGCAAACAACATCTTGGTATTAACAGATTAATAGGCAAGTAACATCTTTTCATAATAGAGTTTTAATCTCACAGACCATCTGAAAGGGTCTCTGGGCCTCTCCCCCAAGATCCATGGACGACACTTCAGGTCCCTTGGGTACTCAGTTATTATTTTGAGTATCCATTACTGGATTCTAACTTTTCAGCATCCAAGCATCTCACAAATTAGGACTGCCATTCACATGGGCACCTCTACTGTGAAAACCTTTCAGAAACTGTTTCATCTTCCCACATTCAAGAAACATGGAAAACTTTTTAAAAATGTACATTAGTACCCAGACCCCTAATTTTTATTCTAAAAACTACAAAATGTTGTATTTAAATGGTATTAAATACAAAAGCCATGGCTTTAACTTTCTTTAAAAGACATAAAAAATGGTAAAATGATAAATAGGCCTAAGGGTTCATCAGAAGAGAGTTTAAGGAGTATATATTAGAAGAACAAAAAAGAATTTATGATAGCATAAAACTCTATACAGAACAATCACATAGCTAATATATCTTTAAAAAAAATCAGCACCACCCTCTTTCTGCATTAAAACATCCCTACACCAAAGTGTTACTTCCCATCAACATAACTGCACTGAATACTCTATTTTATTTTTTCTATATTAGCACCATAGTTTGAGAATAAAAACTAATGTCCTAGAATGAGTTAAGATTTTTTTGGGGGGGGGATAAAGAATTTAAAAAATAAAAAACAAAAAACTAAACAAACAAAAAACTAATGTCCTGACGCAAACTCCATCCAGTAAGTAGGTTTTTTTCTTAAATTGTCATGTTACATAAATCTTAAGAACACCTCCCCCCCCCAAAAAAAATAAGTCTAAATTGAGTCTTCAAATATAGAAAGCAGCCATGGAACAAAATTTTCATTTTGGCTGTAGCACTATTTAGTATATCCAAATTTCTCAAAAGGAATATAATATTTTCTCAATTCATCAGATTCCATTGGATTTCCTTAGTTTCTTAACTTCTGAAATTAACTAGACTCCAGTCTCTGGCTATAGAAAAGAACTTAGAAAAGAACAATATATCACAAGTAAGGAAAATTCTCCTTTTACAGAATTACTGACATACATTCTTACATCTGATGATACAGATCTCCACAGTGATCTGTATTTCAAGGAAGAAGAAAGAAAAGAATATTGTTTTCTTGGGGGAAGTCATCTTGGGGAAAAGAGGGTAAATTAGCAATAAGGAAAGTTTTTAGAAGAAAAATCAAACAGAATAAGGCAGGCTGTGAAAAAAAGTCAGTCCCAAGTAGACTAAAAAATTTAAAACAAAACAAAATAAAAACAAGACCAATAATCATCCAAACTTATTTTCTGGGAGTTGAGCCCAACCCCTGTCCCAATTGCAAGACCTTGATGCAGTGGTCCCTGTAATAAAAGTAGTAATAACTAAAAAAAGAAAAAAACCCTAATTTTCTTTGCTAGGGCTTTAACCACATATTTTCATTTAATTTACATCATCATAATATGACTATCTGATAAAGTATGAAGCCCACATTTTATAAATGGGCAAACCAAGGCATTCAAAGCCTTGATAAAGCAATTTGCCCAAAGACACAGCCAGAATTCAAACCTGGGTTTTCAGATTCCAAATATGATACTCATTCCATTACATATATGGAGTCTTTTAAAATCGGTCCCACTAGAACACTCATAACCTGCCCCATTTACATATCCAAAACCAGAAAAATCAGGGAAATTGTTGCCAAAATACTAATAATCAGCAAAATTCGGTCAATTAGAAAGTGAATGAGGAAATTGGAAAAGAGAACTGGTGCCACCAACACCACCAGCAAATAGTGGAGCATTGTTCAAAGCAATCTTAGAAAAATAACATGTAACATAAACATTTTGTGGCACTGAAGATGTCCTTCTAACACAGAGGCAAATGATGCCTCAAGCAGAGAATAACAGCACCTGTGAGCTCTTCTCAAAAGTTCAGCTAACCAAGAGAAAAACTGAAATCAGGAATTCAGAACTGCAAGCAGCAAAGTTAACATATTGGTGATGAGTACCTAACCCATCCATTTAGCATTAACTAGCATAAATCAGGTTGTGACGGATGTAAAGGAGAGAAAGGAAAGAAAATTGTGAGAGGGCTAATATTGATTCTCCCCTCTAAAGAATTATGTTATAAATTGAAAAATAATCAAGATATAAAACTTGTTTTTCCTCTACCTTATAAAATCTTTTAAGAACTAATATCCCTTATAATGAAGATTTAACTAAAGTTCATAAATTCCTTCACTTTTGTTGTTTTTTCCTCTTAATTTATGTAAAATTGATTTTTAAAAATCACACACACACAACTAAGTGATGGATATCCTAAAAGCCCTGACTTCACCACTACACAATTTATGCATGTAACAAAATTACACTTGTATCCAGTAAAAATATAAATAAATGAATGAAACATTTAAAAAAACCCACAATTATATGATGATATCATTTTCTAGAATTGTTTCTTTCTAGATACCTGCCTTGAGACAGAGTCTCAATCTATTGCCCAGACTAGGGTACAACAGCATCATCAAAGTCACTGCAACCTCAAGCTTCTGGGCTCAAGCAATCCTCCTGCCCTCAGCCTCCCAGAGCAGTTAGAACTACAGGCACATGCTACCACCATGCCCACCTAATTTTTCTATTTTAGATAGAGATAGGGTCTCACTATGTTGCTCAAGCTGGTCTTGAACTTGTAGCCTCAAGTGATCCTCTCAAAGTAACAGGATTAAAGGCATGAATCACCGCACCCAGCCGATATCTGCCCTTCTATCTGCTCACAGATAAACATCAGCATAAATGTCTGGAGTAATACCACTTAATATTAATTGGTGAGATTTGAGGAAAACTTTTTTCTTTCTCTGCTCTTTATTTTCACTACATCAATTGTTTATGATTTTTTAAAAATCATTATTCAAAATAAAAAAATAAAATCTCTCCCTATTGGGCAACAAAGCCAAGTTTTAAAAGTTCTGCTGTTATCATTAATTTGGAACATTATTTCCTAATATTTTCTCCAGTGACAATGCGAAGAAAAGTATTCTTATTCCAATTAAAACACTTCATCAATTCCTTTTTAGACTATTCATATAGCAAGAAGTTATTTCTTACCTTCTGAGCACACAAAACACCAGCTAACATTAACATGCTCATGATTTCGGCAACCCCGCCTAGGGGTAAAGTGATTAGGACAGATGATACTATTAGATGCAAGGATCTTTGACCCAGCAGCCAGGCAAAAGTCATTGGCGTGGTATGCCACAGGGCAGCGGACACAGCGCATGAGGCGACCTAAATATATAAGAAGCAGGAAAACAAGAGGAGAGCAAAAGAAAAACAAAGAGATTATATAAAAACAATGTGAGTTAATCAAGTCTATTTGCTAGCATTCAGAAAATATCATAAATAGAAGGGACACTAGGATGATTGATGGATTTTTGTTTTTTCTTAAAGAGATGGGGTCTTGCTGTCACCCAGGCTGGAGTGCAATGATGTGATCATAGCTCACTGTCTGTAACCTCAAACCCCTGGCCTCAAGCGATCCTCCCATCTCCATCTCCCAAAGCCACGGCACCCTGCCAGATGATGGATTTTAAATGCCCAATTTGCCACAAAAGCTGAGACAGGAGTTACGCAGTAAGTCTATGAAAGGAATCAGATCCTGGAATTGTCAATGAGCCTTTTTTTTTTTTTTTTTTTTTTAAGACAGAGTCTCGCTCTGTTGCTGGGGCTAGAGTGCAGTGGTATTATCATAACTCACTGCAACCTCAAACTCCTGGTTCAAGCAACTCTCCTGCCTCAGCCTTCCGAGTAGCTGGGACTACAGGGGCATGCCACCACCACGCCCAGCTAATTTTTCTATTTTTTGTAGGGACAGGGTCTCACTCTTGCTCAGGCTGGTCTCCTGGCCTCAAGCGATCCTCCAGCCTCCCAGCTCGGCCTCCGAGAGTGCTAGGATTACAGGCGTGAGCCACAGTGCCCAGCCCAGCCTACCTTATTAAGGAAAGCCCAACCCAAACCGCTGCCCTGACTCCTACGAAAAGCCCAGACTAAATGTGAGGGAGGCGACAGGACACTAATGCCTGCCTAGTATTCTGTGATTGTTAAAGCATCTCAGGTCAGTTCACCTACTGCCCATTCCTGATGAAATACATTCCCTGAAATACTTCACCAACTCAAAATGATTCCCAAACCACCTAAATGCAATCTGTAACAGCAATTATAAAGGAGAAGGTAGCTGATAAACTGCAAATATTTTTTCTTTTTTAAAGACACAGGGCACTGTATTGCCTAAACTGAACTTGAACTCAAACTCCTAGGATCAAGCAATCCTCCCCCTTTAGTCTCACGAGTAGCTGACTAGAGGCAGGTGCCACCATGCCCAGCAAAACCCCATTTTGAGCCAGCAATTTAAATTACTATACTCAGGACTGATGAGACTTATAGGGCCAGGAAGTCATTTTACAAAAGGTACTGCCAATCTGATTAAAAGAAAAGTCAAAATAAAATAATTGGCCAGGTGTGGTGGCTATGTGCCTATACTCTCAACCACTTGGGAGGCTGAGGCAGGAGGATCATCTGAGCAAAGGAGTTTGAGGCTGCTGTGAGCTATGATCACACCACTGGTACTCTAGCCCAGGCAACAGATATTTTTTGGAGGTTCTATCTTAAAAAAAAAAAAAAAAAAAAAAAAAAAAGACAAAAAAGAAAAGAGAAGTCAACACTGCTTAATTTTGCACACTCAAATCCTCTGTGGGAAAAGTTGGAACTCTTTTGGCACACAAGCATTTACTACTAGAGACACAGTATTTGGCTTTTAGAAAAATCAGTAAGAGACCTACTATTACTAAATAGAAAGAAAAGACTTTTACTTTTATTTATTTATTTATTTTTACTAATAAGAAGTGTTAAAGCTTCAGTTTACCTATAAACATAGACAGTTTTGGAAAACCCAGCTCTCAACCTAACTGTGAAGCAGAAGTAAGTTTCTAAAACAGGAGTTTCCATTGAAAAAATTAAAACAGGCTGGGCACAGTGGCTCGCACCTGTAATTCCAGCACTTAGGGAGGCTGAGGCAGGAGGATCACTTGAGGCCAGGAGTTTCAGACCAGCCCGGACAACACAGCGAGAACCTGTCTCTACAAAAAATTTTTAAAAAATTAATTGGGCGTGGTGGTGCGTGCACATAGTCCCTGCTACCTGGGAGGCTGGGGTTAGAGGTCTGAGGTTGCGGTGAACTATGATGATGCAAGTGTGCTACGGTCTAGCCCAGGTAATAGACCCTGTTTCCAAATAAACAAAACCCCTAATTCTGCCCTGGTATGCATTTCCAAATGATACCACATCTGTCAACCAGAGATATAAGGACCCACAGGGGAAGAATACACTTTGGCCTTCTAATCATACAGAGGAAGAGAACATGCAGCAGAACCCCTTTGCAAACCAAATCTTGGCCAGGTGTGGTGGCTCACACCTATAATCCTAGCACTCAAGGAGGCCAAGGCGGGAGGATCACTTGAGGTCAGGAGTTCAAGACCAGCCTCAGTAAGACTGAGACCCCGCCTCAACTAAAAATAGAAAGAAATTAGCTGGGCAACTAAAAAAAATAGAAAAAATTAGCCAGGTATGTTGGCGCATGCCGGAAATCCCAGCTACTCGGGAGGCTCAGGCAGGAGGATCCCTTGAGCCCAGGAGTTTGAGGTTGCTGTGAGTTATGAGGATGCCATGGCACTCTAGCCTGGGCAACAGAGCGAGACTCTCTCTCAACAAAAAGCAAAACAAAACAAACAAACAAAAAAAAACAACCCAAATCTCTAATTCCAAATATTTAATACTATCCCTTAACACCAGGGCTCCATAGAACACAATGTGGTGGCTGCTAAACTAGTCCATTACTCCCTCTCCTCTTCCACATATAATGCTGGCATTCTCTCTAACTGACAAAAACTAAAAAGAGGCCATGAAGAGACATACCAGATTGCATTTGAAAATATCTGTTGCCAATGAAACTGAGGTACTACAATTAGATTGGTCTACAGGAGAAATTCATACCTTTTGATGCAGAAACACTGGCTGGATTAGCAGCATGGCAGGTTATACAGATGTGGAGGGAGCACCGGAAGCCCTTGTTTTGCATGACCGTGGGTGGGTACTTCTGGACACACTCTTCATGGTAAAACTTTCCACACAAGGGCAGAAGGCACCTTTTGACATCTTCCCCACTCTGTTTACATACAAAACAGGTATGGATTCCTGAAAAACCAAAAGAAGGTAACAAATTAATACTAATTCAAGAATCTACACAATGCTAAACTATTAGGTGAAACTTAGTGGAAAACTTTATAATGGACTGATCAGGCTTACAACATCTGAACCCACTACTGAACTGCTCAATATCACATAAAAATAAACAATCTGACAATATATGCTTGCTGATGTGATACAACAGGAAGTACAATTGTCTTTGAGGCATCCTTGCGCAAAGAAAAAAACTGACACTAAATCTAATCCAGTCTCTAGATCTATACACAGGTTTACAGGAAATATGGAGGATGGAGGAACAAGTTAAAGGGACACGTCAAGGATGCAACCAAATAAATCTGGAATGTGGAAAATTTAACAGGAGAAATGACCATTGCTTCAACAAACAAATGGCATTTAAAAATATGGTGAGCAGGGCAGTACTGTTATATAATAAGAGAAATTGAAAAGACATATTAAAAAATACAGTACAGGGACTTTAGTGGGATCCTGATTCAAAACACTGTAAAAAGATATCTTTGAGACAAATGAGAACATGTAAAAATTTACTGGCTGGTAGATGACATATAAAAGTTGCTGCATATTCTCTTCTTACACATTGGATGTATTTTTAAAAACTGTATCTGCGGCCGGGCGCGGTGGCTCACGCCTGTAATCCTAGCACTCTGGGAGGCCGAGGTGGGCGGATCGTTTGAGCTCAGGAGTTCGAGACCAGCCTGAGCAAGAGCGAGACCCCATCTCTACTAAAAATAGAAAGAAATTATACAGACAGCTAAATATATATATAGAAAAAATTAGCCGGGCATGGTGGCACATGCCTGTAGTCCCAGCTAGTCGGGAGGCTGAGACAGGAGGATCCCTTGAGCTCAGGAGTTTGAGGTTGCTGTGAGCTAGGCTGACGCCACGGCACTCACTCTAGCCTGGGCAAAAGAGTGAGACTCTGTCTCAAAAAAAAAAAAAAAAAAAAACTGTATCTGCAAGAAAAACTTTTGAAACATATAGGGAAAATGAGGCCGAAAGTTGGTAAGTACTGAAACCAAGTGATGAATATATAGAGATTCTTCACATTGTTCTTTCTACCACTGTGTATGTCTGAAGATTTCTGTGATAAAAAGTTAAAAAAGAAGTATTCCACCTCTCTCTGAGATGCAATACAATGTATGGAAAAGAGCCTAGACTTAAGAGGCAAACAGATCTGAAGCGGAATCCTGCTGCAGGCACTTGCTGAGAATAGGAGCTCATTCAAATTACCCATCTCATCTACAAACACTGAGATCACCCAGCTAACAACAATTTTAGGAAAAATATTAAAATATGTGTTTGTAAAGAAAGAAATTCAGCCTGATACTGAATAACTGGGAGTCATTATTAAACTGGAACAATCTAAATAATGATATGGTCACCCTATTTCAGGAAAACAGAGTGAGGCACAAGCAATAAAAAATGACTACAATTTCTTACTCTCTTCATTTTTACTGAAACTGGAAAAAATTTTCCTACTCTAAAAAATATTAACTTCTCTGCCAGGAGTGGTGGCTCACACCTATAATCCTAACACTCTGGGAGGCCAAGGGAGGAGGACTGCTTGAGCTCAGGAGTTCGAGACCAGCCTAAGCAAGAGCAAGACCCCATCTTTACTAAAAATAGAAAAAATTAGCCAGGCATCGTGGTGCTCGCCTGTAGTCCCAGCTACTTGGTAGGCTCAGACAGGAGGATCCCTTGACCCAGGAGTCTGAGGTTGCTGTGGGTGAGGCTGACACTGATGAACTCTAGCCTGGGCGTCAGAGAGAGACTCAGTCTCAAAAATACACAAATGAATGAATGAATAAATAAAAAGACTCAGAGAGTGAGAGAGTGGGTGGGTCAGGAAAAAATATATATATAATAGTGTCTCTGGCTGGGCACGGTGGTTCACGCCTGTAATCCTAGCACTCTGGGAGGCTGAGGTGGGAAGATTGCTTGAGGTCAGGAGTTCGAGACCAGCCTGAGCAAGAGCGAGATCCCGTCTCTACTAAAAATAAAAAGAAATGATCTGGATAGCTAAAAATATATGTAGAAAAAAATTAGCCAGGCATGGTGGCGCATGCCTGTAGTCCCAGCTACTCGGAGGCTAAGGCAGAAGGACCGCTTGAACCCAAGAGTTTGAGGTTGCTGTAAGCTAGGCTGACGCCACGGCACTCTAACCTGGGCAAGAGAGTGAGACTCTGTCTCAGAAAAAAAAAAAAAAAATAGTGTCTCTATACTTCATGTCATATGCAAAAATTAACTGAAAATAGATCATAGACCTAAATGTGAAACCTAAAACTATAAAATTCTCAGAAGAAAAATCTTTGTAAGACTGGGTTTAAACAAGATTTCTTATATATGACACCAAAGCATAGTCCATAAAAAGAACAAATTTATAAACCAGACTTTATCAAAATTAAAAACTTCTGCTCTTTCAAAAATACCAGTAAAAAAACCGAGGCCAGGCATAGTGGCTCACATCTGTAATCCTAGCAGTTTGGGAGGCTGAGGCGGGAGGACTACTTGAGGCCAGGATCGAGGCCAGGATCAAGACCAGCCTAAGCAACACAGTGAGACCCTGTCACTACCACAAAAAAAAGGAAAAAAAAAAAAAATTAGCCAGGTGGGAAGTTGAGGCAGGAGCATCAGGCTGAGCAAGACAGTGAGACCCTGTCTAAAAAGAAAAGAAAGAAAGATAATGAAAAAACAAGCCATAGATTGGGAGAATATTTTTTAAGGTTTCTATCTGATAAAGGACTTGTATCCAGAATATATAAAGAACTTGTAAAATTCAACAATATGAAAATAACCCACTTTTACAAAAAGATTTTGACAGATACTTCATCAAAGCACATGAAAAGATGTTCAACATCATCAGTCATTAGGGAAATGCAAATAAAAACCACAATGAGATATCACAACTGCAGTTAAGATGCAGTGGCTCACGCCTGTAATCCCAGCACCCTGGGAGGCTGAGGTGGGAGGATCGCTTGAGGTCAGGAGTTGAGATCAACCTGAGCAAGAGCGAGACCCCCGTCTCTACTAAAAACAGAAAAATTAGCTGGGTGTCGTGTCGTGTGCCTGTAATCCCAGCTACTCAGGAGGCTGAGGCAAGAGAATCGCTTCAGCCCAGGAGTTTGAGGTTGCTGTGAGCTAGGCTGACGCCATGGCACTCTAGCCAGGTGACACAGCAAGACTCCAGCTCAAAAAAAAAAAAAACACCCCACAATGAGATACCACTACCTACCTATCAAGTGACTAAAATTTAAAAGACGAATACCAAGTGTTGGCAAAGATGTGAAAGAATTAGAACTCTCATACATTGTTAGTGGGAATGTAAAATGGCACAACTAATTTGGAAAACAACTTGGCAGTTTCTAAAAAAAGTCAAACATATACCTATCATATGATTTAGCCATTCTACTCGTTAGGTATTTACCCAAATGAAAAGAAAATGTGTTCAAACAAAGACTAGAATGTTCTCAGCAGCTTTATTTATAATAGCCTGAACTGGAAAGACCCCAAATGCCCACCAATAGTTTGGATCAACAAACTGCAGTAAATTTATGCAATGGAATACTACTGAGCAATAAAAAGAAATAAACTATCAATATCGCAATAATATTGTTGAATCTCAAAATAATTATTCTAAGTGATGGTTTCACAGGTGTATGCACATATACATATCAAAACATAACAAACTGTATACTTGAAATACAGCCAATTAACCTCAATAGAGCTGTTTTAAGAAAGAGAATAAACTATTGATACACACAATATAGATGAGTCTCAAAAACATTACACTCAGCCAGACACAAAAGATTATATACTGCTTTACTTCATTTACATGAAACTCTAAAAATGATAAATCTAATCAGTTGTGACAGAAACCAGATCATTGGTTGCCTGCAGTTGGAAATGGGGATTGTCTAGTATTGATCATGACAGAACACTGTGGAGTGACAGAAAAGTTCAAAACCTTCATTATGGGCCGGGCGCGGTGGCTCACGCCTGTAATCCTAGCACTCTGGGAGGCCGAGGCGGGTGGATCGCTCGAGGTCAGGAGTTCGAGACCAGCCTGAGCAAGAGCGAGACCCCGTCTCTACTAAAAATAGAAAGAAATTATATGGACAACTAAAATATATATATACAAAAAATTGGCCGGGCATGGTGGTGCATGCCTGTAGTCCCAGCTACTCGGGAGGCTGAGGCAGTAGGATCGCTTAAGCCCAGGAGTTTGAGGTTGCTGTGAGCTAGACTGACGCCACGGCACTCACTCTAGCCCGGGCAACAGAGCGAGACTCTGTCTCAAAAAAAAAAAAAAACCTTCATTATGATTGTGGTTACTTGGGTGAATACATATTATCAAAACCTATCAATGCATATGCTTAAAATGGGTGCATTTTACAGTGGGCAAATTATCAACAATAAAATTGATTCTTTTAACACATTGACTGCCACAATAGAAAAAAAAATTTTTCCTCAGGGCCACATATTTTATTAAAACAAAATGATCTTTCATAAGGTGTTATTTTTTATTGTTTTCTGTGCATGTGTTACAGAATGCAACGCAATCCACATTTTTAGGATTAAATTGTCAATATTAGTTGTAACAATAAGAAAATCACAACAAGTTAAGATTTTCACAAACCAAACTACAGGGTTTTGCTTCATGAGGCCCCAGGTTCAAAACTAGCCTGAGTTAAATACAACACACATGGCAGTCAATGTGTTAAAAACTGCTTTACCTTAGATAAACCTGTTCACAGGGCATTACATCATAATAAAGATAATAAGACAAAACTGAATTATTAGTACAAAAAAAAAGGCAAGAAGACTTTTCTAGGATTAGGATAACGGAAATACTAATATACCTAAAAAAATTTTTTCTAAATTTCATTTTCAGGGCTGCACGGCACTATTTCCCATAAAGATCGAAAGCCCAGCTAAGGGAAGGTGAAATAAACCCAGATCTCATCTTCCAACTTTTGATCCCAAGTTGCTGAAAGTAGCTGTAAGAAAATAAAATAACTGTCCGAACCAATAGGGGCCTCAATCTGACACAGCTATCTATTTATAGTCATTACCACCTCATTCCCCACCCTAAAGCTATACTCTACCATTCAAGTTAGAAACAACTACCATTCCCATCATTCTCACCAAGCCAAGAAAAAACTGCTTTAGCTCCTGTCTTCTCCCTCACAACTCCATAGTAAATTCTCATCTTGTTACCACCTTTTCATCTCTTCAAAAGTATCCTCTCCCGTCTCCAAGACTATACTCCACCATTATTCCCTCTCCTTTGGCAGAAATGTGTTTCTCTACACTGGTTCTTTTTTTTTTTTTTTTTTTTTTTGAGGCAGAGTCCTGCTCTGTCACCCTGGCTAGAGTGCCGTGGCATCAGCCTAGCTCACAGTAACTTCAAACTCCTGGGCTCAAGCAATCCTACTGCTTCAGCCTCCCGAGTAGCTGGGACTACAGGCATGCGGCCCCAGGCCCGGCTAATTTTTTCTATAAATTTTTGGTTGTCCAGCTAATTTCTTTCTATTTTTAGTAGAGACGGAGTCTCGCTCTTGCTCAGCCTGGTCTCGAACTCCTGAGCTCAAACGATCCACCCACCTCGGCCTCCCAGAGTGCTAGGATTACAGGCGTGAGCCACCACGCTCAGCCTACAATGGTTCTTAACTTCCATCCTACGAACACTCAATATATGATCTTCCTATTGACCCTATAATAATCCTCTCTCTTTAGCTACTGCCCTTTCTGCTGAAGTCAAACTTTTTAAAGAATTAATGTACACTGCTATCCATTCACCCTTCAATCTAGTTTACTGCAGCATCCTCTGGCGAAAAGTGAAGCATTTTCTCATTGCCAAACACAAAGGCCTCTTTTCATTCCAGAACCTCCTCAGTATTTTTGCCACATCTGTCCCTACTGATTACACCCCGCGCTCCCACGGCTTGACAGATATTGACTAGGTCCTCCTTGCCTTCCGGTTAACTCCTCAGAAGAGGGTTATCCCCACGTAGTGTCATTGACTCTCTTCTCACTCCACTGATGCGTCTCTTTGGGCAACATTATCCACACCCATTGCTTCAATGACTTATGAGCGTAAAATCTATAGTTTCAGCCCTGATTTCTTCATTGCATAAATGCTGTAACATCTACATATCATGCTTTAAAAAAAGAACACAGCACAGCTTATGAGGTGCCTTACAGGCTGGTCTGGACTGACTGTTCCTATTTTCTGACCCAATCTGTAAGTTATAACTTTCCAAAGAATTTTCTTTTTCTGTAAACATTTTTATTAATGTTTGATGCACACACAGTAAAGCGCACACATCCTAAGCATATAATGCCTGAATAATCATGAAGTAAACACACTCATGTAATCACTAGCCAACTTAAAAAATATAAAACATCACCAGTAACACAGAAGCCCTCCTAGTCATGACCGATGCCTCTTAACTAAAATATCTTAGACTCTAAATACACTGGCCTATACTCCCTATTTTCCAAATATTTCATATGCTTTCATTATTGGAACTTATACCCTTCCCCTTCTCACAACAATTTCTATTTCTCTCTTAAAACCAAACCAGGTATCTTCCTCTGTGGCACTAGCTCATCTCTGCTCACACTGCACTCGGGATGTATCTCCAATATAATACATTTTGTACTGTATTATGGTATCCAGATATTATTCACATGGCAGCTTTCTTGAGGGTTAGGGTAACAAAGCACCATTTCTGTGTCTATAGTAACTAGCCCAATGTTGCTATAAAACAGCTTAGCCAATCAATGAGTTTTTTTCTAGAAAGACTTAAAAGTCAAGCATTCCTTGGAAGAAGACTTTTTCTTTTATCTGCTTTACCTGTGCGACATTCATTGCAGATAAATTTTCCTCTTGGCATCTCAGTTAATCCAAGGCACTCCAGGTGGAAAGCCCCACAGCATTGAGCCTCACATAACAGCAGCTCACCCACTTTCTCACAGTTCTGTTAAGAGAAAGAACACAGATCTGCCTGTAGAAAAAGGGTTTTTTAAAATCTCACGTGGAAGGCTCTTGTGAGAGGAAAGATTAAAAACTGGGTTGGGCGCGGTGGCTCACACCTGTAATCCTAGCACTTTGAGAGGTCAAGGTGGGAGGATCACTTGAGGCCAGGAATTCAAGACCAGCCTGAGCAAGAGCGAGACCCTGTCTTTACAAAAAAGAAGAAAAACTATCCCAGTGTGGTGGTGCATGTCTGTAGTCCCAGCTACTCGGGAGGCTGAGAAAGGAGGATTCCTCAAGGCCAGGAAGTTCGAGGTTGCTGTGAGCCATGATGATGCCACTGTACTCTAGCCAGGGTGACAGAGTAAGACTCTGTCTTGAGAGGAGAGGAGAGGAGAGGAGAGGAGAGGGGAGGGGAGGGGAGGGGAGGGGAGAGGAGAGGAGAAGAGAAAGGTAGTTTTACCAGAAACAGAAACAAGAAATCCCACCACTCACTGAACTAATATTTAATTATTACCTCCTCTATGCCAGGCACCACAAGGTCCTTGGTTCTTGTGGTTTTTATATTCTAGGGATAGAAGACACAACTAAACAATTAAACAAAAAGGAGAGATGTCAGACAATCATAAGTACTAGGCAGAGAATTCAAATAGCAACTTTGGATCGGGATACTAGAGATGGCCTCTCAGACTGGGTTCTGAGGTAAGCTCTCAGTGACAAGGCAGCCACATGAAGATGTGAAGGCAAGGCCAGGAAAGCAACAAGTACGGAAAGTCCACTGATAGAAAAAAACCTATGTTTGCCTGTTTTTCAATGTTTGAGAATCACAAGAAAAGCCAGTGTCACTGGACTAAAGTAACCAAACATTAGAAGTGGCAGAAAATGAGGTGAGAAAGAGGCAGGTCCCTGTAGTTGCAGATACTTTTCTAACTGCAAAGGTGTACCATTGGAGAGCTTTGCCAAAAGAAGGCTAAAATCAGGTTTTCATTTTTAAAAAGATCCCCCTGACTACTACATGGAAAATGAAAGGGTAGAAAGTGAGAACAGAGCAAAGAGACAAACCAGGAGGACAGTGCAGTGGTTCAAGCAAGAGATACTGGCCAGCTCAGCGTAGGTCGTAACAGTCCCAAAGAGACCAAGGTCTCAACAGCCCTTTGAGACACATCTAGAACCATCTGAGAAAGATCACCTTTCTAAGATGATCTTCATCTAAGACGGGGCATCACTTAAGACAGAGGCTTAGGAATAATGATGTGCATCCTTTCTTTTCTTTTTTAATTTTTTTTCACTCTTTGCAGAACTCAGTCTAAGTATATGCATCTGTCGCTATGAAAACATTATAAGATTTATGAAAATTTGGCAAAATTCCAATACGCATTACTTTTTATCACTCTACCACCCTGACTTGAATTAGCAGAAAAATACTAAAAGTTTTTGAAGCCCTTACACTTACTATGTAAGGCAAGAAAGGGGAAAGGTCACTAAGCAAGTTCTATCTTCAAGAACTCGAGAAATAGAATAGGTCTTGGTCACTTAAAAACATCAAAGTTGAAATTTAAAAAAGCTTTAGCAAGAAAGGCCAGAGAGGCAGCCCAAAATTGAGAGGGGACCCCAGGGCCTTAATCTACCCATAGTATGAGCTATTCTCAAATATTAGACTCTTTATTATCCACTATTCACACATAAAAATTGAAAAATGCCATAAATGTTATATATTTATCTTTGTATATTCAGAGTGCCAATGATTTAAGTGTTCACATACAGTAAACAAATTTACATTTATCACTTAAATAGGAAAATTTCAATTATAATATAAATTGAAGAATAAATTTCTGAAATTAATTAAATGTTATTGACAACGCTTTAATTGCGATGGCCATATAATTTACCTTTCAAACTGGGACACTTGATAGTGAAAGGACATGCTATTAATAAATTGTGCCAGGACAAGAGATTGACACAAAGACTGATCCAAATAAGCCAGGACCACAGGGTCAACCAACCTTTAACCTTTCTTTGGAAAAAAATGCTTGTAAAATATATTCACACTCTACTTGTCTCACTTACTACAAAATGAGCATACCTGTCTTTGAGTATTAACACTGGGAGCTGGTCGAAATATGAACAATTCTTTACAAAAAAAAGTGAAAATGAAAAGTCAAGAAACTGGGATAAAATTATATAGGCCGCAATAACATCTTCTGGGACTGGGCTAATTTTTTTAGTTGTTTCAATTAAAAAAGAATAAAAACAACTAACATCCCCAAGTTTTTATAGGCCAAATTTTAAGAATTTACATAGGTAAATCAAGACCATAAAAAGGGAACATATCCAAAGCATTCATTCAATTGACTCTACTCCCAAAGTCAGATGAAGGTTCTCTAATAAAGTGGAATCACATTTCTCAGAAAGACAATACAACACAATGTGAAAGCCAGACTGCAGAGGTGTGAATCCAGGCCTCACCGTGTGATATAAGCAATCTATTTAGCCTCTCTGTAATTCAGTTTCCTCATCTGCAAAATGGGGACGATAATAGAACTCTACCTTATGAGATTGCTATGATGACTAAATGATATAATATTCATGAAATGCTTGGAACAATACCTGACACATAGTAAATACTGTATAAATACTTACTAAATAAATTTAAAAATATAGGTGATAGATTTTCTAAAGTCACCACTTTATTTTTTTTTCTCATTTCATTTTATTTTATGCAGCTACATGTTCTGGATAAAGTCACCACTTTAAAGCAAAATAACAAAAGAAGACCAAAAAAATCTCAAAGCTAAAATCACCCTTAGAAGCCCAAAAATACCGACAACACGAGAAGCACAGAATTATGTTTGAGTAAGCAACCAGATTCACAACTCCCATCTCAGACCTGTTTCAGGGCATATACTCATTCATGAGCTATGAGGGCAGGTGGTTCATCAACACTAAGCTATTTGTCTTCCTTGTTTTTTTTCGTGGGGAGAGAAAAGAGTTAAATCTTTAAAGGAAGTGACTTCGTTGGAATCATCCAAAATCATTTTTAATCTAACCATGATAAGGTCATCAAGACATGGAGAGGACCTCTTTTAAAAGATAAACATGCAATGAAAACACAAGTGGGCTGACATCCTCTACCTGGCAAACATTCTCCTTGAGTGCAGCTCCTCCACCACGTTCACCCTGCATTTTTTTAGAGGCAGGCATCCCATGGTCTTGTTCTACACCCTCCTCAATAGTCTCCTTGGGGCTTCCAGTCGTCCTGTGTGTCATTAGTTCTCCCTTGCAGAGAAAAAATAATGTCCGAAATCTGTATTATTGATGTCTCCTCCATCTGACCCCCTCCCTCTGAGCTGCTATTTGTCTAGCCATTAAGCACTTACAGATGTTCAGCCAATCACGCGGGCGGACTGCATGCAATGTTAGTTCTAACCCTGCTGTGATTGGGCGGGTAGTGGGCGCCTCATGCCCTGCCACTAACTGCTCTGAGGCTGTTCCACTGGAACTTTTTGAGCTGTTCCATTTTAAGGTTTCACTAAGGGAGAGAAAACATTCTTAAGTTTATTTGATTATTTATTTGTCCTTCCAAGATCAGTGTTTCCTAAATAATGCCCACCTTGGGCATTCTATTCAAATTGTCCTGGAAAGAAACATTCTGCATCATAACGTGTGATGCTGACCTAACTTACACTAATTCTCTTTTAACCTGAATTGGAAAGTCAGAGAAAGCATCAATGATTGCACTGATGCTCTGCAAGGAAATCTATCTTTGTTTCCTGAAAGCCAATGTTTACAAACATTATCCAAAAATTAAGCAGATGATGATCTCAAGAAACAGGCAAATGAAATTTTCCCCCTAATAGCAGCAGTCTCAACATTTAAAGGGCAATATTCAAGTTCATTCAGACCATATGGTTATTTGATACTGTGCTCTCTGGTTTTAGAACAAGTTTACTTAATGATGAAATAGTTATATATCTCATCTGACACTTAGTGATCTTTTAAAAAGGCCATACCCACAGTTCAGTATGTGTTTTGACTTATTTTTACTAGGATTAGGCTCTCCTTTTTCTCCAAGATAACTTACAGTAATTAGCCATTTCAATAGAATACTATCTTAAGTAAACTCAAGGGAAAGGGGGAACGTGGCCTCTACGGTGAAAAGTAGCTTATCTTTGGAAGGTCAAAAGACCAAGAACTGAGTAGTACCTCTGAGCGTGGAGTCTCTTTTGATGAGTCGTCATTTTTCGCTTTTTTACACTGCACCTTGGCTGTAGTATGTCTCTGACGTTTTCGCTTCCTTGGTTTATCAAATATCTTGGTAGTGCCTGTGACAGGAAAACAGATGTTACCTGCTGGCTAACCACAGACATCCAAGAACTTCTATGCGCAAATAAAGGGACCTCATAGAATTATGAAATGTTAGAGTAAAAACCAACTTTAAAACTCATTTAACTCTCCAGCTGTGTAGATTAGGAAAATATCAGAAAAAAGAAAGGGGACTTACCCATGACTACATAACTAGTTGGAGGAATGACTACATAAATATAAATTGTGCCTTGTATACATTAAAGAGTAAAGCAATGTCAATTTAAATGACTAAAATGACACACATTCTAGTTCCTCAAACAACTTAAATATCCTACAGATGAAGAAGGAATGCATTTACTAGTCAGGAAAAAATACCAATCCCTAATTCCAAGATTAGAGACAAAAAGACACATCACTGGGAGGCTGAGGCAGGAGGATTGCTTGAGGCCAGGAGTTCAAGACCAGACCAACCTGGGCAATAGTGAGACCTCATCTCAAAACAAACAACCAACCAACCAAAAAAAAAAAAAAACACACACTTTTTGACAAAAATTAAAAGGGCATGGTGGTGCACACCTGTAGTCCCAGTTTCTTGGAAAGCTGAGGTTGGTGGTTTGCTTAAGCCCAGGAGTTTGAGGTGGTAACAAACTATGATACCCCGCTGTATTCCAGCTTGGGTGACAGAGTGAGATCCTGTCTCTACAATAAAAATTTTTTAAATTAAAAAAAAAAAGACATATCACTATGTGATGTAAGGATTAAGATGAAGAATTGAAATATAAAAGATCTGGCTTATAGAAGGGGAGGAAGACATCCCCTAAGACATCCAGTGGTTTAAAGGATATTCATGTACCGGTGGTATATCACTGAATATCCAATAACATAAAATGAATGCACTGTCTCATGTGGCATATTAAGAACAAAAAATTCTAGTCCGCCAACCCCATTTTCCATTTACCACATTTCAACTCTTTGTTACAGAAACACCAAGAGAAATCTAAAGTGGTATTTCATAAAATATTCCAGGATATTTACACTAGGTGTCAATATATGAAGGCTGAAGTTCAGAAGACTGCTTCAGTGATCTCTTTTTTGACTGCCCAATTGAGATGGAGAAACTCTGCTATCAAAGTTGCTCACAGCCTATTACTAAAGGTTCAGCCCTGTGGAGCTGGAAAAACATAGACAAAATTTACAAAAGATAAAGTTTACATTGTAGGTTTTACAAAGAACTGAAATATAAAAATACGGGAAAAGAGCTTATATTATTTTGAAAGTGGTTTATTTTAAAAGCCAGCAAACAAATTGACCAACCTATGGGATTTTAACTGCCAACAGTTAACGCATTGCTACAAAACATTAGAAAATTTAATAATCATGGGTCACATGACAATTAGTGTACATCTTAAGGCCACATGAAATATAACCTTCCCGTGATACTCTTTACTAACAGACCACATCTGGTGCAGTGTACTGAAATCTGGGATAATATGTCAATAACAACATAAAAGAATAAATGGCACTGGCAAATGAATGAACAAAGTGGTCGACAGAACTGGCATGGAGAAAATCTGGGATGGATAACAAGACAGACAGTACAGTGGCAGTTAATTTGTCCAAGGCTGTATATATGTCCCTGACCCTGTACCTTGATCATTTTCATGTTTCTTCTATAAATCAGGGATAATATAGACACCATCCTAACTCTTTGGAATGCTTTAGATGGATTAGAGGTAACAGTCCTACCCAAAGAACTGGCAGAGTAGATGCTGTATCTATGAATATTATATCTGCTATTGAGTGAAGAGCTTCCCATTCCTCCTGGGGATAGAACCAAGATCACCAAGTAAAAATTCCAGGAGACACATTCTAACATGATATGGAAGATTCCTAAGCCCTTATGAGACAACTAAAATGGAATAGAATCAAATGTAAGCATTTTACTTTCAAACATACTCTAATTGACCAAAGGTCATAGATGTGATAGAAGAAAATAAGACTATTTGTAAAAGACTGGCTCAGATGATTTATAATTTCCCTTTCAACCCAGTTCCAAATTTTCTATCCTGTAGAAATAAAAAATGAATCAAAGCCAAGAAATTAATGAAGTTAGTCTGAAGAGTTAGACTAGTAAGAAAATTAAAGAACTGGCTGGGCATGGTGGCTCACACCTGTAATCCCAGCACTCTGGGAGGCCGAGGCAGGAGGATTGATTGCTTGAGCTCAGGAGTTCGAGACCAGCCTGAGCAAGAGTGAGACCCCATCTCTAATAAAAATAGACCAATTAGCTGGCCATGGTGGCGCATGTCTGTAGTCCCAGCTACTCGGGAGGCTGAGGCAGCAGGATTGCTTCAGCCCAGGAGTTTGAGGTTGCTGTGAGATAGGCTGACGCCACGGCATTCTAGTCCGGGTGACAGAGCAAGACTCCGTCTCAAAAAAAAAAAAAAAAAAAAGAAAAGAAAGGAAAGAACGAAAATTAAAGAACTGATTTTTCTCTATTGTTCCCAACACTTACCTACTCAAATATAATTACAATTTCATTTAACTGATTATAATGTAAAACATAAAAATGACAATAAAATTCTGTAGTGTTATATATAGTTTCAGAAAGCATATTTTGGCCAAATAGGTCTTAGAACTTGCCCCATATGGTCTTGCTTATGTATATAATTTTTCTAGTTAATGGACAAAGTGCTTCAAAACTTACCTGCTTACATTTTTTAAATCTCAAAACAAAACAAAACAAAAATCAAAAATACTTACCTCCACCAAACTCTTTCAAATGAGATGCAGCACAAGATTCAGTAATGCCATTCTCCAAGTGACCAGCTTCATAACACTACAATTAATTAAAAAGAACACTGTTTGCCACAAGTAGAAAATAAACTCTTTTCTTTCTATGCCAAAATCTGAATTTTATACTGTCACAGATAAGAATCCTGGCTGGTTGTGGCAATTAAAACAGTAGTATATTCTGCTCACTTCAGAAGCACTATACTAAAATTCGAATGATACAGAGAAGATTAGCATCATAAAAAATAAATATGTATATATTTTTTGAAAGTATGGTAATCGTAAAGGTTTGAAAAAAACTTCAAGGGGAAAGGCATTAAATAAAAATATTCTCCAAAAGACTCATGCTCAGTTTTATTCTACCACTCCCTTATATTTAAAATCCAGCTTCCTGAAATTGTATTTATAGCCATGATATTTGACACAGACTTATTTACCTGATGAATTCTGAATTAAACAGCTCTGAAACTAGGAATGTCTTTCCAACTGAAGTGGTGACAACATTAATCTAAATTAAAGCAACATCAAAACTCAACACAGGCCGGGCGCGGTGGCTCACGCCTGTAATCCTAGCACTCTGGGAGGCCGAGGCGGGTGGATTGCTCAAGGTCAGGAGTTCGAGACCAGCCTGAGCGAGACCCCGTCTCTACTAAAAAAAAAAAATAGAAAGACATTATATGGACACCTAAAAATCTATATAGAAAAAATTAGCCGGGCATAGTGGCGCATGCCTGTAGTCCCAGCTACTCGGGAGGCTGAGACAGGAGGATCGCTTGAGCTCAGGAGTTTGAGGTTGCTGTGAGCTAAGCTGACGCCACGGCACTCACTCTAGCCTGGGCAACAAAGTGAGACTCTGTCTCAACAAAAAAAAAAAAAAAAAAAAAAAAAAAAACTCAACACAAAATACTCAGACATCAAGAGTCTAATCAAGAGCCTACACATTTTATTCATCCACTACCAACACACTTATGTGAATTAGTTCTATCCCAAGCAAATGTCTTCTCCTACAAGAATAATAATATTCTTCGCTGTAACTGTAAAACAAAATTTAGATGCCATTCTTGGTGTACAGTTCCAAATGTCTGAGACCAAAACATGAAAAAATACAGCTGTGAATTTTTCAATGTTCATTACAATATGTTAAGAAATCAAAGAACAGGCCGGGCGCGGTGGCTCACGCCTGTAATCCTAGCTCTCTGGGAGGCCGAGGCGGGTGGATCGCTTGAGGTCAGGAGTTCGAGACCAGCCTGAGCAAGAGCGAGACCCCGTCTCTACTAAAATAGAAAGAAATTATATGGACAACTAAAAATCTATATAGAAAAAATTAGCCGGGCATAGTGGCGCATGCCTGTAGTCCCAGCTACTCGGGAGGCTGAGGCAGTAGGATCGCTTAAGCCGAGGAGTCTGAGGTTGCTGTGAGCTAAGCTGACGCCACGGCACTCACTCTAGCCTGGGCAACAAAGTGAGACTCTGTCTCAACAAAAAAAAAAAAAAGAAAAAAAAAAAAAAAAGAAATCAAAGAACAAAACTTTTCTCATGTTCAGTGTATATCAAAAGTCTTACAACATCAAATAAAATGAAGGGGCAAATGTTAGGTGGCCAGTTATATGGAACTCCTAGACAAACCCATAAAATAGATTTGCATAATTTAAGAAAAACAGCATATATATTATTTGAATAACCAATTAATAGTTCACTGAGGTAGTCACAGTGGCTCATGCTTATAATTCCAGCACTTAAGGGGACTGAGGCAGGAGGATCATTAGAGGCCAGGATTTTGAGACCAACCTGGGACCAGAGTGAGAACTCGATGCTTCCCTCCACCCCCACCAAAATTTAGCCAGGCATGGTGGTGCGTGCCTGTAGTCCTCGCTACCTGGGAGGCTGAGGCAGGAGGATCACTTGAGCCTAGGAATTCAACGTTATAGTGAGCTAGCTATGATGGTGCCACCACAAATAAAGAAATTTGAAAAAATTTTTAAACTAAAAATACAGTTCATTGTTTAGCAGTCACTCAAAAGCTCCGGAACAAAATCAGAATGCTGCCATAACCACAGTCAGAGAACAATGCAGGAAATAGTCTCATTTCCAATCCCATCAATTTTATAAAGTAAAATAGAAACAACAGCAGAAAAGAAATTGCACTACATGAATAAAAATCTGTCTGTTCTACTCAGAATGAAAAAGGCCATAGAACTTTGTAAGTGTCTTGGAGGATACCAGTAACTTACTTTATATTTAAAGTCTGCAGTGGCTATGCATTAAGCCAGTGTACCCTTAAGGTACTATCTCAGTAGATAATCCATCTCTCTCTAACTCATTGATTAACCATCTGCAAAGAGACTGGTCTGCCTGGTAACTCATGATCTAGTCCCAAAATGGAACTAATTGAATCATGGCTTCAACCTATGACAAAATATACATCAGAGTAATCAGGACCTCCACAGTGACACAGACCAAGTCAGATGGCAGGACTGACTCCTAAAACAGACAAGACACTTTCCAGCAAAGTCTGGTGCTAGCCATCACCAATACTGATTTTTTACTTTCTCTAGTGCTTAATTTAATGCCAACAACCCTTCCAAAAGAACAAAAACTCAACAGTGAAAGAGAGTTAATTATATCTATAACTTAAAAAGAGATCAGGGCCAGGTGCAAAGGTTCACGGCTATAATCTTAGCACTTTGAGGTTTTTTTTTTGTTTTGGTTTGGTTTTTTTGAGACAGAGTCTTGCTCTGTTGTCCAGGTTAGAGTGTCCTGGAATTAGCCTAGCTCACAGCAACCTCAAACTCATGGGCTCAAGCGATCCTACTGCCTCAGCCTCCCGAGTAGCTGGGACTACAGGTGTGTGCCACCACACCCAGCTAATGTTTTCTCTTTTTAATAGAGACGGGGTCTTGCTCTTGCTCAGGCTGGTCTCGAAATCCTCCCACCGCAGCCTCCCAGAGTGCTAGGATTACAGGAGTGAGCCACCATGACCAGCCAATCCTAGTACCTTGGGAGGCAGAGGTGGGAGGATCGCTTGAGGCCAGGCGTTTGAGACCAGCCTGAGCAAGAGCAAGACCCCACTTCTACAAAAACCAGAAAAATTAGCCTGGTGTGGTGGTGCACACCTGTTTTCCGAGCTACTTGGGAGGCTGAGGCAGGAGGATCGCTTGAGCCCAAGAGTTTGAGGTTGCTGTGAGCTAGGCTGACGCCAGGGTACCCTAGTCCAGAAAACAGAACAAGACCCTGTCTTTAGAAAGAAAAAAATAGGAAATCTGAGGAACAGGAAGGGGGCGGGGAGAGGGAAGAGATAGACACTAGGGATTTTTTAGTAAATGATGCTAAAACAACTGGACAGCCACATAGGGAAAAAACTGAACTTCAAAACCCAGGACCACAAGCTTCTAAAAGAAACCAGAGGATTAACATCTTTGTGCCATGCAGTATATGCAAACATTTCCTAAATAAGACACAAAAAATATTAATCATAAGAAAAAAATCAGTAAGTTTAAAATTTTCTTTGCATGAAAACATACTTCTAGGAAAATGAATAGGGAAACCTCAAACTGAGAAAAAATATTTATGGTACATATATTCGACACAAGATTTGCAAGAAAAATATAAAAAGCACTCCTTTAAAAAAAATTAACCATAAAATGACAAAGTCTATTCAAAAATAAGTATATTTCAACAGTGACTTTACAAAGACATAGGAATGGCCAGGAAGCACATACTATAATCACTAATCATGAGAGAAATAAAAATTAAAAACATGTGGTATGATTTCACCTCCACCAGAAAACCTGGATTTAAAACAACTGACAAATGTTAGTAAAGATGTGGAACAGGTGGAACATATATTGCTGGTGGAGTATAAACTGGCACAAGCATTTTGGAGTACTATTTGGCAGTTAATTGAAATCTTAAACATACATGAAACCACCAATTCCATTCCTACGGATTTATACCAAGAGAAATAAAAATATGTCTATGCTATGGGGCTTTGAACTCCTATAAAGTTTGTGTGTTAGAAACTTAGTCCCCAATCCACCAGTGCTGATAGGTGGGATTTTTAAGAGGTGATTAGGTCATGAGGGCTTTGCCCTCACAAATGGATTGATGCCATTATTGAAGGAGTGGGTTCCAGACAAAAAAGGATGAGTTTGGTCCTCTTCCCTCTCTCAAGAGCATGTTTTCTTTTTTTTTTTTTTTTTTTGAGACAGAGTCTCACTCTGTTGCCCAGGCTAGAGTGAGTGCCGTGGCGTCAGCCTAGCTCACAGCAACCTCAAACTCCTGAGCTCAAGCGATCCTCCTGTCTCAGCCTCCCAAGTAGCTGGGACTACAGGCATGCGCCACCATGCCCGGCTAATTTTTTCTATATATATTTTTAGCTGTCCATATAATTTCTTTCTATTTTTAGTAGAGGTGGGGTCTCGCTCTTGCTCAGGCTGGTCTCGAACTCCTGAGCTCAAACGATCCGCCCACCTCGGCCTCCCAGAGTGCTAGGATTACAGGCGTGAGCCACTGCGCCCGGCCTTCAAGAGCATGTTTTCTTTCCCCTTCACCTTCTGCCATGGGACTGACAAAGCAAGAAGGCCCTCACCAGATGAGGGCCCCTTAACCTTGGACTTCCAAAGCTCCAGAAATGTGAGCAAAGTAAACTTCTATTGTTTATAAATTACCCAGTCTGTGGTATTATTATAGCAGCATTAAATGGACTAAGACAATGCCCACCATGAGACTTGGAAAAAAGACACCAGCCTTATGATTAATAGCCCTAAAATGAAAAAGATCCAAATGTGCACCAATAGGACAATGGAAAAGAAAATTGTGATAAAAATCATACAACAGAAAACTCTTCTGCAGTGAAGAGCAAATTGTAGGCGTATCTCAAAAATACGTGTTGTACAAAAAAAAACAAGAATAAAACAAATCAAAACAATATTGACGTCTAAGAATAAGAAAAATTAATCTATAGTAACAGAAGAAAGCATTTCCTCTGCACAAGAGTGGGGAACAAGAGTGACTGGAAAAAGGCACAAAAAGAACCTCTGGGGTGATGACTGTAGATTGTACCTAGTTTGGGTGGTGGAGCCATGGTATATATAATTGTCTAAAGCCATCAAACAGAACAAAATTAAGACCTATGCACGCGTGGCACGGTGGCTCACATTTATAATCCTAGCACTCTGGGAGGCTGAGGTGGAAGGATCCCTTGAGCTCAGGAGTTCAAGATCAGCCTGAGCAAGAGCGAGACCCCATCTCTACCAAAAATAGAAAAATTAGCTGGACGTGGTGGTGTGTGCATATAGTCCCAGCTACTCAGGAGGCTGAGGCAGGAGGATCACTTGAGCCCAGGAGTTTGAGGTTGCTGTGAGCCAGGCTGACGCCACGGCACTCTACTCAGAGCAACAGAGTGAGACTCAAAAAACAAAAACAAAAACAAAAAAAAACCCACCCCCCACAAAACAAAGACCTATGCATTTTATTGGTGTAAACTGTATCTCATTTTTGTAAAAAAAAAAAAAAAAGTTCCATTGCCCCAAAGTTCTAAAAAATAAAAAATAAAGTCTAAGATTCGTTTGCCTATATAAATCAAAACTAAGCACATAAATTAAATGACCCTTTTTATCCCCTTAGGAAAATACTACTCCACAAACACCACAGGTCACATTTATTAGAAACCTGTATTTGACAGAGAAAGGTTATACAAATGAACACAATTTTCGAAGTAATTTAGTTTCAAAACCACTGAAGATTAAGATTATTTCTTTAACTCATTCACTTAAATGGTTTGAATTCTTTCTTAGAAATTTGTCATCACCTCATGTCCAGCAATGATAGGACAACCTCCCATGACTCACCTTGTACAACACTATTAAGTTTATCATTTGATCACCCAGTGTCACTTCTATACTCAGAAACAGTCAACTGAATCCTGGTTTTCCTTGCCTATTCCATCTACCTCTTCCAACAATCTTGCAAAATGGCTAAGGTTTGAATAAGACAAAACAAAAAGGGAAAGTACTGCAGAAGAAAATTATCACAGGCTTATTAAGAGCATACGGTTCAACGAGAGAATGGTTGAACTGAAGAGATGAGATTGTCACTGAAGGTTGTGCAAACTGCAAAGAAAGTTCAAAGGGCAGGAGATAAGCCTAAGAAGTCTATGTTATAAGGCTGTTTTGAGAAAAAATAAAAGAATTAAAAGGTATGCTGTTGCTAAAAAAGGAGTTATAAAGCACAAATACATTAACTTTTATAATTACACTAAACTAGATGGATGAGTGTCTAACAAAACCAAAAACTACAGGCCTTAAAATAGGATTAGCAAGGACAGAAGTCTGCTATCGTTAAGCATGAACAGAAGTCCAAAAACTCAAATTATTTATGATTTAATTATAATCTGGGGTTTTTTTTTTTGGTTTTTTTTTTTTTTTTTTTTTTGGTAAAGAAAAATATTTTTGAGTAGGAAATCTGTACATTCTACAACTGAATTTCTGGCATTTACCTTGAGTTACTTTTCACACATAAGGGGATCGGGATGTTTTCTATGGAATCAGTATATACCCATTATGCATATAAAATTAGAAAATAATTTCCTATTTCTATACACTGGTTTTTTTTTATTTTTTTTCTGAGACAGAGTGTCACTCTTGTTGTCCGGGCTAGAGTGCTGTGGCGTCAGCCTAGCTCACAACAACCTCAAACTCCTGGGCTCAAGCAATCCTCCTGCCTCAGCCTCCTGGGTAGCTGGGACTACAGGCATGCGCCACCATGCCCAGCTAATTTTTCTACATATATTTTTAGCTGTCCATATAATTTCTTTCTATTTTTAGTAGAGACGGGGTCTCGCTCTTGCTCAGGCTGGTCTCAAACTCCTGAGCTCAAATGATCCACGTGCCTCAGCCTCCCAGAGTGCTAGGATTATAGGCGTGAGCCACTGTGCCCGGCCCTATACACTGTTTAATGATGCTTTTTTGGCTACTAAAAACAAACTCCGTAAACTAAGAAACTTAAATTCACATAATTCTGCCTAGATTACAGCAGACCTGGATCTTTTCTGAGCTGTTACAAAGACGGAAAAATAGGATAAGTGTAGGCTAATGGCTTTAGAGACAGAAGTGAAATAGAAGTCAGGTAAGAGGTTTTAAGCCCAAAAAAGGAATTATGACAAAAACGTTATGCAATCTTAAAAGCTTTCTAAAACTTTCACTTAAAAAGAAAACCTGAAACCACTTTATAAACATTGCCACATAACTACAAAACAGCCATTTAACAGAGGATCTCTTAGATCACTTATGCTTGCCGATGTTGTAATTTCTATGTATATGTACACTGATGTTATAAATATTACTTTAAAAAGGTTGTTTTTAAACACCCTTATTTCCTGGGTTGAACTCATTATTTTAGAATTGACAAACATAACATACCTTTTTAGAAATGCCAAGGTCACCCTTCTTGGGCATAAATCCAGGATCTAAATCATTGGATTCAAGAAGTTTCTTAGTTGGTTTTCTTTGACGCTTACTTTCATAATTTCCTGAAATGCATGTATTTTTACATTAGATGATTAAGAAACTGGGCAAAGGTAATTTTAAAAAAATCTATATACCACACCAAATGAGTCACAAAATATTCCTGACGTTTTCCTCTTCGTCTTATGGGGAGAGGCAGAATAGTATTTTATTTATTCTAAAATAAAAAAAGTAAATCATTTTCAATGCAGACACAAACTAATATGAGGATGTTCCTATGTCAGTGTGTGTGTGTGTGTGTGTGTGTGTGTGTTATGTATGTTTATTTATTTAATTTATTTGAGACAGGGTCTTGCTCTGTCGCCCAAGCTGGTATGCAGTGTCGCAATCACAGTTCACTGCAACCTCAAACTCCTAGACTAAAACAATCCTCAAGAGATCCTCCGACCTCAGCCTCTGGAGTAGCTAAGACTACAGGCATGCTCCACCACACCCAGCTCATTTTTAAAATTTTTTATAGTAACAGGGTCTCTATGTTCTTCAGACTATTCTGAAATTCCTGGCCTCAAGCGATCCACCTGCCTCAGCTTCCCAAAGTGCTGGGATTACAGGTATGAGCCACCACACCTGGCTGTGTTTGTGTGTTTTAAATTGCAAAATAACTAAGGGAGAAGTCAAAAGGGCAAAACAGCTTTTACTGCAATTAATAAGTGATAAGGACAAAATAAGGAGAAGTAAAGACTGGATTCTGGGTATAAATGAACCAGTATTACAATTTTTGCTCTGCTCCTCTGTAAATAAAAGTTGAATAAATAAAAAATACTTATTTACTTTATAGGACTGCTCCTAAGAATTATATGAAAGAGTCTAATAACATGGTTTGGTACATAACAGATATTGAAACAGTAAATATATTCAGTGTCCTTTTAAAAATCTTTTTGGCATTTTTTTGTCCCCTTCCTTTGACTCTCCCTTTGCTGCGATAATAGGTCCAGCTGCCATCTGTGGCATATGTATCATGCTCTATAAACCTGTATCTTGCTCTATAATCCTCTTTCTCTCTTGAATAAACTTAAGTTTCATGCTTGCCAAAAACGAAAAAAAAAGCCTTTTTGATTATCCCTTACTTGATTAAGCATAATTGGGATCTTCTCTTTTTTTTTTTTAATAGAAGGAATAACATCACAAACTGCTGTTCAGAATGTAAAGAAGTTATGTCCAATATTTAAAGGGGTATAAAAGAGAAGAAGTCTTCCCATTCCTTGGCTGACTACAATATTCAATAGTAAAAAGGCGAATTAGAAACAGTATGTCTAGACCCAACTCTCCCAAAGCCACATGTATGTTAAGAATGATAAAATGAAAAGCAACTGGTAATTAACTTCTAGGGAATATTTACATTTATTAGCTGCTTACTATGTGTGAGGTATATAACATTATACATTATTAACATTATGATCTCATGAGGAAAGAAGTTCAGAGGTTAAACAACTTCCCAAGTAAAACGGACTGGTGGAGCCAGGATGTGAAACTTATTCCTCTAGTGTGCAGTGCCCATCCTTAAACCTTGTTATCCTGGTTGCAGATTTACATGGTTAGCTCATGGGCAATCATGAACAACAATGAAGCAAAGACAGTAGTTGTAAAATATAAGTCTTCTTGACAGTGTGCCACAGATTAATTTATGAGCAGCAACTATATATATATATTTTTTTTTTTAGACAGAGTCTCGCTCTGTTGCCCAGGCTAGAGTGCCGTGGCGTCAGCCTAGCTCACAGCAACCTCAAACTCCTGGGCTCAAGCGAGCCTACTGCCTCAGCCTCCCAAGTAGCTGGGACTACAGGCATGCACCATCATGCCCGGCTAATTTTTTCTATATATATTTTAAGTTGTCCACATAATTTCTACTTTTTTTTTTTTCTTCAGTAGAGACAGGGTCTTGGTCTTGCTCAGGCTGATCTCAAACTCCTGACCCTGAGCGATCCTCCCGCCTCAGCCTCCCAGAGTGTTAGGATTACAAGCGTGAGCAACCACGCCCAGCCAGCAACTATATCTAATTAGCCAGCATTTTAGGGACTTTTCAGAACAAAAGTAGGTAGTTTACTATATATACATACAATGTTGGCTTTCCCTCAAAACATACTAAAATCTCCTGCTTGCTCTAATCATATCTGCTGAAATACTGAGACCCCATCCCCACCTTACCTGATGTTTTAACTAGTAATTCCTCAGACTCAAGGGCAGGCCGTGGAGAGACTTCCGGAGCCACAGGTACAGACAAGGTCAGCTGAGGCAACTCAGCATGTCCACCTCCAAGTTCTGACTGAGCCAAAGGCCCCTCCAAAAATGGAGCCTCCCTTTCAAGAACTGGGGGCTCTTCTTTGGTTGAAATCAAAGAATTCTCGTCCACCTGCTTGTTCTGAGCACTAGATCGACATCTGGCTAGAAGGCTTTCCTCTTCGCAGCGGGAACTTACCTAAGAACAAAAAATAAAAATAGAACCCATGGACCAAAACTGTTACAACTTCAGTGTCAAACAGAATAATGCACTTTATTTATTTATTTTTTTTTGTTGAGACAGAGTCTCACTTTGTTGCCCAGGCTAGAGTGCGTGCCGTGGCGTCAGCTTAGCTCACAGCAACCTCAGACTCCTCGGCTTAAGCGATCCTACTGCCTCAGCCTCCCGAGTAGCTGGGACTACAGGCATGCGCCACTATGCCCGGCTAATTTTTTCTATATAGATTTTTAGTTGTCCATATAATTTCTTTCTATTTTTAGTAGAGACGGGGTCTCGCTCTTGCTCAGGCTGGTCTCGAACTCCTGACCTCAAGCGATCCACCCGCCTCGGCCTCCCAGAGAGCTAGGATTACAGGCGTGAGCCACCGCGCCCAGCCAGAATAATGCACTTTAAAAGGAAAGAAATTCTAACACATGCCGCAACATGGCTAAACCTTGAAGACATTACGATAAGGGAAATTATCCAAACACAAAGAATAAATATTGAATGATTTTACTTATATGAGGTATCTAGAATAATAAAATTCATAAGACAGAAAATCAAATGATCATAGCCAGAGGGTGGGGGGAAAGGGAGTTATTGGTTAATAGGTACTGAGTTTCAGTTTAAGACGAAATGGTCCTGGAGATGGATGGTGGTGATGATTTTATAAAAATGTAACTGTGCTTAATGCCACTAAACTGCACACTTAACAATGGTTAAAATGTCCAGCGTGGTGCCTTCTGTGGTTAAAAAAAGAAAGAAAGAAAGAAAAAAGTAAAAAAAAAAAAAAAAAAGGTAAATTTTGTTATACATATTCTACCACAATTAAGAAAAGAAAGAATGCAGTTAGTTGAGATACACTGAAGCTATAAAAATTCACAAGTGCACAAAAATAATCTAAAAACAGAAAGACAAAAAAAAAAAAAAGCTTCCCTGAAGTGTCACCAACTAAAATAACTACTAATGAATTTCTTACTGTCAAAATTGGTAACTAATGGGAAAAAAATAAGCATTAATATTTCCTGTCAAGTATTTCAGACAGTAAGAGTTCAGTTAATGAAAGAGATTGTCAACTTATAAAAATAGAGGAACTAATAAAATCCGAAAGTCTTCATTTTGTAACCTCTATTGAAATTATTGTTATAGGCAAGTATCTCAATTGGTATTCTTAAAAAAGCATCAGAGAAACGGCTGATGGGAAACTTGACATTCTTTTTGAACCAAGAGAGTTACATACATACTGCTTTACTGCTTCTTGATCAAAGAGGGTAAAATACAATTTAAACAGATAGCTCTACCTTACACTTAACAGAGAAAGTGTGACATCTAAGAGGAGAGACTCACACAAATCTCTTTGCTAATATAGACATAGTAATGAAAATATGGAGTGCTCTGGATTTAAAGAGATTTAAGAACCATAACAACCAGATATAATATGTAGTCTTGGACGGGATCCCAGTATGGATAAATGAAAGGTTAACTGGGGAAATTTGCATATGGGCTGATATTTGATGAACTGATTTTATAAGATGTGAAAATGTTAAACTGGTTATAATGAAAACTTTTCTATTTTATAGAGGTGTATATTATATAGGGATAGAATGTAAAAATATCTCTAATATAGTTTTTTTTTGAGACAGAGTCTCACTCTTTTGCCCAGGCTAGAGTGCTGTGGCATCAGCCTAGCTCACAGCAACCTCAAACTCCTGAACTCAAGCAATCCTCCTGCCTCAGCCTCCCAAGTAGCTGGGACTACAGGCATGTGCCACCCCATGCCCGGCTAATTTTTTCTATATATATTTTTAGTTGTCCAGGTAATTTCTCTCTGTTTTTTTTTGTAGTAGAGACGGGGTCTCGTTCTTGCTCAGGCTGGTCTCAAACTCCTGAGCTCAAACAATCCACCCGCCTCGGCCTCCCAGACTGCTAGGATTACAGGTGTGAGCCACCGCACCCGGCCTACTTTATATTTATTTATTTTTTTAAGACAGGGTCTCACTCTTGTTACTGGGGCTAGAGTGTATAGCTCACTGCAACCTCAAACTCCTGTGCTCAAGCCATCCTCTTACCTCAGCCTCCCAAGTAGCCAGGACTACAGGCGAATGCCACCACGTCTGCCTAATTTTTCTATTTTTTGGAGAGACCAGGTCTCCCTATGTTGCTCAGGCTGGTTTCAAACTCCCAAACTCACACAATCCTCCTGCTTCGGCCTCCCAAAGTGCTAGGATTACAGGAGTAAGCCACCATGTCCAGCCCTCTAATTTACTTTAAAATACTTCAGTTTAAAGAAATTCAATGAAAAAAATAAGGGCCGGGCGTGGTGGCTCATGCCTGTAATCCTAGCACTCTGGGAGGCCGAGGCAGGTGGATCGTTTGAGTTCAGGAGTTCAAGACCAGCCAGAGCAAGAGTGAGACCCCATCTCTATTAAAAATAGAAAGAAATTAGCTGAACAACTAAAATATATACACAAAAAATTAGCCAGGCATGGTGGCACATGCCTGTAGTCACAGCTACTCAGGAGGCTGAGCCAAGAGTATCACTTGAGCCCAGGAGTTTGAGGTTGCTGTGAGTTAGACTGACACCACGGCACTCTAGCCCAGGCAAGAGAGTGAGACTCTGTCTCAAAAAAAAAAAAAAAAAAGACAAGTAATATATTTATTTTTAAAATTAGGATCATACTATATTTTTTTATATTTTTAATTTTTATCCTGTTTTTTACTTACCATTATATCATAACAATATTCTTAAGTCATTAAATACTCTTAGAAAACAAACAGGGAAAAATACATATACAAAGACGTACACTATAAACACTCATTTAAACATTCTGAATAAGCATTATATGCTAGGTACTGTGCTAGAAGCTAAGGATAAAAAAACTGAAAAATCAAGATCTCAGATAAAATCTTTGTTTCATGAGAATAAAATATGATATTGAAGGCAAAATTGCAATATCCTAAGAGGACCAGTGAAAGACTGTTGAAATGTTGGAACATACCTTGTGCACCTGCTCCTGTACCTTCTTTTGTTTTTTCTTGGGAGCAAATATCTGATCATATTCTTCTGTATATTCCAGAAGCCACTTGCTCGGCTTCCTAAGGCGTTTCTTCTCTGACCGCACAGCTACAAGAAGATAAACAAGTTCAGTATTAACCAAAAAGCTAGAGGAAAAACCATCCCCACACTCCCAAAGGTACCCAGATGGGAAACCACTTAGCAGGAGGACTCTGGCTTAAGAAGCAAGAGGCTCAAATGTCTTGCTATGTTTTATCACATGCAAAAGGAGGGCTGGGCGTGTACAAAGGGACTTTTGTACACACGCACACCCATACACACACCCCCAATATACATGGCCCATCCAATCGTAAGGAAAAGGTTAAATTGAAAGTATTGTCCTATGGTAACTGACACCAATACAAACAGAACTAACATATACCTAACATAAAAACAGAGTCTCAATCAGGTAAATTGGTAAAATATACCGTGAGTTATAGGTTGAGTATGCCTTATCCAAAATGCTTGGGATCAGAAGTGTTTCAGATTTCAGCGTTTTTCAGACTTTGGAATATCGGTATATATATATATACACACACACATAAATATCTTGGGGATAGGGCTCAAGTCTAAACATGAAACTAACTTATATATCATATAAACCTCATACACATAGCCTAAAGGTATTTTATATAATATTTTCAATAATTTTATTCATGAAACAAAACATTTTTACACCGAACAATTAAAAAGCAAAGGTGTCACTATCTCAGACACCCTTGTGGACACTCTGTGGTTTTTTGGCATCACTATCATTCCTAATACTGAATTTAAATGCTACTGATAAATAATTATTTTCTTACAATTATTCACACGTAATTACTTAACAGTAAAAAATGACATACCACTAATACTGTGAAAAAAAAAACATGTTCAGGATAACTAAACTGCAGAGCAGAATCACTAGAATACCTGTATCAGCTATTAAACAACAGCAACAAACAACTGCAGGCTTTCAGTCTCCACTTAGGATGCTGCGTTTTGATTAAAAGGCTACTGTATACTATATTTTATTTTTTTTTAAGTGAGAAGAAACACCAGAAGCAGTTGAATGACCAGGAAATAGGTCCTTTGGGGATAAGAAAGTGTTTTGCTGGATGGCTTTTATAAATGTTTCCTCCAGAGTCATCTGCCTTATTAACAGTTTTTGTCTGAGATGTCTCTCTTTGATTTCATAAACTAATATGATTTCTTGCTACGTTATGAATGCACACTGTTCTAGTCCTTCAATAAGCCCATTACATGTTTTAACCATATCTCTAGATACTTTGTTTGCAGTATTAACACCGTCATCTTCATCAGCACTATTTTCACAATCACCTTAATTCAGAATCACTTCAGCTATTTCACCAGTCAATGAATGAACAAGTGGAGCCTTACTGTTGATACCAAAAACTTCTTAGATACGTACTTCTGCCAGATTACTGATCAACTCTGAAGGTATATTTTGCCTATGTAAGAAGGTCAGACATCATTTTTTTTCACTTGACATATGGAATCCTTCAAAGTCACCACCTTGTTCCTCATCATCACTAACCACAGCTACAAGTCATAGGCTGTGCCAAGCATGGACAATTGTGTCTTTAATCAACGTGTTCCAAGTGTTGACAACAGCATTACGTATTCCTCATGCTAAACTCCTTTGAAAAACCTTCCACACCTACACCTCTGTTCACTGTTGCTAGCACTCTGTTCAAGAAAGTATTATTATTAATATATTTACTCATCACTGATCAGAGGATTCCCTGGTCACATGGCTGAATTAATGAAGTTACACTTGGGGGCAAGCACATGGCATAAACATTATTTTTAATAAAATTTCAGCTGGAGGATGCGCAAAACACAAGTCAACGAATAACAAAATCTAGCAGTCATCCAGTATAGCTTCCCTGCAGTGAGCCATGAGCTGCTGGTACAAAATGTTTGTGAGAGCAATCAGAAAAGATGTCCCTGGTGATCCATGCCTTTGTTAGCATAATAATGGACTGGTAAGAAACTCACTTCTTGAAAACAGCTTTGCCTACCACAGCAAGTTTACACTTATGCATGCCAATTGCATTAGCACATCCCAGCAGTTACTCTGTCCCTGGCATCCTTAATTTCTATAGGGGCAGTCTCATCAGCCACAGTCAGGGTGCTTCTAGGACAATAATGCCAAAACAGTGATGCTTCATAAGCATTATAGACTTTTTCTGGCATCAGATTTTCGTCAGTGATGACCGTGGCAAACTCAGCAATGAATTTTTCTGCTGCTTTGTGCTTTATTACCACAAATCTTTAAATACAGATTTCACTTTCATATAGAACTTCAACATTTTACCCTTCTGTTTCCTGACAGAAGGTATGTAACATCATACTCTTCTATATGAGATTTCACACTTATACCACTGTTCAGTTTTCTTCATGGCTTCACTTTCTGTGCTACAGATAAATTCTTCTTCTTTTTCTTATCATTGTTACCCATAAGGATAACTGCAAACTTTTTGAAAATTACAATATTTTCATACCATAAAGCAGAGAAGAAGCAATAAAAAATCAGTTCAGTAATACACGTAGGTCTTGGCCCCACGTGAAGCATCATGAGGAACCCGTTGTTGGTGCATCCAGCCTGTACGCATGCCATTTCATTGCCCTCTGTGGGCATGCTTGCGTGGCGGAATCTCAGCATGTGCAGAAAAGATACATATCAAAGGCATAGGGAGCTGAAAGATTCTTTTTTCCCTTGGGGATGCTGAATAAACTATGTTGTGTGCCTGCATTTTCACTATGACCCATCACGTGAGGTCATCTGTGCGATTTTCACTTGTGGTATCATGTCAACTAAAACTGTTTCAGATTCTGGAACATATCAGATTTCAGATTTTTGGATTAGAGATGCCCAAGCTGTATGTTAAATAATCTCTCTGGATTATGTAGACGTGTAGACAGACCTATTACCCAATCAGCACTGCCACATGATTTTGAAAAGCACCTTACAAACAATTCATTGATTTAGTATCATATGGTTGTACTGAGTTTCACACCAGAAAACTGAGGAATTTATTTCTGAATAGAATCATCAAAAAATACATAATTAATTATACATATATCATTACCTCAATAACATAAAAAATGAATGCCATATATGCAAAAGAAAGGAGGATAAGATAAAAATATAGAACATTGGACACCTACTTTTAAAAACTCTTATGTTTCATGATCAATATCAAAGTATGATATTTTTCTTTGAGTTAACTGTGGAAACAAATATCTATTACAATTTCCTTATAAAACTGTGCCCTAGTTTTAATGCATTTAATATGCTATAGTCATTTTACTACACTGTAAGCTCTTTGGGAGCTAAGGCCTACAGAGAGCAAGATATAGTCTACTCAGGTGGTAAGAAGCATTAGATGACAGGATGCCCTCAAGGAAGCCATTCCTACCTCAGCTGAATGTGGCATTACTGACATTCTCTCAATAAAAGAAAAGAAAGGAAAGCAAAAGTTCAGACCAAAAAGAAAAGGTCACAGGGACTGTAAGCTTCATAAAAGCTTTTACTTCTTAGCACATATGGAAAGAAGCCAGAGAACTGTCATTAGGACAAGATATGGAAGATAATTTCATTTTACTAATTCTAACTGCTGTAATTTCATAGTAGTACAGTAATAATATGCCTTTTACTTTATTTAAAATTAAAACTATTCCGTATCCTTCGTATCTAGTAAAAATAAAAAATTTAAAAAAATACTAGAGGCTGAAACAGTTATCAAATTGTATACCTAAAGCACACCCAATACAATTATGTGGCAGGTTAAAATCTCAAAACCAATGGAATTTCCTTAACTTTTCAGACAATAAACCTATAAATGATCAAAATTGGAGAGGTTTTCCCAAGCAATTATTTTTTAAAAAAACAAAACCATATGCGCTAAGTAAGTATTTAAAAATGTTACCCCAAGTAATAATGTCTGAAAAATCTGTCTTGGTAGAAAAGAAATAAGTAAAAATTCATATTGGAATAAATATATACATTTGTGCCTATGACAGTTCATGGTAATTGCTCTCTGCTCTAAGGCAAGTAGAACATGCTTTAATAAATTCCTATTAGACGTGTCATCTAAGTTTTCAAACACGAATGACATTTTCAACTGAAAAAAGACAAAAGAAATAAGAGGAAATAAAGGAGGTATACTATGTATGAGGCAATATTCAGCCATTTAACATTCATGAATCTCTAATCCTTAATTTAACCTGTCAGGTAGGTAATGTATCACCATACTATTACCAAAACAAAAAAAATTATTTTGAAGTGGGGCCTGGCTATGTTGTCCAGGTTGGAATAGAACTCCTGGGCTCATGCGATCCTCTGGCCTACAGCATTACCCATCCTCTAAATTATTTTAATTTTCTTCAATGCAGCATTTATGACCTTCTTTACCTATTATTGCCTGCTAATGTCAGAAAAGTTATAAGCAGTACGTATTATGTTCCTTCCAATAAAAGGGCACAAGAGGGAGATAGAGTGGGGGGAAAAAAAAAACCAAACCTCAATTTAAATCAAGTCCTTAGATGCGAATACCAAATTACATGAAATAAAACAGTCCCCTTCTATCCTCAGGTCTGTTCCAAGACCCCCAGTGGATTCCTGAAATTGAGGACTAAACCCCCTATACATTCTAGATGTTTCCTATATATACTTATCTACAGTAGATTCCTGAAATTGAGGACTAAATCCCCTAGAGATTCTAGATGTTTCCTATATATACTTATCTATGATAAAGTTTTATTTATAAATTAGGCACAATAAGAGATTAACAACAGTAACTAATAATAAAACAGAACCATAACACATACTGTAATAAAAGTTATGTAAATGTGGTCTCTCTCTCTCTCTCAATAATCTCACTGAATTGTACTCACCTATTTTTGGACTTCAGTTGACTGTGGGTAACTGAAACTGAGGAAAGTGAATCCGTGGATAAGGGAGGACTACTGGACAGAGGTCAGAGGAACATGTTAAACTATAAACAGGGATGAAAACAGTACAATGTGTATGGGGAAATCTACAGGATGAATTTTTCTAACAAATAAATTACAAGGGAACTTTCTGCTTTCTGTTCCATGTTTTAGGCTATTCTAAAACTTTAAATATGAATTCTTAACTCATCAAAATCCAAAGTTAATCTATCATTATCCTTTCAGAGAATAAAGCGAACCATTAACAACTTCCATCTGCCTCCATCCCACTTATATTTTACTGTTCCTATATATTTTCATTTTATATATATAAGTCCATGGGGCATTATTATTTTTACACTCACTGATAGATTTAACCAAATATTTACCAATTTCTTTGCTCTTAATTCCTTCTGAAAAAGGTTTTACTATAGAGAATTTTAAATATCTACAAAACGAGTATAATGAACCCCATGTACTCATCATCTGGATTCAATAATTACAAATTCACAGTGAATCTTGTTTCATCAATACCCGCAACCCTCTATCAAAGTTATTTTGAAACATCTCCCAAATTGTGTAACATTTCATCCACATGTTTCATTATGTACCTCTAAAGGATACATACAAAATACTTCTATCACATATAACAGTATTTATTCAGTAAAAATTATTACTCAGTAAAAATGTCCCTATCCATTCCCTGCCCTACAGTTACAAATTTGATAGGACTTTATATATTAGAAAAATGCATTGTACAGTCCAAATAACCAAAGTAAAATTAGCTTCTTGAAACACAACTTCGTTCATGTTAAGGGACTTCCTAGAATCAAAATTATACATATAGAACCTTTACAAAATTACATACTTTACTCCAATTTTTTTTTTTTTGGAGATAGAGTCTTGCTCCATTGCCCGGGCTAGAGTGCCGTGGCGTCAGCCTACCTCACAGCAACCTTAAACTCCTGGGCTCAAGTGATCCTTCTGCCTCAGCCTCCCGAGCAGCTGGAACTACAGGCATGCGTCACCATGCCCAGCTAATTTCTCTCTATTTTCAGTAGAGACGGAGTCTCGCTCTTGCTGAGGCTGGTCTCGAACTCCTGACCTCGAGCGATCCTCCCGCCTCGGCCTCCCAGAGTGCTAGGATTACAGGCGTGAGCCACCGTGCCCGGCCAAGAAAAACCATTTCTATTTACAGATGACATGGCCATGTATAAAGAAAATCTAAAAAAATTCCTTGAAAAAATTATTATTAATAAATGAGTTCTATTAGCTAATAAGCTATTAATAAATAAGCTGAGAAAGGTTGAAAGATACAATAAACAAAAATCAATTATTTTTCATATACTTGTAATGGACAATATGAGAATGAAATTAGGAAAACAATTTAATTTATAACAGAATCAAGAATCAAGAAAGAATACTTAGAGATAAATTCAACAAAAGAAATGCAGAATGTGTAAACTGAGAATTACATAACATCGTAAGAACGAAAGATGACCTAAATAGATGGAAAGTCAACCCTTCTTCATGGATTGGAAGACTTTGATCGCTACGATGGCAAGACTGCCCAAACTGGCCTAAGGATTCAGCACAATCCCTATCAACATCCCAACTTGCTTTTTTTTTTCTTTTTTTTTTGGAAACTCACAAGCTGGTCCTAAAATTAATATGAAACACAAAAGACCCAGATAAGTTCAAAATGATCTTGAAAAAGGACAAAGATATAAGACTCACACTTTCCAATTTCAAAAATACCGTAATTACTACAAAAATACTGTGATTAACATTGTGTGATACTGGCATAAGGACAGATATATAGATCAAGAGAAAAGAACTGGGAGTCCAGAAATAACCCCTTACATATTTATACCCAATTGATTATCAACATGGGTGCCAAGACCATTAAAATGGGTAAAGAATACTGCCCAAACCAGCACAGCTCAGCTCCAGTGGCAGCTTCTCCTTGTGAAATAGAAGGGCAGGGAGGTGGCCTGCGGAGGGAAGAGTAGAGCATGCATCCAACATTCTGGCTATTCAGGACTGCCCCAGCGACTAAAGTCTGTCTCATCTGACTGGGAGCACTAACAGAACTGCATAGTTTGGATGTCAGGGTAGGGTTGGTGCTTGTTGTAGAACTAGAGCCTCATAATAGGTCTCACAATCAGAAAAAGGCACAAACTTATGACTTTCCCCTGGGAGAAAAGAATGAAGCATTCAGGCTTTTCACAAAGTTACCAGATCTGGGAAGCTGAAAGACAGCATGCTTTAGATGCCTGAGGGCCACTGAAACAAAAAAGAGCAGGGCAGCTTCTTGCTATGGCACAGGAGAACCTCCACTACCACAGACGGACACAAGAGGGAGCAAGATACTAGAACCTCCCGAAAAAGAAACCAGTAAACCTCTCTAACTAGGGAACTAAATGCATAAACCCAGAGAAGTCGAGGATTAAGAGGGCCCTAAAATCTCCTGCTGGGATGACTGGTAAAGGTGTTCACCAGAATGAAGCCAGTCTATAAAGACTGGATAGAGGTAGCTGATTTTGCAAATGCATAAAGCGCAACAACAAAAATAAGTACATAAAAATCACAAAGCACACAAAGAAACAGAAAAACATGGCCCAGTGATATGAACAAAATAAATCTCCACAAACCAACCCCAAAGAAAAAGACAGCTATCAATTACCTGACAAAGAATTCAAAATAATTGTCTTGAAAAAGTTTAATGATCTACAGACAATTAAACGAAATCAGGAAAACCATGTATTAATAAAATGAGAATTCCAATTAAAAAAACTATAAAAAGAACGAACAGAAATTGTGAAGCTGAAAGATACAATTAAATTAATTTAAAAATTCACTAGAGGAATTGGAGAACAGACTTGATCAAGCAGAAGGAAAAATCACCAAAATCAAAAACAAATAATTTGAAACTATGGAACTGAAGGAGTAAAATAAAAAAGAATGAAGAAAAGTGAACAAAACGTAAGGATTTACGGGACACCATCAAGCAGACCAATATACCCATTATGGTTATTTCAAAAGGAAAACAGAAAGGAAGGGACAGAGAGCTTACTTGAAGAAATAATGATCCAAACCTTCCCAAAACTGAAGAAGAAAAAGGACATCCAATTTACAGAGGCTCAAGGCTCTAACAAAGATAAACCAAAAAGGCCCACATGGAGAAATGTTATAGTTGTTCCTGTGCATCTGTAAGAAATTAGTTCCAAGACTCCCACAGATACCAAAATTAAAGGATGCTCAAGTACCTTATATGAAATAGCATGGTATTTGCAGATAACCTACACACATACTCCTATATACTTTAAATAATCTCTAGATTATTTATAGTACCTAATACAATGTACATATTTATATACTTTTATTTGTATTAATTTTTATTGTTGTATTGTAAGTTTTTTTTTTTTTGAGACAGGGTCTTGGCTCTGTTGCCCAGGCTAGAGTGCAATGGCATCAACATAGCTCACTGTAACCTCAAACTACTAAGCTCAGGCAATTCTCCTGTCTCAGCCTCCCAAGTAGCTGGTAGTATAAGTGTGTGCCATCAAACCCAGCTAAATTTTTTTATAGAGAAGGGGGTCTCACTATGTTGCCTATGTTACCCAAGCTGGTCTTGAACTCTTGGCCTCAAGTGATCCTCCCACCTCGGCCTCCCAGAGTATTAGGATCACAGGTGTGGGCCACCATACTCTGCCTTTGTATTGTAAATTTTCATTGTGTTTTTTCCTCATATATTTTCAATCTGTGGTTGCTTAAATCCAGAAATGTAGAACCTGCAGGCATAGAGGGCCAACTATATAATTAAACTGTCAAAAGTCAAAGAAAAAGTGAGAAAGCAGCAAGAAAAACAGCTCATTGTGTACAAAGCAGCTCACATTAGATTTTAAGGAGATTTCTCAGCAGAAACCTTACAGGCCAAAGGGGAGTGGGATAATATAGTCAAGGTGCTGGGGGGGTGGGAGTGGGAGGACACTGCCAACCAAGAATACTATCACCAGCAAAACTGCCCTTCAAAACTGAGAGAGAGAGTTCTCATCACTGGATCCGATCAGAGGAATACATCTGGATCAGAAGATGTCAGGCTCAGAGGAGCTTCCTAAAGGCAAGCACCAGACGCATTCACACAGAAAACAAACCATGTCCACTGAGAAGCAACTGGAAGCTTTGAACATCTTGTTCAATAAGAACCCATACCCAAACCCCAGCCTTCAGAGAGAGATGGCCTCAAAAACTGACACATATCTGACAGTACTGGAGATTTGGTTCAAGAACCACAGAACAAACCTCAAGAAAGCAAAATGCAAGCATATACAGAAAAAACAAGAAGCTCAACAGCAACAGGTATCTGAGGGTGGAGTCAAGAGCAGTACCTGCCAGAGAAATACACACACACAACCCAGGTCCCTTAATGATGCCTATCCTGTAGCCCTCATTTATGCACATCACCAAGGCACCCTCACACCATCTCAGCTTATACTCCAATGTTAAAGTCCCTACAGATGTCTTTCTTGGCCACAAAACTGTCCATTTCGGCTACTGCCAAGAGCTTAACGTTTACTGCCTCTATCCCATATTGGAACCCCAGATTGGTTCTCCATGCTTCAGTTCTAATGTTTTTGGCTATTCACTTCTACAAAGTAGGCAGAGACACTAGATGTAAAAGGTCACATGTAATGATTCCCATTCAAGAGAATATTAGAGGCAGACAGACCCAACAGCATGGACGGATTTCAAAAACATTACGTAGCAAAAAAGAAAGACACAAAAGGCTACATAATGTAGTAATTCCATTTACATGAATTCCTAGAGCAGGGAAAACTCATTTCTCGTGGCAAAAAGATTAGTGGCTGCCCATGTGGAAAGAATTAAATGGAGGCACAAAACAAATTTATTGGGATGATGGAAATGTTTTATGTCTTAATTAGGATGGGAATTGCCTGGGGGAATAACTTCATCAAAACACTGGGAAAAATAAAAAACTGAAAGAGAAACAGACTTTCCCAAATAAACCAAAGCTGAGGGACTTCATCACCACTAGGCATACCCTAAAATGTTAAAGGGAAAGGTGAAACAAAAGGACACTAGACAGCAACAATAAGGTATACAAAAATTAAAAATTCACAGGTAGGCTTGGGCATTGTGGCTCATGCCTGTAATCCCAGCACTTTGCGGGGGGTGCGGTAAGAGGATCACTTGAGGCCAGGAGTTTGAGACCTGCCTGGGCAACACAGTGAGACTCTTGTCTCCATAAAAAATAAAAATAAAGAAATTTAGCCAGGTGGGGTGGTACATGCCTGTGGTCCCAGCTACTAGTGAGGCTGAGGCAGGAAGACTGCTTGAGCCCCGAAGTTCAAGGCTGCAGTCAGCTATGATCAGGACACTGCATACCAGCATGGGCAACAGAGTAAGACCCTGTCCTGTCTCTTAAAAAAAAAAAAAAAAAAAAAAAAAAGGTCAAAGTAAATATATATACACATACAGAATAATGTAATGATGGTGCATAAAGCATTCTTAATTCTGAATTAAATGTAAAATAGAATGTAAAATACAAAAGCACAAAAAATTACAAAACTATATTAATGGATACACAATATAAAGATATAATTTGTAAAGCCAGTAACAAAGTGGGTCTGAAGAGATGTAAAAGCGAATTTTTGCATACAACTGAAGTTACATTGTTAACAGCTTAAAATAAACTGCTATAAGATGTTTTATATAAACCCATGGAGAATGCCTATAAAGGATACACAAAAATAAAATGAGAAAGGAAACAAAGTATGTCAATACAAAAAAATCAACAAAATACAAAGAAAGGCAGCAATATAGAATAAGAGGGACAAAATAGCTATAAGTCAGGGAAAAAACAATGAACAAAATGGCAATAATAATTCCCTCCCTATGATTAATTACTCTAACTGAAGATGGATTAAACTCCTCAATCAAAAGACAGAATGGCTGAATGGGTAAAAAACATGATGCAACTGTGTGCTATCTATAAAAGGCTCGCCTTAGATTTAAGGAGACACAGAGGCTGAAAGTGAAAGGATGGAAACAAGATATTCTATGTAAATGGTAACAAGACAGCCGAGGTAGCCATACTTATTATTAGAAAATTTTCACCTTTAAGTCAAAAACTATGACAAAAGACAAAAAGCACATGATATAATGATAGTACAGTCAATTCACGAGGAAGATGTAAAAATTATAAATATGTAATTTGCCTAACAGCAGAGCACCCAAATATATGAAGCAAACACTGACAGAACTGAAGGGATAAACAGCAACACAAAAAGATTTTTAATACTCCACTTTACAATAATGGAGGGAAACACAGAAGATCAATAAAGAAACAGAGGATTTGAACAACACTAAAGTCCAAGTGGACCAACAGAGGTATATAAAACACCCCACCGAACAGCAGTAAGATACACATTCTTCTCAAAAGCACACAGAAGAACATCCTCCAGGACAGATCACATGTCAGGTCATAAAACAAGTCTTAATAAACTCAGGAAGTCTGAAATCATACAAAGTAACTTTTCTGATCAGAATGGAATCAATAAGCAATACAAAAACTGGAAAATCCACAAATTAAACAATACACCATTGAATAACCAATGGATGAAAGAAGATACCACAAGGGAAATTAGAAAATATCTTGAGACAAATGAAAACAGAACATACATACCAAAACTTATGGGATGCAGCAAAAGCAGTACTGAAAGATACTTTTATATTGGTAAATGCCTGTGTTAAAAAAGAGAGGGGCCGGGCGAGGTGGCTCACGCCTATAATCCTAGCACTCTGGGAGGCCGAGGCGGGTGGATCGCTTAAGGTCAGGAGTTCGAGACCAGCCTGAGCAAGAGCGAGACCCCCGTCTCTACTAAAAATAGAAAGAAATTATCTGGCCAACTAAAATATATATAGAAAAAATTAGCCGGGCATGGTGGCACATGCCTGTAGTCCCAGCTACTCGGGAGGCTGAGGCGGTAGGATCGCTTAAGCCCAGGAGTTTGAGGTTGCTGTGAGCGAGGCTGATGCCACGGCACTCACTCTAGCCAGGGCAACAAAGCGAGACTGTGTCTCAAAAAAAAAAAAAAAAAGAAAGAAAGAAATGAAAAGAAAAGAAACAAAAAAAAAAGAAAGAAAGAAAGAAATGAAAAGAAAAGAAACAAAAAAAAGAAAGAAAGAAATGAAAAGAAAAGAAAAGAAACAAAAAAAAAAAAGAAAGAAATGAAAAGAAAAGAAACAAAAAAAAAAAAAGAAGAGAGATCTCAAATCAACAACCTAACTTTACACCTCAAGGAACAGAAAAGTAAGAACTAAACTCAAAGTTAGCAGAGGGAAAGAAACAATGAAGACTAAAGCATATGTAAATGAAATAAAGCATAGAAAATTAGGGGAGAAAAAAAAATTAGTAAAACCAAGTTGGTTTATTTTAAAGAACAACAACAACAAAAGTGACAAGCCCTTAGCTACATTAACTAGGAAAAAAAGAGAGAAGATTGAAATAACTAAAATTAGCAATAAAAGAGACTTTAAAAGTAATGTTATAGAAATAAGTCAGATAATAGACTACAATGAACTATTACAAGCTAACAAGTAGAATAACCTAGAAGAAAGGGATAAATTCCGAGAAAGATAGAACCTACTAAGACTGAATCATGAGGAAATAGAAAATCTGAAATCTTAAATATTAAGGAGATTGAACAAGTAATTAAAAATCTTCCAAGACAGAAAAGCCCAGGACTACGTGGGTTCACTGCAGAATGCTACCAGGCATTTGATACTTCTCAAACTCTTCCAAAAACTGAAGACTTTCTTTCTTCCACAAACTTCCTTTCTCATTTTATTTTGTTTATCTTATACATTCTCCATAGTTCCAAAATCATTCTATGAAGCCAGGATTACTGTGATAATGAAACCAAAGATACTACAAGAAAAGAAAGCTATAGAACAATATCCCTTATGAATACTGATACAAAACCCCTCAACAAAATACTAGCAAATCAAACTACAGTACATTAAAAGGAATATACATCATGACCAAGTAGAATTTAATCTTGGGACACAAGGATGCTTCAAAAATAGGAAAATCAATCAATAGAATAAATCACATTAGGCCGGGCGAGGTGGCTCACGCCTGTAATCCTAGCACTCTGGGAGGCCGAGGCGGGTGGATCGCTCGAGGTCAGGAGTTCGAGACCAGCCTGAGCAAGAGCGAGACCTCGTCTCTACTAAAAACAGAAAGAAATTATCTGGCCAACTAAAATATATATATACAGGCCGGGCGCGGTGGCTCACGCCTGTAATCCTAGCACTCTGGGAGGCCGAGGTGGGCGGATCGTTTGAGCTCAGGAGTTCGAGACCAGCCTGAGCAAGAGCGAGACCCCGTCTCTACTAAAAATAGAAAGAAATTATATGGACAGCTTAAAAATATATATAGAGAGAAAAAAAATTAGCCGGGCATGGTGGTGCATGCCTGTAGTCCCAGCTACTCGGGAGGCTGAGACAGTAGGATCGCTTGAGCTCAGGAGTTTGAGGTTGCTGTGAGCTAGGCTGACGCCACGGCACTCACTCTAGCCTGGGCAACAGAGTGAGACTCTGTCTCAAAAAAAAAAAAAAAAAAAAAATATATATATATATATATATATATATATACACAAAAAATTAGCGGGCATGGTGGCACATGCCTGTAGTCCCAGCTATTCGGGAGGCTGAGGCAGAAGGATTGCTTGAGCCCAGGAGTTTGAGGTTGCTGTGAGCTAGGCTGACACCACGGCACTCACTCTAGCCTGGGCAACAAAGCGACACTCTGTCTCAAAAAAAAAAAAAGAAAAAAAAAAAAAAAGAATAAATCACATTAAAAGAATAAAAGACAAAAGAATCACATGATCACCTTACTTGATTCAGAAAAAGCATCCTGACAAAATTAAACCACCTTTCATAAAAACAAAAAACACTCAACAGGCCGGGCGCAGTGGCTCACGCCTATAATCCTAGCACTCTGGGAGGTCGAGGCGGGTGGATCATTTGAGCTCAGGAGTTCGAGACCAGCCTGAGCAAGAGCAAGATCCCATCTCTACTAAAAATAGAAAGAAATTAGCTGGACAACTAAAAATATATATTAAGGCCGGGCGTGGTGGCACACGCCTGTAATCCTAGCACTCTGGGAGGCCGAGGTGGGCGGATCGTTTGAGCTCAGGAGTTCGAGACCAGCCTGAGCAAGAGCGAGACCCCACCTCTACTAAAAAATAGAAAGAAATTATATGGACAGCTAAAAATATATATAGAAAAAATTAGCCGGGCATGGTGGCGCCTGCCTGTAGTCCCAGCTACTCAGGAGGCTGAGACAGGAGGATCGCTTGAGCTCAGGAGTTTGAGGTTGCTGTGAGCTAGGCTGACGCCACGGCACTCACTCTAGCCTGGGCAACAGAGTGAGAGTCTGTCTCAAAAAAAAAAAAAAAAAAAAAAAAATATATATATATATATATTAAAAAATTAGCCGGGCATGGTGGCACATGCCTGTAGTCCCAACTACTCAGGAGGCTGAGGCAGAAGGATCACGTGAGCCCAGGAGTTTGAGGTTGGCGCTCTAGCCCAGGCAACAGAAGAAGACTCTGTCTCAAAAACAAACAAACAAAAAAACACTCAACAAACTAGGAATAAAGGCCGGGCGTGATGGCTCACGCCTGTAATCCCAGCACTCTGGGAGGCTGAGGCGGGAAGATCCTTTGAGCTCAGGAGTTTGAGACCAGCCTGAGCAAGAGCGAGACCTCGCTCTACTGAAAATAGAAAGAAATTAGCTGGATAACTAAAAATATATATAGAAAAATTAACTGGGCATGGTGGTGCATGCCTGTAGTCCCAGCTACTCAGGAGGCTGAGGCAGTAGGATTGCTTGAGCCCAGGAGTTTGAGGTTGCTGTGAGCTAGGCTGACGTGACAGCACTCTAGCCCAGGCAACAGAAGAAGACTCTGTCTCAAAAAAAAAAGGGGGGGGGGGTGGTAAAAGAAATGTACACGGAAAATGATACAACACTGCTGAATGAAATTAGAGAAGACAAATAAGCCGGGCTTATTGGCTCACACAAATAGCAAAAACACCTTAAATGATGTTCGATTTATCACTAATCATCAGGGTAACAGAAATCAAAACCACAATGAGGTATTACCACACACCCGTTAGTATAGTCACTATCAAATAAACAGAAAATAACAAGTGCTGATGAGGATATGGAGAAATCAGAACCCTTGTCCCCTGTGGTGTGATTATTAAGTGGTGCAGTGACTATGGAAAACAGTACAGAGGTTTCTCAAAAAATTAAAAGCAGAATTTCATGTGATCCAGCAATCTCATTTCTAGGTATATATCCGAAAGATTTGAAAACCAAATCTCAAAGAGATATTTACATGCCCATGTTCAATGTAGCATTACAATAGCCAAATTGTGAAAACAAGTTAAATGTCCACCAGCCGATAAATGGATAAAGAAAAGGTGGTATATATATATACTGGACTATATTATTTAGCCTTTAAACAGAAGGTAATCCTGTCATATGCTACAATAGGAATTAACCTTGAGGATATTACACTAAGGGAAACAAGCCACTCACAAAAAGACAAAATACTGCAGGGTTCCACTTATAGGAGGTATCTAAAATAATTAAACTCCTAGAAACACACACAAAGTAGAATGGTACTTGCCAGGCACTGTGCAGAGGGAAAAATAAGGAGTTACTGTTCAATGGGTATTCAGTTTCAGTCATACAAGACGAAAAAGTTCTAGATACCTGTTTTTTAACAATGTGTGTATAGTTCATAATATACATTTAAAAACTATGTTATGTGCTTTTTATCCATAATTTTTTAAAAAGACATGACGCACTGATGCATGATACAACATGGATGAACCCTGAAAACATTATGCTAAGTGATAAAGCCATATTGTATGATTCCATTTCTATGAAATGTACACAGATAAATCTATAGATTGGGGGAAACTGAAGGAAGACTGATAAAGAGTTCAGAGTTTCTTTGGGGGATGATGCAAATGTTTGTACAACTCTGAATGTACTAAAAACTACCAAGTTATAAATTTTAAAAAGATGAATTTTATGGTATGTAAATTATATTTCAATAAAGCTGTTAGGAAAAAATCTATTATGGTAAACAACTTTGTGAAATCTTATGTTTAAGGATACTGTTTTATCTTCAACAACTATACTGTATAATGTTCACGTCTTGAAAGATTTCTGTTTTCTTCTTCTTCTACTAGAATAGGATACTCTGCTAGTTACTGTATTTTTATTTATTCATAATCCTCATTCCAGAAGGGATTTAAGACACTCAAGACCTTCAAGTAAGTATTATAGAATACCATCATTTTTTGTCAAAACCACATGTCCCTGTTGTCCACATAACAGGTGGACCTACCTTATGTTTAGTCAAAAGAAGCCTAATATCCAGCAAAGTCTACTTGTTTGCTGGAAACTAACAACTGGATTTAAACCTTAGGACCAGAGCCTCTCAATCACTTGTAATAACAGACTGAATCCCAACAAGTTTGGAGATTTTTTTTTTAAAGACAGAAAATGGGGAGCAGGAGCAAAAATGTTATTGAGACTTATTAAAAGGTGGGGCGGGGGGACACAGAGCTTCTCGTAAAACTTTATTTCTGAAAATAAATGGAAATCTGGTTTTCAAAACTCAGATCCTTCTACATAATTCTACATCATTCAAGTGATAATCCTTCCCTCCCAGTTTATACTTCACCGTTCCAATAAAATACCAATTTCAAAATGACAATATTATGAGCACTTTCTCAAATCCCTTTCTATCACAGTCAGAAGTCCTTACCTGGTTCAGGGAGCTCAGCCTGTGGTGTTAAACTGGGAATTCCTGGCTCCTTTTCCATGTCCCCAAGGCTGGTATTGGATTTATCACAAATATTCAACTGTGACCCAACTGCATCTAAGTGGCCAGCATGATTCAGATCTGTTTGTGCATCCTCTGGTATGTTTGTTGAAGGAGGAGTTCTACACTCTAGAAATTCATCCTGCCTCTCCCGTACAGGGTCACTAGGAAGCAAGACCCCAAAGGCACCCTCAGAGTTTTCTTTCTCCCTAAATCTGTTAGTGCGCTTACGAGGTTTAGCACGCCTTTGGTTTAAACGCTGCCACCGCTTTTTAGGCACCGCTTGATTTACACCATTGTGTTCATCATTCGCACTGTTCATTTCAGAGTCCAGCTCTTGGCCTTTTCTGTTTTCAAAACCAGGGCCTTTTTTGGGAATTGTGTCAGGGTCAGGCTGTTTAACCTTGTTACGGAAATGAACGTCAGAAAGATCAGCAGCACCTTCACTTGTTAAATGGCCCATTAACTGAAGAGGCTCCTCTTTACCAGTGTCTTCTGTACCACCTCTCAACGAACCTCCACTTTCTCTGTCTCCCTGCAGTGCAGGCTCCAGAGACACAGCTGGAAGCCGGTTCAGTTTTCTTTTGCGCTCTGTCTTTAAGGCTTTTCGGTTCACTGTATTCTTTCCCATTTGAGCTGAAAAAGCATCTCGCAATTTGGATGATGGCTTTGATCGTCCACAGTTGCGCCTAGTCACACAGTTTGAACGACTTTTGCCAGAAGCAGGAAGATCTCTTCTGTCAGACACGAAGCCAGGTAGAGATGTAGACAATTCCCCAGACAGTGCACAGTCACCCCTACTGGGGCTAGGATTGGCTGAGTCCTGAATGCCATCTCCATTTTTTTCTGAATTGTGGGTGGAGCCTCCTGAAACCAAAACCTTAGAAGCCCCTGCAGGACTACTGGTAGAACAGTCTCCACGACTAGGACTCCGATAAGAGACCAAGTTGGGCGCCGTCATCAACCGTTGTTCCTTGGTCTTACTATCATGCATATCTTTCAACATCATTAGCAAGGTACTGAATTTGTAGTCTGGTTCTATAGGTAAATGATTCTGACTAGAAGCAGAAGAGAAAAGTAATGGTTTCGGTGGCTTTGACGTTCCAGAGTCACTGACATCCTCACCTAAGGATCTGTAAGAGAGTTCCTTTAACTCTGACAAAACATGTTTCACCACTGCTGTTTCTATGTCACTTGAATCCCTGGTTTTCTCATGCATGTTGTTCAGTAGTTTTAACCCATCTACTTTTCCACTTTTAGAAATGCTGGCCAAAGGAGAGCCTTTCATATCAGAAGAGCAGCATTTCAAACTGCAGTCCTCATTTGTAACTGGGGGTTCTACTATAACTGGGTTTTCTTTATGTTTGTACTTTATACTTCGAAACTTGGGCTGTTTGCTCTTCAAATGTAATAGAGCTTGATTTGTTGTTCCACCTTTTATTAGTGAGTTCTCACTGGAAATGCTTGATGACATGTTGAATTTTGGAGAAAGACCATCATTTCTGAAATCCGACTGGGGTTTATGGACAAGAGTGGACACTGTAAGATCAGAGAGATTAACCGGAGATGTCTCAGTTCTAGGCTCTGCTGTCTTAGTACAATCCACTAAATGGTCTGTATGTGAATTAGCAATGAGAGACTTCTGTTTTGTTTTTACCCTAGAGTTTGTGGCAGGATACCTAGAATACTTTATCTTTTCATTTTTCTGCATAGATAACATGTTTTCTTTTCTATCAAAGGCATCTGTAATTTCAAGGACACTGTGATCAGACTCTGAGTTGTGTTCTATGGGATCCAAATCACTGCTTCCATCATCAGAAGTGGTACAGATACTAATGGAATCACTTCGCTTTTCCTCATCACCTGCTCCAATATAGCAGAGCTGCACTTTGGAACTACACACCAGGCCTCGTTGGGGTTTCTTCTTCTCCCCAGAATGTTTTGAGATCAAGGCACCCTCAGGCAAGCCCAGTAAAGAGTCACAATTTGAAGTCTCAAATTCTTTCTTTGCAGTGTTTTTTCCACAAGAAGAAAACAGAAAACCTCCTGGGGCAGTGTTGGACCCTGTGAGGCTGTTTGCTATCCTGGAAAGTTCATTAGACGCCTGCTTATCAGATACATCCCCAGAGATAAAGTTTAAGCCAAGGTTCTCTGAAATCTTTCCCCCCCGTTCTTCCTTACGTGCTTCAAATTGCAGGAGGCCCTTTTTCACACTAGTCCTTTTTGGATTATCAGAGCTTTTTCTGGCTCGAGACTTAGCACAAGGCTTTTCCTTCTCATCTGCAGAATGTTCACAATCAAAAGCCAGAGACTTCAAGCAGCCATTAAGCAATATGTCATGTTCTGATTCAGGATCATTTGTACAGTCCTCAAATGGCATATCTTCCTCACTGTCCAACTTGATTGAATTGGTAACACATTTTCGGTTTTTTGACCCCTTGGGAACATCATACTGTTCAGCAAGACCGACACTGGCTTCCCATTTACTCAAAATTTTCTGAGGAACCTTAAATTTAAAGGAGAAAAAGAATATCACTTATCACAGAAAATGGGAAGGAGAACAAGGAAATGATCAATAAATACTTCTTAAATTAGAAGCTTTTCCAAACCTGTTGGACTTCTTCACATTATGAATGTATTTAACCATTTTTAAGTGCACAGTTAAAATGTACAATGTATATGCACTTAAAAAGGTATTAAGGCCCTTTTATGGGACTGGCCAGGTAGGTAGCACCTGAACTCACCTACAGCTTAACTTAATAGAAATTCCTCAACACTACTGCCTCCAATAAGATCCATCATTAGAGGAAGGATTGATCTCAGAAACACTCGACTTCCCCTACATTCATAACACAAAGGAGTGAACCAAACCATAACTTAGACTAAAACTGATAACATTACATTTCTAAATCAAGGAAGACCCAGACCCTCCCTACTTACTACATTATATCTTAGAATAAGGATTTATTTTCTTCCTAACTTATGAAGGGCAAGCATATGTTCACTTGCCTTAAAAAGAAAGCAAAAGGGTAAAGAAGATGAATATGGAAAAAATAGGTCAAGAAGAACAAGCAGGCCAGATCTACCCCCTAAGAGTGCTGAAATTTGAAATTCTAATTTTCACTAGCTACATGGCTAATCAAGACTCTCCATGTTACATACAAACTGGATTATAACTAAGCTGTCTCCTGGCTTAACCATGTAGTTCAGGGATACAAAGACACCCTGGGAATAATGACATACATAAGTTCTTTTCTTGATTCCTCACAGCATGAGGACATTGAGGCTCTATGAAAAACATCTAACTTTTCCAGACTCTCATTTCTTTCCTTGCCTCCATATGATAGATATTAGTCAAGGTTCTAACTACCAGTTAGTGTTCACAGACACTTTTATACTTGTGAAGGGGATGTTCTGCAAAGTATGCAAAAATTAAGGTCACTAGATAGGTAACCTCCTCTTATAAGGGAATAAACTGATCATCATTTACATACAAACACACACCCACAAATTCTCTTAACTGCAACAGAGTAAAATAATTTTCCAGAATCTGAAAGCATTAATTAATGAAATCCTCTGAAAAGAGGGCTGACAAATCTACATAGCTAAAAGGCTTAACAAAAACTTATACCTCCCCACTCCCAATCATCCAAAATATTAGAAAGCATGAAGTTAACCCCTTCATCCTAACAGTAAAACATACTATTTTTAAAGCATCAACCTCAAACATATTAAGTATTTTATACTTATTTCTAACCCTCACAACAGTTCTACAAGGTAGATGTTATTACACTAGTTTCAGAGATAAAGACACCAAGTCACAGAGGAATCAAGTTACAAGTGGCAGACCCTGCATACTAACTAAATTATTCTAATTATGATTTATTTTATTATTTTTATTTATTTATTTATTTTGTGAGACAGAGTCTCATTCTGCTGCTCTGGCTAGAGTGCCGTGGCATAAGCCTAGCTCACAGCAACCTCAAACTCCTGGGCTCAAGCAATCCTTCTGCCTCAGCCTCCCGAATAACTGGGACTACAGGCATGCGCCACCATGCCCGGCTAAATTTTTCTATATATATTTTTAGTTGTCCAGATAATTTCTTTCTATTTTTAGTAGAGATGGGGTCTCACTCTTGTTCAGGCTGGTCTCGAACTCCTGACCTTGACCAATCCTCCCGCCTCAGCCTCCCAGAGTGCTAGGATTACAGGCCTGAGCCATCATGCCCGGCCTTAATTATGATTTTTTTTTTTTTTTTTTTTTTTTTTTTTTTTTTTTTTTTTTTTTTTTTTTTGTTGAGACAGAGTCTCACTTTGTTGCCCAGGCTAGAGTGAGTGCCGTGGCGTCAGCTTAGCTCACAGCAACCTCAAACTCCTGGGCTTAAGCGATCCTACTGCCTCAGCCTCCCGAGTAGCTGGGACTACAGGCATGCGCCACTATGCCCGGCTAATTTTTTCTATATAGATTTTTAGGTGTCCACATAATGTCTTTCTATTTTTAGTAGAGACGGGGTCTCGCTCAGGCTGGTCTCGAACTCCTGACCTTGAGCAATCCACCCGCCTCGGCCTCCCAGAGTGCTAGGATTACAGGCGTGAGCCACCGCGCCCGGCCAATTATGATTTTTTTAAAATAGTTTAAAACTATTTAAAAACAGGGGAGTATAAAACATCAATCTAAGAAAAACTATTTCCCCTTTTAGAATTGACTATGAAAGAATATTAAACCATAGAGACAGACAGTAGAATGGAGGTACAAAGAACTGAGGGGCAGGAAGGGAAAATGGGGAGTTATTGCTTAATGGGTAGAGTTTCAGTTTTACAAGATGAAAATAATTATGAAAACTGATGGTTGCACATTATGAATGTATTTAATATCATTTAGCTGTATAACTAAAACTGGTTAAGATGATAAATTTTATGTTATGTGTACTGGAACACAATTTTTAAAATGGAGGCAAAAAGTACTGCCAAAAAAAAAAAAAATAATCAGCCAAAATTTTCTCGGCCAATTTTAACTCAAAACATCAAGCTAAAGAAACAAAGACACACGTTCATCATTAAAATATAACCAGTTTTGAAACTGCAAACTTAAGCACTGGCAAACATAAAAAAGAAAACTGTTAAAAGCCTTATCTTTCTCGTTTTTAAGAGAAATAATGAGTCCAGAGAGTGAGAAGCAGAATATTTCATTTTAGTGATCACTTTCTTCTCACATAAGAAATAACAAAAGACTGGTCATGCTACGTCATGCTGTAACTTCTCTGGGTGTAACGACAGAAGTAGCTGAAAACATTTCTAAACAAATTGAGTATAAATATTTCTAAAGCTAGCCCAGATCACTGCAAAAAACAACAACAACAAAAAAAAACCCCCTCCTTCCTAGCTATTTTCTCAAAGACATCCTAATACCAAAAGATAACCTATTTCAAAACCATAACGCTTCTTCCTTGTCTTCTCTCTGCCAACCCTCAAGTAGATAATTTTTTAAAGGCCTTTTATTTTTTTTCCCCCACCTTATGCCTATATCCTTTTTCTTTCTGTTTTCCTCTTCTCCTGAGGACAGGTAGCTCTTCAAATTGATGTCTGCCTTCAAACATGACGATTGCTTTTCCAGCCACCCAGGCTCTCTCAGAAGGGTCTCCGAAAGCCTCCACGTAGTACTGCCGATAGGGTCTCCGGTTGGAAACTAGGTAAGGACAAGAACCAATGTCATTACTTCAAAAACATGACTGCTAATCATCAAGAGAACAGCCACACCATTGTTGTCAAAGAAGCAAACAGTTAATATGGTAAAATACCTACTGAACTAGAAAATCTGAAGTAGGTACCCCCCCCAAAAAATTTTTAAGTATTCAACTGATGTGACAAAAAAATACTTAAGCGTTTATGAAAAAAAAAAAAAAAAAATCAATGGCCTAGTTTAGAAGTGATATATATTCAAAACCAGTTAGAGGCTGATTAGCTAATCACAGAGCAAATTAAGATGGCACGCCTGTAGTCCCAGCTACTCAGGAGATTGAGACACAAGGATCACTAGAGCCCAGGAGTTCGAGGCTGCAGTCCGCTTTACCCTGGGGCCTTCGCATGGATTTCTAAGAACAATCAACACTAAAAAATAAGGGGTACAGTCCTGATAGTATAGATACTATAAATTTAATGACTTCAGAGAGGGCAAATTCAGAGTCAAAAATTGGTTCTGGGCTGGGCGAGGGGACTCACGCCTGTAATCCTAGAACTCTGGGAGGCCAAGGCCAAGGTGGGAGCACTGCTTGAGGCCAGGAGTTCGAGAACAGCCTGAGCAAGAGGGAGAACCCATCTCTTCAAAAAATAGAAAAAATTAGGCACGCATAGTGGCACGCGCCTGTAGTCCCAGTTATCAGGAGGCTGAGGCAGAAGGATTGGTTGAACCTAGGAGTTTCATGTTGCTGTGAGCAATGATGACGCCACTGCACTCTGGGCGGGGGGGGGGTGACAGAGTGAGACTCTTGCCTCAAAAAATAAATTAATTAATAAATAAAAATACAAATCCAGTCTAGAAAACATTACAATCTAATTTATCTAGTATATATATCTCTTCCATACACAGCATTTTAGCATCTTTTACAGTATTAAAAAAAGGTTACAAAAGAAACAGAGTCAGAGCCGGAGATCCTAACTATCCACCTAACAGATAGTTAGGATCTCCACTTGAAAGAAAGGAAAGGGAGGGAGGGAGGGAAAGAAAGAAAAGAAAAAGAAAAGAAAGAAAGGAAAGGAAAAAAAGGGGGGAAAAAGGCCAGGCGAGGTGGCTCACACCTATAATCCTAGCACTCTGGGAGGTCAAGGTGGGAGGAGAGCTCGAGGTCAGGAGTTCGACATCAGCCTGACCAAGAGTGAGACCCACCTCTACTAAAAATAGAAAGAAATTATATGGAGAGCTAAAAATATATATAGAAAAAAATAGCCGGGCATGGTGGCACACGTCTATAGTCCCAGCTACTCGGGAGGCTGAGGCAGGAGGATCGCTTGAGCCTAGGAGTTTGAGGTTGCTGTGAGCTAGGCGGACGCCACAGCACTCTAGCCTGGGTGACAGAGTGAGATGAAGGGGAAGGGGAAGGGGAAGGGGAAGGGGAAGGGGAAGGGGAAGGGGAAGGGGAAAGGGAAGGGAAGGAAAGGAAAGGGAAGGGGAAAAAGGACGAAAGAAAGGGAAAGAAGAAAAGGAAGAAAGGAAGGCAGGCAAGTGAGCTACAGAGGCTTCACAATTTGGCACTTTTTTAAAAAGGAAATGCAAAGCATTTTATATGGAAAATTCACTTTAACTCACATATAATTCCATTACAACAACCACATCCTGTTTCAAAACACAAAAAAGAATCCAAACATCTCTTTGAAAAAACAGGAAAAGTCTACTTCCTTCAGAATGCAAAAAGAAAATGAAAGGGGAGGACAGATTTATAAACTGAACTGTAGAACAAGTATAAACAGAGATGATTTTTAAAACTCCTAGCTATGCAGTAATTGGAAGAGTAGACCCATCCCCCCAAAGTACATTTCAAAGGCAGTTTCTCTTAAAAATGCTAGTTTCAAAAGTTTACAAATGGTTATCTATAAAAACAAGGCTTCATAATGAAATTAAAACTTGGTTAACTTTTCTGTTTTTAGTCTATTTTAAAAAGAAACTAAGAAAAAACCAAACTTCTTATTTCCCATCTATTGAATTAAAATCTTCAATAGAAATCATCTATAAGGGGGATTAAAATTGGTTAAGATATACCTATACGGAGATTCTTAAAGTTAATTTGAGAACAAATCATTCTCCCATAAATAAATAAATTCAACTAACAGATCAAAAACTTCTGATGTGCCAATACTACAAAGAGAAAAAAAAAGAACTCACTGCCTCATGGATAAGACATATATAAAGAGCAGATCACCCCCCTTGCCATGTGATGCCCTGCACCACCCTCAGGACTCCAAACAGAGTCCCCACCAGTCAGGAGGCCCTCACCAGATAAGGCCCCTCGAATTCTTAGCCTCCAGAATGGGTAATGTAGATTGGAAGACTCAGTAGAAGGGTGACCTAATCCTGAAAAAACAGAGGCTGTATGGCAGTTACAATCCTGGAATCCAGAAGGAAGTACACCACTTCATAAACTCTGAGATGCCAGAGATGGAAAGTTGTACATTTATTTTACAAACCACTAAGAAACGGAGGAAAAAAAAACATGAAAACAAACAAAAAGCCATCACCTTGATATGGTCAATATATCAATTTAAAGATACATGTTAACTTCATATTTTGTTTTTAGAATCAATGAAATATAGTATTTAAATCTCAGGTGCATATTTAGGTAAGAATTACCTAATTTTACATTTATGTGAGATGATGATTATGATAATCTGCTTATGACACCAATTATGGCATTCTCCCTCAAGAAACAAAGACATATACAAATAGATCATGGTACAACAGCATGACAATAGCAATAACATAAAAACTCACTAAAAATAACACCAAAAAATGGAAATCATTAACTAGAGGACATATAGGACACTTGAACAATTTCTAAAGGTACACAGTTTGCTGGGCAGAGAATTCAAGTATGAGGGCCTCGAACCCTCAAAGGCATGAATGAACAAAACGATTATAACAAACTACAAGTGGTTCAGAACACTAAATCACAATGTGGAAGGAAAGTAAAACTAAGCAAGGTTAGACAGAGGCCAGACCTGAAAAAGTTTACATGGCACATTAAAAGCTTAGCCATTATCCTGCAGGCAATGAGGAGCCTCATTTAAACCAAGCAAATAAGGCTCAGTTTTACATCTTAGAAATATAAACTTCCTTGACCTAGATTCTAAATAACACAATAAGAAGAAACAGGATACTCACTAGACCAGAGATCACCAAAGTAGTATGGACATGAAATGATTAGAACCTCAACTAAGGCAGTAAAAATGGGAAGAACAAAATGTGAAAGATGTTTTGAAAAATAAAATGCAGGCTAGGCACAGTGGCTCATTCCTATAATCCCAACGCTTTGGGAGGCCAAAGCAGGAGGATCACTTGAGGCCAGGAGTTCAAGACTAGCCTGGGCAAGGTAGAAAGACCTCATTTCTACAAAAAAATTTTTTACAAATTATCTGGGCATTGTGGTATGTGCCTATAGTCCCAGCTAGTTGCCAGGCTGAGGCAGCAGGATCCCTTGAGCCTAGGATTTCAAGGTTACATTGAGTCATATGATCATACCACTGCACTCCAGCTTAGGCAACAGAGCAAAGCCATGTCTCTTTAAAAAAAAAAAAAATTCAAAAGGACTTGATATATAATCCAAAAGTCAGATAAAACAGATATTTATACAATACTGAAAGAAACATTATTCACAATAGACAAACAACCCAAATGTCCACTAAACAATAAATGGAAAAATAAAATGTGATACACAATGGAATTTTAGCTTTAAAAAAAAATAATTCTGAAACATGTAACAGCATAGATGAACCCAGAAGACATTATGGTAAGTGAAATAAGCCAGACCCAAAAGGAAAGTATTATATGATTCCACTTATATTAGGTACCTAGAATACTCAACTTCATACAGAAAAAAAGTAGATTAGTAGTTACCAAGGGCCAGGGGGTTGCTACTAAGTGGGTACGGAGTTTCTGTTTGGGATGATGAAAGTACTCACATACATACATAGACCTTGAAAACACTATGCTAAGAGAAAAAAATCAGTTACAAATGACCACATATATGACTGAATTTATAGACGGTCCTTGACTTACAATGGTTCAACTCACAATTTTCCTACTTTATAATGGTATTAAAGCAATACACATTCAGCAGATATAATAGCCATACCTGGCTTAGGATGCCTGGCTTAGTTTTATTGGGATACAGCCCCAACTCTTAACATAATAAGGTATACAGTGAATTCCTAACCAAAATTATATGTATAATAAGAAAGATAAAGGGTGACAGAGGTGGGGTGGGAAATGGAGCTCAATGCAGCAATGAAAAATAATACAAAATAATGGCATTTTGAGATGCAGAAGTACCACACACCCAGCTAAAAGAGTTGAAGGTGTTCTGTGCTGTGGAGAAGAGGTATTACAACAGCAAACTGTTTTTCTTTTTTGAGACAGAGTCTCGCTTTGTTGCCCAGGCTAGAGTGAGTGCCGTGGCGTCAGCCTAGCTCACAGCAACCTCAAACTCCTGGGCTCAGGCGATCCTACCGCCTCAGCCTCCCGGGTAGCTGGGACTACAGGCATGCGCCACCATGCCCGGCTAATTTTTTTGTATATATATTTTAGTTGGCCAGATAATTTCTTTCTATTTTTAGTAGAGACGGGGTCTCGCTCTTGCTCAGGCTGGTCTCAAACTCCTGACCTTGAACGATCCACCCGCCTCGGCCTCCCAGAGTGTTAGGATTACAGGCGTGAGCCACCGCGCCTGGCCCAAACTGTTTTTCTTTTCTTTTTTTTGATATAAGGTCTTGCTCTGTCACCCAGTCTAGAGTACTGTGACACCACCATAGCTCACTGCAACCTTCAACTCCTGGGCTCAAGTCATCCTCCTGCCTCAGCCTCTCAAGTAGCTGGGTTTACAGGCACACATCACCATGCCTGGCTAATTTTTCTATTTTTTGTAGAGACAGTCTAGCTATATTGCTCAGGCTGGTCTTGAACTTCTGACCTCAATGATCCTCCTACCTCAGCCTCCCAAAATGCTAAGATTATGGGCATGAGCCACCACCATACCTGGCCCAGACTGTTTTCTTAACAAGACTTGTAGAATTAACCACTTGACTATTTAATTTTATATGTACTGTATCTGATAATAATGATTTTTTTTAAAAAAACAAAACAAAATGGTTTTATGAAATTTTGTGCTTTCTAACACCATTTGAAATAATTGACTTTGAGAAACCAATAAACATGAATGATCACAATATGAACATTACATGATTTTTAATTTTTATCTGGTATTAATAATTGGTACCAAACAATAATTTTTTATATAAGTATACATGGGTGTTCATTTTACTATTCAACTTTTCTGTAGGTTTGAAACTTTCAAAATAAAAACTTCAAAGAGATTACATTGCTACAAAGTCAAACATTAATAGTAGTCATAGTTTCAGTGTGGTGGGAGCAAAATTATTTCTGACAGTAAATATTTCTTACGAGCTACTTGGCAGCTGCAATGGTAAGACTGGTGGTTCCACTAGTTATCTCCTATGAAGGAGATACATAGAAAAACTCAAATTCAAATAAAAACGGAGAGTATAAATTAAGCTTTCCAGAATTAGCTTGTCATAACCACCTCGGAAAAAAAGTCAAAATGAGAAATACGAGGAGAAAATAAAAAAATTAAGTAATATGAAGTAACCAGCTGAAAGGTTAAATAGACCCATTTTAACTTGTTCTATCATTTCTGCAACAGGGAGTTATTTAAATTTACCCTTTGGGGGAAGCTCCCTTGAATTAAAAAAAAGAAAACGATCTTCCTGTCAGCAATAGCATTTGCTCTCTAATGTGACCACAGTCTTCACTCAGAGAAACAGGAAAGATAGGAAATGTTCAAGTATAGCACACGGAACCTACAATCACCAGCACCCTCACCAACCCCTAATGTTTACATTAGAATGGCTCTCTTCCTCCCATTCAGGCCAAAGCCTGACTATGATCTGAATCACATCTAACCATCTCCTTCTCCCTTAGAGGATGATCCCATCTCTGATCCTGCATTACTTCTGTCTTCCACCTCAGCCTATCTCCAGAACTCTTCTCATCATTACTAACTATATAATCCTTCTTCTTTTTAAAAATCTTTCTGGACCCCATATACCTCTCCAGCTACAGCATCTTCCTTTCTCTGCCTCTGTCTCCATTTTCTCAGATCAGTCCAGTCCAACTTCTGCCACAATCAAACCACCAAAAAAAGGTTACCAGTGATCTACACAACTCCTTATCTCTAATGGACATTTTATGTGATCACTAGCCAACACTCAATAAAACTGACCACACCTTCCTTCTTAAAATAGATTAGTCTCTTCCCTTATCCACAGTTTGTCTTTCCATGGTTTCAGTTATATGCAGTACAGTATAATGAGCTACTGAGAGAGAGAGAGAGACACCACATTCATGTAACTTTTATTAATGTTTATTACTATAATTATTTTTTTATAAGTTGCTGTTATTAATCTTACTATGCCTAATTTATAAATGAAACTTTATGTTCCTGCAGATCATATTGAGCAGAAAAATAAAATTAAAAAAATAAACTTGACCATAGGTTATGTATGTATGGGAAAAAACATCATATATACATATAGGATTCAGTGCTATCCACAATTTCAGACATTCGCTTTGGGTCTTGGAATGTACCACATATGGATACTACTGTGTTTTAGTTTCTAGACACCAAATTCTCCCAGTTTTCCTCTTACATGTCTGATTCATCTCTTTTGGAAGCTCAGTCTCCTCCACATAGACCTCAAATGCTGGCTTCCTCAAAGCAACCTCTTGTCTCATGGTATATTTTGTCCCCAACATCATATCATCCATACCTTGCCTATGGTTTCAACTATAATAATATGAACAAGCAGATGGCACTTCTCAGTTATAAATGTTCCAGGGTTCTTTCAGTAAATGGCAACATGGATGGAGCTAAAAACATGGGAGCCATCCTGAGATGCAGAAACCTGGAAGCTAGAAACCTCAGGAATTCATTCATTCACCCTTACTCCCCATTATTCAATCCATTACTGAGATAGATACTTATCTCCTAAATCATTCTTTATTTTCTATTCACAATTTTCATCACATCACAACTACTGCAATGATTCCTTTAACTATCTCCTCTTATTTATTTGTGCCTCCTCTAATCCACACTGCAGCCAGAGTGAACTTTTAAAAGTACACTTGAGGCCGGGCGCGGTGGCTCACGCCTGTAATCCTAGCACTCTGGGAGGCCGAGGCGGGTGGATTGCTCAAGGTCAGGAGTTCGAGACCAGCCTGAGCGAGACCCCGTCTCTACTAAAAAAAAAAAAAAATAGAAAGACATTATATGGACAACTAAAAAAATCTATATAGAAAAAATTAGCCGGGCATAGTGGCGCATGCCTGTAGTCCCAGCTACTCGGGAGGCTGAGGCAGTAGGATCGCTTAAGCCGAGGAGTCTGAGGTTGCTGTGAGCTAAGCTGACGCCACGGCACTCACTCTAGCCTGGGCAACAAAGTGAGACTCTGTCTCAACAAAAAAAAAAAAAAAAAAAAAAAAAGTACACTTGAGGCCGGGCGCGGTGGCTCACGCCTGTAATCCTAGCACTCTGGGAGGCCGAGGCGGGTGGATCGCTCGAGGTCAGGAGTTCGAGACCAGCCTGAGCAAGAGTGAGACCCCGTCTCTACTAAAAATAGAAAGAAATTATATGGACAACTAAAATATATATATACAAAAAATTAGCCGGGCATGGTGGCACATGCCTGTAGTCCCAGCTACTTGGGAGGCTGAGGCAGTAGGATCGCGTAAGCCCAGGAGTTTGAGGTTGCTGTGAGCTAGACTGACGCCACGGCACTCACTCTAGCCCGGGCAACAGAGTGAGACTCTGTCTCAAAAAAAAAAAAAAAAAAAAGTACACTTGAGATCACATCACCCCCTGCTCAATGATATCTCATTGTTTGTAGGTAAAATACAAAATTTTTAACGAAGTCTACATAGTAGTAATGATTCAGTGCATATCTACTTCCCAGTCTCATATTGTGTCACCCTCCATTACTCTGTTGTAGATCACTCACAGCCAGAGCACATACTATTTTCTGTTCTGAAAACCAGCTCCTCTTTTCCCTAGTTAACACCTAACTTATCCTCTAAAGTCTCAGATAAAAGATAACTTTACTAGGTCAACTGCCCTAGAACACCATCACAACAAAAGTCCAAGGTAAGCGTCCCTGCTATATCACTGAATGCACACAAAAATTTTTCCTTGTATGTTGTTCTCAGTTATATAATTATTTACTTGATTATTTGCTGGTGCCTTGTCTCTTTTACTAGATTCTAATTTCCCATGACAGCTGATGTTTTTGCCCATTACTGGATCCCAGCACCTAGCACAGTACTCAAATCAATACAATATACTTAGTATTTGTAAAATAAATGGCATGGACTCAACTAGCGTTGAGTATAGTGCATAACGAACACTATAATGAATAAGGAACCGGCAGTACCTAGGGACAGGGAGGTTACAAAAGAAGAGAATTTTGTATAAGTAGAATTTAGAAATCTAGACAGGCCACAATGGATAAGGTACTAGCCGTTTAATACAGAAAACTCAAAGGTCTTTGGGCACCTGGATATTCAATATACAAAATATAAAATCAAATCTAGCAATTCCAACTTTGGAGCAATCATCCTACAGAAAAATATGAAAAAAATCTCTAAGAAGTGGAAAAGACAAGCTGCAAAATATACATATACTATGCTACTTTCACGATAAAAGGGAGGGACAGGAGATGACAATATATATTTGGATTTACATAAACAAACTGGAAAGAACTATTAGTAACAATTGGTTACCCACTGAAAAGAGGGGTGAAGAATGGGGCAGATAACAGCAAAAGAGAAAGTTGACTGTTTTGAATCTCATAAACATATCCTATTCAAAAACTAAAATACATTTATTAAAACTACAATAAAACCACAAAGCATCTTAACACACACAAAAAAAGAGCTCAAAACCATGTTTCAGGCTCCACTTTATAGCAATTTAAAGATATCATACAAAAATAAATAAATAAAGGTAAGATACCTGATATTCAAATACAACAACCAAGTAAGAAACAAACTATAGTAAGTAAAGGAAATACTCAAAATTAAGATTGCAAAATTCAAAATAACATAAGCAATATTTATAATTGTTTCAGCTTTTAAATGATCAAAAATGATACAAACATGAAGATTAAAGTATAAATATGTAAATATAATGAAAGGTAATTCTGGACAATGTAAACTTCAGGTAAATGGCCTAACACTTTCCTGGTGTCTACAGCTAAATCAATTGAGAATTTTTAAATCATAGAGTAAAATAAACTTAAACATTCAAAAGAGATAAAATACGTTAACAATTCATTCACAAAATGCTCTTAGGAGAAAACAGATTATTATTAAAGGCAACAAAAATTGGGTTATACTAAAGGCAACTGCAAGTTTATAATTCCATACTGTATTTTATCATGTATAATCAACTGGAGGTATTACCTTTCATTTTTGAGTGTGTGTTAATCAATGGATCAGAACAAATCCTGCAGGGCCACCATGGGCGTCTCTTGAATTTTGCCCAGATGAGATCTCCAACTTCATACTTCAGTGGCGTAGACTTTTTCTTGGGTTGACACTTTAGGTAGACAAAACATGGGACATCAATAAGAATAAAATTTTTTGAAACAGGATATTACCTTCCCATTAGCCTTCTGAGAAAGCAATGCCTGAAAACTCAGGATGAAAACACTCCAACATAACAAGAGTTACAAAATAAGTACAACTAAATTATTTTGCCTTAATTGTTAATAACATAGCCTTTTATCCAGTACTAGCTTTCAATTTATAATTGTTTTATATGACTAGTCTATTTACATTACAAAAATAAAATTGAACTGTTTTGATTATTAAAAACTTAAAAACTAAAATAATAAAAATAATCCCAAGGCAAAGCTATGTTTGTTTCAGTCCTTGGATCACAGCATGAAGGGGGAAAACATAGAAAATTATAAACAGAATTTTTAACAATGTCAAGAGACTACAGAACCTTCTCCAGGTGATATTCTACATCCTTCTCAAAACAACACAGAAATTTCTATTAGTTAATTAACTATAATGACTCTGATGAAAACATCCTGAAAGCTATATATTTAGGCTAGACACTAGTTATATCAGTGCAACTGGCCTGAATTTTTCCCAAGATACGCATGGAAAGTTGCATCAAGAACATTGCACTGTGCAACTCCCAGGGACACCATTCATACAGAATGTAATATAAATGGAGCTCCTTGGAACTGTCCAACGCATAGACCCTTGTTGCATCCTTCCTCCAAAAATAATATGCCTAATTGGCCTAGAATTCTGGACACCAAGAAATATCTCAGCCCTAAATCCATGTCCATGCCTTTAACATCCCACAAATGGTATAAATCTCCTGCCTTGAGAGAAAAACTATTTTGTGTTTAATATACCTAAGATTCCCATCTGGTGTACCAGAAAGGATTTGCAAGTGTGCTGAGATATTTCTGAGTGTCCAAAAGAATTCTCTAGGATACTCAAACTAAGAGCAACTTCCTCCAGTTGCTCCAAGGAAACATGCAAATATTATCATTTTATTTAAATGCCACATCTTGAAAAAAGCTCGGTGAGTTCATCTGCCAGACTCAATCTTCTCTCCTCAATGCCTAAAACAGTATGCACCTGACACAGATAAACTAAGTGTTCAACAAATGGTACGCTGAATGAGTTCATTGAAATAATTCAAATAAATGATGAATAATGCCCCAGATGAAGGATATCAAAGGACTGGGCTCAATTCAATGATTTGTAAGTTACCACTCAACTTTAAGACTCTGGTTTCAGCCATAAACCACAGAAAATCCCACAGAATGCTTCTAAATACTCATAGAAGTTAAATCTCATTTGAAAATGCTATGATTGGAGGAAGGGGTGGACGAAAACAGAAAAAAACGAAAATACTAGGATTAGTTCTTCATGTATATAGAGCTTCTGGGACTAAGATAGGGACTACATATTATTATTATTATTTTTTTTTTTTTCCCCAGAGATAAGGCCTTGCTCTGTCATCCAGGCTGGAGTGCCGCGATCATAGCTGACTGCAGCTTCGAATTCCTGGGCAAAAACAACTCTCCCATGTCAACTTCCCAAGTAGCTAGGTGTCTAGGCATGTACCATCATACTCAGCTATGTTTTGTTTTGTTTTGTTTTTTTAGAGATGGGGACTTGCTAAGTTGCCCAAGCTAGTCTCAAACTCCTGGCCTCAAACAATCCTCCAGCCTCAGCCTCCCAAAGTGCTGAGAGATTATTTTCTTTTACAAAGCCCTAAGAGGGTATTTTTAACTATTATGAGTCTGTGAGTTATCAGAAAGAATATGACTTCAAAGCTAGCTGACTTTGAAACTTTAAAACCAGTGTTGCAAGACTTGATGGGAAAAACAAATCTGTTATTTATCTGTTTTAAAAATTACAATCTGAAAAGGTTCCCATTCCTTTCTGATATAATTTGGTTTCTGATTATTTAAATATATTTGGCAATCATCACTAAATATGGAACTTGCTTATTAATTCAAGTCCTAAATGACTTTAAATACAGTAACTAGCATTTACTTGATGCTTGATCTGTGCCAAGCACTGTTCCTCCTTGAATCCTCTTAAGGTAGATACTATATTATTACCCCAATTTTATGCAGAGCCAGGTTTCAAACTTAGGCAGTCCAACTGCAGAGCCTAAACTCTTAACCAGAGCCTAAACTCTTATTATTCAATAACAATAAAATCTCATGACTATGATATTCTTTATGAAAAATTCAGCCATAATCTAGGACATGGCCATGTTTCTATCTCCGTATGGCTGCTACAAAAGGATTACATTGTATTATCCGAAGTATAGCCATAAAACACATGCATTCAATGGAAGAGAAAGGACATGAGTGTTATCAGGTAAAGACAGTCACTACAATCACACAACCAGACAAAGTGGTCTTTACCTCCATTACAAATTGGGTCACCTTAAACAAGTCATTTAATTCAGCCCCAGTTTCCTAAGCCACAAAATTGGGAAATTAACACCTACTCTACCATGAACCATCAAGATGACTAACTATTAAGTCTACTCCCAGTATTTTAACTCAAAGAAAATAATTCAAATAAGTAAAATAACTGTTTAAAAAGACATTTAAAGCAATTTATTTATGACAAAAGTTAAAATCCACAAAGTGACCTATTAAAAAAGAATTATGGTATGACAACTCTGAAATATGCTAAGTGCAGCTGATGTCATATGATACTGAAAATCGATTACACAGCCATACATAGAATACACGATCTATTTAGAAACCATGCCGAAGCAGTAATCATGATTTAAAAAAAAAAAAAAAAGCCATTGAGAAACAAAAAGTTTCTTAAATTGATGGGCAAAGATTTTCACAAACCTGAAATATTTTTCTCCTACTATTTTAATAGATTTACCACAATAACCAAATAAAATATATGCAAATTCAGTGAAAAAACTGTATATATAAATACATATTGTTAATACTATTATTCAATAGTGCCCAAATATAACTGACTTTTTAAAAACACATACACACACACATACAGTCTCGCTATGTTGCCCAGGCTAGTTTCAAACTCCTGGGCTCAAGGAATGCTCCTGCCTCAGCCTCCCAAGTAACTGGGATCACAGGCTACCCACCGCACAAGGGTGGGGAACCTGCAGCCTTCTGATTTCAAGACTGTCCTTTTTTAAGCAGCAAAGGAGACAAGAAAAGCTTCAGACTTTCTCTGCTGCACATCTTTTAATAAAAGAATTTGTTCTGTAACATTTGGATTCAGTCAAAAATGCCACACTTAAGGCCTAAAGGCCAAAAGTTCCCCACCCTGAAAAGGCCTCTAAACATGAAAAAAGAGGAAATCAAGGACAAAGCTTTAAAAAGATATACAACTCTTCTCTTAAAACCAGCTTAGGCTGGGCGCGGTGGCTCACGCCTGTAATCCTAGCACTCTGGGAGGCCGAGGCGGGTGGATCGTTTGAACTCAGGAGTTTGAGACCAGCCTGAGCAAGAGTGAGACCCTGTCTCTACTAAAAATAGAAAGAAATTATCTGGCCAACTAAAATATATATATATAGAAAAAATTAGCCGGGCATGGTGGCACATGCCTGTAGTCCCAGCCACTCAGGAGGCTGAGGCGGTAGGATCGCTTAAGCCCAGGAGTTTGAGGTTGCTGTGAGCTAGGCTGACGCCACGGCACTCACTCTAGCCTGGGCAACAAAGCGAGACTCTGTCTCAAAAAAAAAACAACCAGCTTAAAGGCCAGGAGTGGTAGCTCACTCCAGGAGGCTGAGGCAGCCAGATCCTTTGAGCTCAGGAATTTGAGACCTGCCTGAGTAAGAGCAAGACCCTGTCTCTACTAAAAAAAAAAAAAAATAGCAAGAAATTAGCTGGACAAATAAAAATACATAAAAAAAAAAAAAATTAGCTGGGCATGGTGGCACATGCCTGTAGTCCCAGCTACTCGGGAGGCTGAGACAGGAGGATTGCTTGAGGACAGGATCGCTTGAGCCCAGGAGTTTGAGGTTGCTGTGGGCTAGGCTGATGCCACAGCACTCTAGCCTGGGCAACAGAGTGAGACTGTCTCAAAAAAAATAAAATAAAAACCAGCTTAAAATTTTCACCTTGCAAAGAGAGACTTCCAAACAAATCGTTTTTAAGCCCATAATTCAACTGCACACAAACTTACTAACACTAAGTTCAACAAGAGACACAAAGACAAATAAGGCACAATTCCTGATTCCAAGACACTTGGGATAGGTATCAGAGAACACATGAGTGAAGAAGTGGCACCTGAGTTTAGACTGGCAGGATAGGCAGATTTAAGGCTTTTCTTTTTACTTTTCTTTTATTTATTTCAAAATACTAGGGGAGGGTTGGGCATGGTGGCTCACTCCTATAATCCTAGCACTGTGGGAGGATGGATTGCTTGAGGTCAGGAGCTCAAGACCAGCCTGAGCAAGAACAAGACTCCATCTCTAATAAAATGAAACAATTAGCCCGGCAACTAAAAATAGAAACAAAAAAAAAATTAGCCCGGTGTGGTGGCAAGTGCCCGTAGTCCCAGCTACTCAGGAGGCAGAGGCAGGAGGATCACTTGAGCCCACGCGTTTGAGGTTGTTGTGAGCTAGGCTGACGCCACGGCACTCTAGCCCGGGCAACAGAGTGAGACACTGTCTCAAAAAAAAAAAACAAAACCTGACGTTTAAAAAGCTCAATTAAGTCACAATTGGAAAGACTGGGATATAAACCCACACCTGATTAATTCTAAAGACCATGTTTTTGCATGATGAGTTAATATGGCCAGAATTAGTTTTCAAAGTATTTACATCTAACCTAAAAACTAACTAGATTAAAAATATCCATGTTCTTTTTTTCATTGAGAGTAATGTATCATTTCATATTAAACTCTCCTGCAAAAGACTGTCACTACCATCTTTAAAAATGATTAAAGGCCTGAGACATCTCTGCAACCACAATCAGGAAGTGGTTCTTTAGCCAAAAGATACATTTAAAGGCACTTTAGGTGCAATCTGTATAAGTGTTTTCACTAATGAAATTTCTACCAAGAGGTCCAAATCATATCTATATTACACTTCTAAGATTAAAGACTTAAATAAAAGGCCAGGAGTGGTGGCTCACGCCTGTAATCCTAGCACTCTGGGAGGCCAACACAGGAGGATCGCTTGAGGTCCAAAGCTTGAGACCAGCCTGAGCAAGGGTAAGACTCCATCTCTACTAAAAAAAAAAAAAAAAAAAGCAGAGGAAAAAAAATTAACTGGGCAACTAATAATATAGAAACAAAAATTAGCTGGGTGTGGTGGTGCGCACCTGTAGTCCCAGCTACTCAGGAGGCTGAGGCAGGAGGATCGTTTGAGCCCAGGAGTTTGAGGTTGCTGTGAGCAAGGCTGACGCCACAGCACTCACTCTAGCCCAGGCAACAAGGCGAGACTTTGTCTCAAAAAAAAAAAAAAAAAAACACAAAAACAACTCAATTGGTTCAAGTATGTTCTTGCTGGACATATGAGATAAAACTTAAGTTGTTTTCTATTTTAATGTTAATTGAATGTTACCACAGAGTGGATAGTCCTTGGATATTAATCTCCTTCCAGGCATATCCAAAAATTACAGCAGAGCTAAATATGAAAAAACAGCTCATGATAGTGCAACAATCTCTCTCTTTTTTTTTTTTTTTTTGGAGACAGAGTCTCGCTGTGTTGCCCGGGCTAGAGTGCCGTGGCATCAGCCTAGCTCACAGCAACCTCAAACTCCTGGGCTCAAGTGATCCTACTGCCTCAGCCTCCCGAGTAGCTGGGACTACAGGCATGTGCCACCATGCCCGGCTAATTTTCTCTATATATTTTTAGTTGTCCAGCTAATTTCTTTCTATTTTTAGTAGAGACAGGGTCTCGCTCTTGCTCAGGAAGGTCTGGAACTCCTGACCTCAAAGCTATCCTCCCGCCTCAGCCTCCCACAGTGCTAGGATTACACACATGAGCCACCGCGCCCGGCCAAACAATCTCTTTTCAAATAACTTTCTGTCAAACGTGGTGGCTTGCGCCTGTAATCCCAGCACTTTGAAAAGCTGAGGTAAGAAGATCGCTTGAGGCCAGGAGTTCTAGACCAGCCTGACCAACACTGAGAGATCCCATCTCTAGAAATAATAGAAAAATTAGCTGTCCCTTCCACCATGGGGTAACACAGAAACAAGGCACCATCTCTGAAGCAGAAAGTAGCCCCTACAGATACCAATATCAGTGCCTTGATCTTGCACATCCCAGACTTCAGAACTGTAGGAAATAAATTTCTGTTCGCTATAAATTGCGCAGCCTAAGGCAATTTATTATAGCAGCACAATTGGACTAAGACAGAAATCATGTAGACAGTAACAAAAAGAGAAAAGGTATACTTTCTGTTTTAATATCAGACAAAACAAAGTTAAGGCAAAAATTTTTATTAGAGACAAAGATAGATATTTTATAATGATAAAAGTATCAATTCAGGCCAGGCACAGTGGCTCACACCTGTAATCCTAGCACTTACGGAGGCTAAGGTGGGAGGATCTCTTGAGCTCAGGAGTTCGGGGCCAACCTGAGCCCTGAGCAAGAAGGAGACCCTGTCTCTACTAAAAATAGAAAAAATTAGCTGGGCATGGTGGCGCACACCTGTAGTCCCAGCTACTCGAGAGGCCGGAACACAAGAGGCTGGGGCAGGAGGATCGGCTGAAGCCAGGAGGTTTTTTTCTTTGTTTTTTGTTCTTTTCTGAGACAGAGTGTCCCTTTGTTACCCAAGCTACAATGAGTGCCATGGCGTCAGCCTAGCTCACAGAAACCTCAAACTCCTGGGCTCAAGCAATTCTTCTGCCTCAGCCTTTTGAGTAGCTGAAACTACAGGCCTTGCCACCATGCCTGGCTAACATTTTGTTTCTAGTTTTAGTTGCCCAGCTAATTTTTTCTTTTTTTTAGTAGAAACAGGGTCTCACTCTTGCTTAGGGTGGTCTCAAACTTCTGACCTCAAGCAACCCTCCCGCCACGGCCTCCCAGAGTGCTAGGATTACAAGTGTGAGCCATGACACTCGGCCGAGGCCAGCAGTTTGAGGTTGTTGTGAAGTAGGCTGATGCCACAGCACTCCAGCCCAGATGACAAGTGAGATTCTGTCTCAAAAAAAAAAGGGGGGGGGGGAGTGTCAGTTCAACAAAGTATAATAATTATAAACACATATGCATTTCGATGTGTCTCAGTGTGAATTTCTATTTATTTTACTCATGAAGCAAAAACAGAATAGAACGGAGAAAGACAAACAATAAGAAACTTCAAAACACACATTCAGTAATGGATAGAACAACCAGAGAGATCGACGAAGAAATAAAAGACTTAATTAATAGCATTATAAACTGACTAGACCTAACAGACATCTTACAGAACATTCCACCCAACAGCAACAGACTACATAGTCTTCAAATGCACAAAGAATATTCTCAAGAACAGACCATATGATAGGTGATAAAATAAGTTTAAATAAGTTTATAAGGACTGAAATTATACACAGTATGTTCTCTAACTACAATGGAATGAAACCACAAATCAAGAGAAGAAAATTCAGAAAATTAAACAACACTCTCTTAAATCATCAATATGTTAAAGAAATCACAAGAGAAACTAGAAAATACTACAAACAAAAATGAACACAAAACTTACAGGATGCAGCAAAAGTAGTGCTTAGAGGGCCTTTCATAGCTGTAGACACGAACATTTTTTTAGAGAATTTCAAATAACCCAACTTTTCACCTTTTTCTAGTTAAGAAACTAATAACAATTAGAGAGGAAATTAAGAAAAGAGAATCAACAGCAAAATAAAAATTCAAAAGTTAATTCTATGGAAAGATCGACAAAATTGAGAAACATTAAGAAAAAGAGAAGACTTGAATTACTAAAATCAACAATGAAAGATCTACCTGGGCGCACTGACATGCACCTGTACTCTCAGCTACTGCAAAGGCTGAAGCAGGAGACATGCTTGAGCTCAGGAGTTTGAGACCAGCCTGGGCAACATAGTGAAACCCCTTCTGAAGCAAAACAAAAGTTGGGGGGGGGGGGGGGCGCGAGGTGGAAGGAGGAAGGGAGAAGGGGGAAGGCAGAAGCAGGGGGAAGGGAAGGGGGAAGGGAAGGGAAGGATCTTATAGAAATAAAAATGATTAAAAGGGAAAACTATGAACAACTGCATAACAACAAATTGGATAATCTAGATGAAATGGACAAATTCCAAGAAATCAACTTAACTGAATCAAAAAGAAATAGAGTGGCCGGGCACGGTGGCTCATCCCTGTAATCCTAGCACTCTGGGAGGCCGAGGCGGGTGAATCATTTGAGCTCAGGAGTTCGAGACCAGCCTGAGCAAGAGCGAGACCCTGTCTCTACTAAAAATAGAAAGAAATTATATGGGTAACTAAAAGTATACATAGAAAAAATTAGCCAGGCATGGTAGCACATGCCTGTAGTCCCAGCTACTCAGGAGGCTGAGGCAGGAGGATTGCTTGAGCCCAGGAGTTTGAGGTTGCTGTGAGCTAGGCTGACACCACGGCACTCTAGCCCAGGCAACAGAGTGAGACTCTGTCTCAAAACAAACAAACAAACAAACAAAAAAAGAAATAGAAAATCTGGACATTTCCAAGTAAAGAGATTAAATCAAAAAACTTCCCACAGGGAAAAGGCCAGAATCTGAGGGATTCACTGATGAATTGTACTAAGTGTTTAATCAAGAATTAACACTAATCCTTAATTCTTCCAAAAAATAGAAGAGGGAATACTTCCAAACTTATTCTATGAGGACACCATTACCCTGATACCAAAATTAAAGATATCACCAAAAAGAAAACAATAGACCAATATCCCTTAAGAATATAAATGCAAAAAATCTAAACAAAATATTAGCAAACAGAATACAGTAACATATGAAAACAATTATACACCAAGATCAAGTAGGGTTGATTTATCCCAGTTATGCAATGTTAGTGTTTGCCATCTGAAAGGCAAGCAACACAATACACCATATTAACAAAATGAAGAGGAAAAAACCAAATGATCATCTCAATAAACACACAAAACCCCTTTGACACAAATCAACGCTCTTTCATTTAAAAAAAAAAAAAATTTCTACAAAGCAGAATAAATGACAACCTCCTCAATCTGACAAAGATTGTCTATGAGAAACCCACAGCTAACAATTCATTTAAGGGTCAATGACTGAAAGCTTTCCTCTTAAGATCAGGAAAAAAAACCAAGGATGTCCATCCACCCTTGCCACTTTTGTTGAATATTTTACCAAAGGTTCTAGCTAGGAGGGAGGGAATCTAGGTTGGGAGGAAAAAAGAGAAGTAAAACTATCTGTATGCATAAATGACATGGTCCTGTATATACAAAAATCTAAGGAATCCACAAAAAAACCATTGAGCTAATACTCTAATTTAGTAAGGTTATAGTATATAAGATTAACATACAAAAATCAATTGTATTTCTATACACTAGAAATAAACTGCAAATGCAATTTTTATTTTTTCTTCTCAACAAGACAGGAAAATGAAATTTTTAAAATTCCATTTATAATACCATCCAAAAGAATGAAATAACTAAGAATGTATTTAAGCAAGGAGGTAAAAGACTTATCAATGAAAAATACAAAACAATTATAATTGAAAAAAATTTTTAAGATCTAAATTTATGGAAAGACATTCTTTGTTCATGGATTGGAAAATTTAATATTGTTAAAATGACAACAGTTCCAAAACTGACTTATAAGACTCAATCAAAATTCCAGCTGGGTTTTTTTTTTTTTTGAGGAATATAACAAGCTGATCCTAAAATTAATATGGAAATGCAAGAGACCCAAAAAGCAAAAACAATCTTAAAGATGAAAAACAAGCTTGAAAGACTCATACTTCCAAATTTAAAATCTTACTACAAATCTACAGTAATCAATATTGTGTAGTACTGGCAAAGGAACAGACATGTAAATCAAGGGAACAGACTTGACAGTACAGAAATAAAGCAATACATCTACTATAGGCAGCTGATTTCCTATAAGCATGCCAAGACAATTCAATGAAGTCTTCAATGAAGACTTTTAAAGAGTAGTCTTCAACATGATACTGGGACAACGGGGTATCAACAAGAATGAAGTTGGAGCCTTGCCTCACACCATATACAAACATTAACTCAAAAAAGATCAAAGACGTGAATGTAAGAGCTAAAACCATAAAACTCTCAGAATGCAGAGTCATACACTTTTGAGATCCTGAAGTAGGCAATGGTTTCTTAGATATGACATGAAAACAACAAACAGCAACAACAAAAAAACATAAATAAGACTCCATCAAAATTTAAAACTTTTGCACTCAACGGACACAATCAAGAAAAAGAACAGAATGGGAGATAATATTTGCAAATGATATCTAATATTTGGAAATCATATATCTAAAAGGGAACTTATATTTAGAATATATAGGGAATGACTAAAATTCAACAATAAAAAGACAAACACCTTAATTTTTTTTTTTTTTTTTTGAGGCAGCATCTCACTCTGTTATCTAGGCTAGATTGCAGTGCCATCATCATAGCTCACAGCAACCTCAAACTCCTGGGCTCAAGCAATCTTCCTGCCTCAGCCTCCTGAATAGCTGGAAGTAAAGGTGTGCACCGCCACGCCTGGCTAATTTTTTATAAATTTTTTTGTAGAGACAGGGTCTCAGTATTGCCCAGGCTAGCCTCAAGCAATCCTCCTACCTCCCAATTTTTTTTTTAATGGGCAAAGGATTTAAGTAGACATTTCTTCAAAGAAGAGATACAAATGGCCAAATAAGCACATGAAAAGATGCTTAGCATCATTATTCATCCGGAAAATGCAAATCAAAATCACAATGAGATTATCACTTCACAAGTAGACAAAGAGAGAGAATAACAAGCATTGGTAAGGATATGGGAAATTAGAACTGTCATACAGTGCTGTTAGAAAAATAATACAGCCATTTTGGGAACACTTTGGCATTTCTTCAAAAAGTTAAACAAAGAGTAACCATATGACTCAGTAATTTTACTCCTAGGTATATTGTACCCAAGAGTAATCAAAACAAATGTCCACACAAAAACATCTCAGAGATACAGGTTTAGTCCCAGATAACTTCAATAAAGTGAGTCACATAAATTATTTGGCTTCCCAGTGCATATAAAAGTTATGCTTATATACTGTAGTCCATTAAATGTACAATAGTATTATGTTTTAAAAAATGTACATATCTTAGTTGAAAATACTTTATTGTATTGAACATGTGAATTTGGGGGAAAAACACTTTGTTGCTAAAAAAAAAAAAAACACAACTAACAATCATCTGAGCCTTCAGCTGACAGTCATAATCTTTTAGCTGATGGAGGGTCTTGCCTCAATGTTGACTGCTGCTTACTGATCAGGGTGGTGGTTTCTGAAGATTAGGATGGCCATGGCAATTTTTAAACTAAGACAACAATGAAGTTCACTGCATTAATTGACACTTCTTTTCTTTTTTTTTTTTTTTTTTTGTTGAGACAGAGTCTCACTTTGTTGCCCAGGCTAGAGTGAGTGCCGTGGCGTCAGCTTAGCTCACAGCAACCTCAGACTCCTCGGCTTAAGCGATCCTACTGCCTCAGCCTCCCGAGTAGCTGGGACTACAGGCATGCGCCACTATGCCCGGTTAATTTTTTCTATATAGATTTTTAGTTGTCCATATAATGTCTTTCTATTTTTAGTAGAGACGGGGTCTCGCTCTTGCTCAGGCTGGTCTCGAACTCCTGACCTCAGAGCGATCCACCCGCCTCGGCCTCCCAGAGTGCTAGGATTACAGGCGTGAGCCACCGCGCCCGGCCTCATTAATTGACACTTCTTTTCACAAAAGATTTCTCTGTAGCATGTGATGCTGTTTCATAGCATTTTACCCACAGTAGAACTTTTTATAAAATTTTTCTTTGGTATAGATGGGGGTCTCATTATGTTGCCTAGGCTGGTTTCAAACTCCTATCCTCAAGCGATCCTCCTACCTCAGTCTCCCAAAGCTCTGGGAATACACGGGTGAGCCATTGCACCTGCCCAAAACTGGAGTGAATCCTCTCAAACTCTGTTGCTGCTTTATCAACTAAGTTTATGCAATATTCAAACTCCATGTTATCACTAAACAATGTTCACAGTATCTTTAGCAGGAGTGGATTCTATCTCAAAAAACCACTTTCTGTGCTCATCTATAAGAAGTGACTCTTTATCCATTAAAATTTTATGAGTGTGCAAGCAACTCAGTCATATCTTTAGGCTCCACTTTTAATTCTAGTTCTCTTGCTATTTCCACCACAGCTGCAGTTACTTCCTCCACTGAAGTCTTGAATCCTCAAAGTAATCCATGAGGGTTGGAATCAACTTCTGCCAAACTCCTGTCAATGTTGATATTTTCACCTCCTCCCATGAATCATTCAAGTTCTTAATGGCATCTAGAATGCATAATCATTCCCACAAGGTTTTCAATGTATTCTGCCTAAATCCAGAGGAATCTGTTTGTGGCCTTATGCAATGTATTTCTTAAATAATAGGACTTGAAAGTCAAAATGACTCCTTGATCTATGGGCTGCAGAATGAATGGTGTATTAGCAGGCATGAAAACAACATTAATCTCCTTGTATACATCTCCATCAGAGCTCTAGGGTGACTAGGTAAATTGTACCGCGAGCAGGAATATTCTGAAAGAATCTTATTCTCTGAGCAGGTCTCAACAGTGGGCTTAAAATATCCAGTAAATCGTGCTGCAAACAGATGTACTGTCATCCAGGCTTTGCTGTTCCATTTATAGAGCATAAGCAGAGTAGATTTAGCATAATTCTTAAGGGCCCTAGGATTTTCTGAATGGTAAATGAGCACTGGCTTCAACTTAAACTCACAGCTACATTGCCCCTAACAAAAGAGTCAGCCTGTCCATTGAAGCCAGGAATTGACTTCTCCCTAACTATGAAAGTCCATCATGTTCCAATATACGGCGGTTTCATCTACAATGGAAATCTGTTGTTTACTGTAGCCATATTCATTAATTATTACCTTAGCTAGATCTTCTGGATAATTTGCTACAGCTTCTACATGAGTACTTGCTGCTTCACCTTGTACTTTTATGGTATAGGGACAGCTTCTTTCCTTGAATCTCATGAATCAATCTCTGCTAGCTTCAAATTTTTCTTCTGTAGCTTCCTCAGCCTTCACAGAATTGAAGAGTAAGGTAGGGCTGTCCTCTGGAGTAGGTTTTGGCTTAATGGCATGTTGAGGCTGGTTTGCTCTATTCAGACCACTAAAACTTTCTCCATATCAGCAATAAGGCTGTTTCACTTTCTCATCATTCGTGTGTTCCCTGGAGTAGCACACTTAATTTCCTTCAAGAACTTTTCCTTTGCATTCATAACGTGGCTGTTTGGAACAAGAGGTTTTAGCTTTCTGCCTGTCCTGGCTTTCAGCATCCCTTCCTCATTAAGCTTAATCCTTCCTACCTTTTGATTTAAAGTTAGAGATGTGTGACTCTTCCTTTCATCTGAACACTCAGAGGTCATTGTAGAATTATTAATTGGCCTAATTTCAATATTGTTTTATCTTAGGGAATAAAGAAGCCTGAAGAGAGGGAAAGAGATAAGAGAATGGCTGGTAGGTGGACTAGTAAGAACACACAAAACATTTATCTATTGTTTGCCACTTTATGTGGGCACGGTTCACAGCACCCCAAAACAATTACAATAATAACATCAAAGGTCACTGGCCACAGATCACCATAACTGATGTAATAATAAGAAAAAGGTTTGAAATATCATGAAGATTAGTAAAATGTGACACAGACACACAAGGTCAGCACATGCTGTTGGGAAAATGATACCAACAGACTTGCTCAATGCAGGGGTGACACAAATCTTCAATTTGTAAAAAACATAGTATCTCCAAAATGCAAAACAGTGAAGCACAATAAAGTGAAGTGTGCCTGTACAAGAATGTACATAGAAGAATTATTCATCACGGGCACAAAGTAGAAACAAATCAAATGCCCATCAGCTGATGAATGACTAAATAAAATGTTACATATCTATACAATCGAATACTATGCAACAACGAAAAGAAATGAAGTACTAATACATAACATTAACCTCAAAAGTTATATTAAGTGAAAGAAGCCAGTCACAAAGAAACACATGTTGTATGATTCTACTTGTATGAAATATCCAGAATAGGCAAATATACGGAGACAGAAAACAGACCAATACCGTATTTATTGCCAATCATCATAGCAGCATTGCAAGATTGGTATTATTAGCACCACTTTCTAGAAGACAAAACTAAATTTATAACTATGTTGATCTGATCTTCAAGTGCCACCTGTATCATTAATGAGCTTTATAAATATAGCCAATTTATGGCACATTCTTCTCATAAGTCACACATTCATTTATTCACTCATTCAAGAAATATTTACTGAGCCATTTCTATATTCCAGGCATTGTTTACAAATTGAGAACATACCAGCCAACTAATCAGATAAAAAAAAAATCCTTGGGGCTGGGCAAGGTGGCTCACACCTGTAATCCTAGCACTCTGGGAGGCTGAGGCAGGAGGATCGCTTGAGCTCAGGAGTTCAAGACCAGCCTGAGCAAGAGTGAGACAGCATTTCCTCTAAAAATGGAAAAATTAGCTGGGCGTGGTAGTATGCACCTGTAGTCTCAGTTATTCGGGAGGCTGAGGCAGGAGGATCACTTGAGCCCAGGAGTTTGAGGTTGCTGTGAGCTAGGCTGACGCCACAGCACTCTAGCCTAGGCAAGAGTGAGACGCTGTCTCAAAAAAAAAAAAAAAAAAAAAAAATCCCTGGTGTGCTTGCTTCAACAGCACATCAGCACATATACTAAAATTGCAATGACACAGAGAAGATTAGCATGGTCCCAGCGAAAGGATGACATGCAAATTCACGAAGCGTTCCATATTTAAAAAAAATAAAAATCCCTGGTGTCATGGAGCTTACATTCTAATTGGGAATTAATTAAAGTTTTTAAAAGGCAAAATAGGGAGTTCTTAATGGGTACAGGTTTCAGTTTGGGGCATTAAAAAAATATAGAACTAGATAACAGCGTTTGCTGTACTGTGAATATACGTTGTGAATGTCCTCAATGCCACTTAAATGTGCATTTTAAAATGATTACAATGGTAAATTCTATTTATTTTCCACAATTTTAGAAAAAGAACAGCAAGAGACACACATATGTATATATACTTAATCAGTTTCTTATAAGAACAGAATAGAGAAATGGTTCAGAGGCAATAGTATCAGAAATTGGCTAAGAATTTCCCAGAACTGATCATCATCACTAATCCACTGATCTAAGAAAGCCAACAAATCTTGTGTAGAATAAACAGAAATCCACATCTAGCTAGACACATCAAAATGACATTTATTTAAAAAATGCAAATCTTACAAAGCAGCTAGAGGAAAAGAAGACACATTACCTTCAAAGTAAGGAGATTTCTAATTCCAAACTGCTGACGTCTCACCAGCAACAAAAGGAGTCAAAACACAGTAAAAACAGTATTTTCCATGTGTGTTAAGAAAATACCTGCCAATGTAGAATCCGTACCCAGCAAAAATATCTTTTAAGAATGAGAGCTGGCTGGCCAGGCGTGGTGGCTCACGCCTGTAATCCTAACACTCTGGGAGATGGAGGCAGGAGGATCACTCAAGGTCAGGAGTTCGAGACCAGCCTGAACAAGAGTGAGACCCTTGTCTCTACTAAAAATAGAAAGAAATTAGCTGAATAACTAAAAATATATAGAAAAAATCAGCCAGGCATGGTGGTGCACGCCTGTAGGCCCAGCTACTCGGGAGGCTGAGGCAGGAGGACTGCTTGAGCCCATGAGTTTGAGGTTGCTGTGAGCTAGGCTGACGCCATGGCACTCTAGCCAGGGCAAGGGAGCGAGACTCTGTCTCCAAAAAAAAAAGAATGAGAGCTAAAAAGTTTCAGACAAACAAAAACTGTGAGAATTAGCCACCAGCAGACCTTCAGAATGGAAAATTCTAAAAGATGTGCTTCAGACTAAAGGAAATCATCTCAGGTAAAGGATGCAGAAAACAAAGTAAGTACACAGTAAATATGCAAAATGAACATTGTTGAAAACAATATCTAATGAAATTTAAAACAAAAATAAGAAAATTATAATCCACAATATCTCATGTCAGTAAAGAGTAACTTAAGTACTCTAAGGCCTACATATTATTAGGAAAGAATAAAGTGTTTTAAAGTATACTGTTAGAGAGGAAAGTAATGGTAATTTTAAGTCTTGATAAGTTAGGAAGGCCTATTCTAACGACTAGGGGAACCTCTCAATGAAGAGAAACCACATGTGTAATTTCCAAATTTGAACAGGGGTGGAGGGAAATAAAAGAAACAATGAACAATTTGTAAATCCAATAGAAAGCAGGATCAGACAAGATCATAGGAGACAAAGAGCAGGGCAGGGAGTAAAAGCAGGAAAGGAGAAAAAAGAAAAAAAATAAACAAGGCAGCCTTCCCTTTCCAGCTAGGTCCACACCAGCTTCCCGGGCCCCACATGTGTTTAGATAGGGTTACTCAAGTGAGCTGCTGCTGCAACAGTTGGTGAGTTTATCCAAGATCTAGTGTATAGAGGTTCTCCGTAGCCACAAGGACATCACCACACCTAAATCACCAAAGGAAAAAAGTACAGAGTGGGGGTGGAGGGTGGGAGTGGGGGGAGTTATCCATCGATAATAGCAGAAAAGCAGTCCAAATTATGAGAGGCCAACAAACAAGAAAAAAATGAAAAATTGAAGAATGAAAAGGCCTGCGTCTCAACCTTATTGGTAAAAAACTGCAGTGGTTTCAAAAGTCTTCTCAATCCCCAAAAAGTGGGATATTCAAAGAAAGATGCTTGTGAATTAACTGAAAGGTATTTAAACAGATTCAGCTGAAGCAGACTGGGTTATATAATAACATTAAACACAGGCAAGGAAGGCAGCACCATTCCCAGGAGACAGGCAGTCATTAAGCAGTCAATGGAGCTTGAGTGACAGCAGTGTGAAGGATATGGCCTTGACGTTCCAGGCACTGTAAATGCGAGTAACCTGGCCGGGCGCGGTGGCTCACGCCTGTAATCCTAGCACTCTGGGAGGCCGAGGTGGGCGGATCGTTTGAGCTCAGGAGTTCGAGACCAGCCTGAGCAAGAGCGAGACCCCATCTCTACTAAAAATAGAAAGAAATTATATGGACAGCTAAAAATATATATAGAAAAAATTAGCTGGGCATGGTGGCGCATGCCTGTAGTCCCAGCTACTCGGGAGGCTGAGGCAGGAGGATCGCTTGAGCCCAGGAGTTTGAGGTTGCTGTGAGCTAGGCTGACGCCACGGCACTCACTCTAGCCTGGGCAACAGAGTGAGACTCTGTCTCAAAAAAAAAAAAAAAAATGCGAGTAACCTGAAAACTTTTAGGGCATGGGATTTTGGTCTGAAAGAAACTGACAAACATTAAAATGAAAAATATTTGTGCTAATGACGAAATTCCCAAGAAATGCAAGAGGAAAACTATTACAACTGTAAACAAAGATTTAGGAGAATCAGAACTAAAAGATGAATCAAGTGACTAGGATAAGGAAATGACTGCAATGGGCTACTTGTTTTCACTTGAATTGAAAATAAATAATTTGAGAGCTTCAAGTTTCCTCACTGATTATGGTACATAATTGCTGAGCTATAAGAATTTGCTATTTAAATCATTCTCTTACATGATGAGAGTCACATTTGGAGTTTCAAAAGTGGTGTTATGATTTTTATTTAAAACTAAAGAATGCTTTTCATTTACATTCTTTAAGTTGCTAAAATAGAAGTGATCTGGAAAAGCTATTTAATATGAATTTCAGGGAGCAGGGAGCAGGGAGCAATGTGAGTGAGGACAAAATATGTCTTATATTTTTTCCTCATGTGCATTTAGGACTGCCTAATCTCACATTTTGGGTGGACAGTAAACTATTTTTTAAAAGGTTGCTATGGATTAATTCTTGAGTTGTGATGACAGCAAAATTGTCCTGCAATAATAATGTCACACTAATTCTCCCCTTAAATATTAGACCTATTTCTTTTATTATAAAATACTAGAAAATGTGAGATGGAATTTGTATACACTAATGGAATGTACATTATTATTTATCTCCTGAGCCAGCGTAAATGGAAAAAAAAAAAAAATAGTGACACAATTACTCACACCTGTAATCCCAGCACTTTGAGAAACTCAGTGGGGAGGATAGCTTGAGACTGGGAGTTCAAAACCAGCCTGTGCAACATAGTGAGAACCTGTGTCTACAAAAATTTTTTTTTTTTTTTCTTGAGACAGAGTGTCGCTTTGTTGCCCTGGCTAGAGTGAGTGCCATGGCGTCAGCCTAGCTCATAGCAACCTCAAACTCCTGGGCTTAAGCAATCCTACTGCCTCAGCCTCCCAAGTAGCTGGGACTACAGGCATGCGCCACCATGCCCGGCTAATTTTTTCTATATATATTTTAGTTGGCCAGATAATTTCTTTCTATTTTTAGTAGAGACGGGGTCTCGCTCTTGCTCAGGCTGGTCTCGAACTCCTGAGCTCAAAGGATCCGCCCGCCTCGGCCTCCCAGAGTGCTAGGATTACAGGCGTGAGCCACCATGCCCGGCCTCAAAAATTTTTTTAAACTTCATTTGTAAACCACAAGGTGCAGCCTACACAAGGCCACTCCTGTGGGGAGACTCCCTGGTGAAGCTACCATCACCATGTCTGACCAAGAGGTAAAACCTTCAACCTAGGACTTGGATGATAAGAAGGAAGGAGAATACAGTAAACTCAAAGTCAACGGAAAACATAGCAGTGATGTTCACTTCCAAGTGAAAATGACAACACATTTCAAGAAACTCAAAGAATCACACTGTCAAAGATGGAGTTCCAATGAATTCACTCAGGTAGAATTCAAGAGTGAATTCTCTTGAAGGTCAGAGAATTGCTAATAATCATACTCCAAAAGAACAAGGAATGAAGGAAGAAAATGGAATTGAAGTTTATCAGGAACAAGGGGGGGGGCTTATTCAACAGTTTAGATATTCTTTTTATTTTTTTTCTTTTCACTTAATCCTTTTTTATTTTTATAAATAGTTCATTTGTAATGTGGTGTTCAAAAGGGAATTGAAAACCGGCATCTCATCTCTTTAAAACATCTGGTAATTTCAATTCTAGTGCTCATTACTCATTATCATTTGTTTTCATTTGCTAATTTTTGGTGATCAAGCCTAGTTTCCCCTTTCATATTACCTACTCCTTTTTTAAAATTACATATATACACAGAGAGGCCATCTTTTGCAGGACTGTACATTTTCAGGCTTGTGATGATAAATAAGATTGACCAATGCAAGCGTTCATAATGACTTTCTAATTGGTCCTGAAGTTCTAGCATATGATTGCTTCACTTCTGAACTATTCCTTTCAATAGGAGATAGAAGTTTCTCAGAGAACTGAAATGTGGGAATATGACCTTTCCTTAACTTGAAGCTACTTTGAAAATTTGAGGGTCTGGACCAAAAGAAGAGGAATATCAGGTTGGAGTCAGAATGACAGATAAGGTAAGAGTGATGACTAACTCCAAAATGGCTTCACAGAAGAGAAGGACTTTAAGATTTTTTTTAAACCTTATCAGAAGATGCCAGAAAAGTTCTAATTTTCATTAGCAATTAATAGCATTATTCATGCAGAAGTTATATACAACAGAATACTTCTCTTTTTTATTTTATTTGTACTTTTTTTTTTTTTTGGAGACAGAGTCTCACTCTGTCGCCCCAGGTAGAGTACAGTGGCATCATCATAGCTCACAACAACCTTAAACTCCTATGCTCAAGTGATCCTCCTGCATCAGCCTCCCAAGTATCTGGGACTATAGGCACCCACCACTATCCACAGCTAATTTTTCTATTTTTAGTAGAGATGGGGTCTTGCTCTTGCTCAGGCTGGTCTCAAACTCCTGAGCTCAAGTAATGCTCCCGCCTCAGCCTCCCAGAGTACCAGGATTACAGGCGTGAGCCAGCACGCCTGGCCAATTTGTACTTTTTGGCCAGGGATATGGATTTTAAATGGACATTGTCTGTACCAGCTTCATTCAAACAACATGTGTAAAAATCTTTAAAAAAAATTTTTTTAGTGCTCGCTTCGGCAGCACATATACTAAAATTGGAACGATACAGAGAAGATTAGCATGGCCCCTGCACAAGGATAACACGCAAATTCGTGAAGTGTTCCATATTTTTATAGCGTGAACTTTTGTACCCCTATAATGAACTGGAAAAAAAAAAATTTTTTTTTTAGCTAGGCGTGATGGTATGCATCTCAGGAGGCTAAGGCAGGAGGACTGCTTGAGCCCAGGAGTTCAAGGCTGCAGTGAGCTGATTGTACCACTGCACTCCAGCCTCGGGAACAGAGAGACCCTAGTCTCTTTAAAAAATATATTAATAATAATAATAGTAAGAGTAATAAATAATCAAACAATGACTATTCTTTTGCTTTCTTATTGTGAAAAGTAGTGATAGGTTTTACTTGTGGAGACAGAACTAAACATAAGTGAACCAGTGACTTAAACTATGTTATTTTTTCTTATAATAAGTTAAATTGACATAAAACTCAGTATGTCAAACAAAAATATGAATGTTGTAGAATTTTGTTCTTCACAGAACTCATTAAATCGAAGTATCATTTAGTCTTCTAAAGGATACAAGTTTGAGCATTTTCAAAACAGAGAAAAAATCAATGCTGTGTGAGGTTAACTAGGTATCAACTAAGTATTGTTAACAATTTAAAGTATTAAAACTGGCTGGGCGAGGTGGCTCACGCCTATAATCCCAGCACTCTGGGAGGCCGAGGTGGGCGTATTGCTTGAGCTCAGGAGTTTGAGACCAGCCTGAACAAGAGTGAGACCCCGTCTCTACAAAAAAAAAAAAAAAAAAAAATAGAAAGAAATTATACGGACAGCTAAAAATATATATAGAAAAAATTAGCCGGGCATGGTGGCACATGCCTGTAGTCCCGGCGACTCGGGAGGCTGAGGCAGGAGGATCGCTTGAGCCCAGGAGTTTGAGGTTGCTGTGAGCTAGGCTGACACCATGGCACTCTAGCCCGGGCAACAGAGCGAGACTCTGTCTCAAAAATAAATAAAGTATTAAAACTTTTTTTTTTTTTTGAGACAGAGTCTCGCTCTGTTGCCCGGGCTAGAGTGAGTGCCGTGGCGTCAGCCTAGCTCACAGCAACCTCAAACTCCTGGGCTCAAGCGATCCTCCTGCCTCAGCCTCCCGAGTCGCCGGGACTACAGGCATGCACCACCATGCCCGGCTAATTTTTTCTATATATATATATTTAGCTGTCCATATAATTTCTTTCTAGTTTTAGTAGAGATGGGGTCTCGCTCTTGCTCAGGCTGGTCTCGAACTCCTGAGCTCAAACGATCCGCCCACCTCGGCTTCCCAGAGTGCTAGGATTACAGGCGTGAGCCACCGCGCCTGGCCATAAAACTTTTTTACTTCTGAATATTAAAATTAAAATTTATAATTCATGGCCGGGCGCAGTGGCTCACGCCTGTAATCCTAGCACTCTGGGAGGCCGAGGTGGGCGGATCGTTTGAGCTCAGGAGTTCGAGACCAGCCTGAGCAAGAGCGAGACCCCATCTCTACTAAAACTAGAAAGAAATTATATGGACAGCTAAATATATATATATAGAAAAAATTAGCCGGGCATGGTGGTGCATGCCTGTAGTCCCGGTGACTCGGGAGGCTGAGACAGCAGGATCGCTTGAGCTCAGGAGTTTGAGGTTGCTGTGAGTTAGGCTGACGCCACGGCACTCACTCTAGCCTGGGCAACAGAGTGAGACTCTGTCTCAAAAAAAAAAAAAAAAAAGAAAGAAAGTAAAAAAAGAAAAAAATTTTCATTGTAAATACCAAATTTGACCCAACAAACTACAACACTCTAATTGTAGACTACACATTCTTTCTACAAAGAGAGTGTTTATAAATACTGACCACGTACTGTGCCATGGAGCACATCACAACCAGTTTGAAAGGAGTGATATCATCCGGAACATATTCTCTGTCCACAGGTAATTAAAGCAATTTTTTCCCCCGCTTTGAGACAGAGTCTCACTCTGTTGCCCTGGCTAGAGTGCCGTGGCGTCAGCCTAGCTCACAGCAACCTCAAACTCCTGGGCTCAAGCAATCCTTCTGCCTCAGCCTCCCGAGTCACCGGGACTACAGGAATGAGCCACCATGCCCGGCTAATTTTTTCTATATGTTTTTAGTTGTCCAGATAATTTCTTTCTATTTTTTAGTAGAGATGGGGTCTCACTCTTGCTCAGGCTGATCTCGAACTCCTGACCTCGAGCCATCCTCCCGCCTTGGCCTCCCAGAGTGCTAGGATTACAGGCGTGAGCCACCGCACCCGGCTGGTAGTTAAGCAATTAATTACAAAAACATAACTAAAATATCTCCATATGTTAGAAATTAACAAGCATACTTCTAAATAATCCTTAGGTCAACAAATAAATCATAATGGAAATTAGAAAATATCTTGAACTGAATGATAAAATACCAAATCAAAGATCATGAGGAAGGAATGTACCCTGACTTTTTTCTCAAAGAACAGCAAGAAAGTTAATGTAACTGGAACAGAGTGAACAAGTGAGAGAATAGGAACAATGAGAACAAAAAGATGATTCAGTGAGAGGAGGACAAGGTGTAAAGTTTTACACTGTATGCCCTTTTTACTCTGAGTGACATAGCCTTTAAGAGGTTTATGTTTTAAAAGAATCATTCCAAGTGTTTTTATTTTGATAAAACAGCCTTAAGGCAGGAAAGGAGGAAGCAGAGAGAACTGCTTAGAAGGTTACTGTGAAAATAATCCAGATGAGAGATATACCAGCTAAGAGAAGCAATCTGGGATGGGTAGAGGGGGGTGAGAAGTAGGCAGAGCAAACGAAATTTGCTGATGGACTAGATATGCACACTACAGAAAGAGAGAACTCAAGTATCACTCTAAGAGTTTATGCCTTAACTATTGGAAAACTGGAGGTGTTATTTATTAAAAATGGAGAAACCTATGGGAGAAGCAGGTTTTAGGAAGAAACATCCATCCGGAATATGGTTTTCAACAAGCATGAAATTCCAATTTCACAACCTAGTGAAACTGTCAAGAAGGCCTCTGTACATATGATTCTGGAATTCCGGGAAGAGATCCAGGCCGGAGATATAAATTTGGGAGTCATCAGAGTCCAGATAAAAGATAATCAAGAGAGTATGGATTCAGAAAGACATCTGAGGACTAAGCCCTAGAGCATAAAAATAAGTAACAATCCTTTTTAAACTCTGCTGGAATCACTTGACAAAGAGACTCCTCAATTCTTTTCATTTTTTCGGGGGCTTGGGAGTTTGAAAATAACTTTTCACTATGGTCTACAGTCTAATCAATTTTTGTACCACCTCCTGGAGAACAACATGGCAATACCTTTTGATGCAATATTCATACTCCTGGAATTCCATCCTAAAAAAACCCAAAAGAAGGAAAAAGACTAAGGGCTACAAACACATATTCACTGTATCTTTAACTGTAACAACAAAAGTAGAGATAATTAATTTAAACTACAGGAAGATCACTAAACAAAGAACAATTTGCTGGTCTATTAAGTAGGCATTAAAAATTACTACAGGCTGGGTGCTGTGGCTTGTGCCTGTAATCCCAGATGCTTAGGAGGCAGAGGCTCAAGGACCACTTCAGGTCAGGAGTTCAAGGCTGCAGTGAGCTATGATCATGTTATTGCATTCCAGCCTGAGTGACAGAGAGAGACTCCATATCCTCAAAAAAAAAAAAAAAAAAAACCACACCAAACTACTATGGAAAAGCAAAAAAATATGTTTTGAAGAAAAAAAAAAACCCAAAACATTTAAAGATGCTATTGCCAATCACAATGAGAAAAGAAATGTGCAAATTTTAATTGTTAGGTAAGAACTTTGGAGAGTTTTTATTTTTAAACTATCTTTAAACTTGCCAAACAAGTTTTTAAATTTCTCCTGTTGCTCCTCTAGTTACCTTAGGATATAATGTGCTACTAATACTAAAACATTAGCTTTAGGCTCCTTATGAAATACGAAAGGCTAGGACCTGGATACTATTTCTCTTTTCTCTTAGGCCACTTGATAGTAGTGATTACTGTCTTACCTATGTCTCCCTAGAGTGTCACACAGTAGTATATGCTCATATAATGTTTGCCAACTGGATTAAATTTCGTTTTAAGTAATTTATGTCTGGTCACTCTTTCATTCATATATTTACTAAGTCTGGAAAGTGCTAAACAGTGATTATTTCTAAGGAGTGAAAGTATGAAAGACTCACTTTACAGTAAGTACTTATTTTTAAGGAAAATATTTTTTCTTTTTTTTTTTTGAGACAGAGTCTCACTCTGTTGCCCAGGCTAGAGTGAGTGCCGTGGCGTTAGCCTAGCTCACAGCAACCTCAAACTCCTGAGCTCAAGTGATCCTCCTGTCTCAGCCTCCCGAGTAGCTGGGACTACAGGCATGCACCACCATGCCCGGCTAATTTTTTCTATATATATTTTTAGCTGTCCATATAATTTCTTTCTATTTTTAGTAGAGATGGGGTCTCGCTCTTGCTCAGGCTGGTCTCGAACTCCTGAGCTCAAACGATCCGCCCACCTCGGCCTCCCAGAGTGCTAGGATTACAGGCATGAGCCACTGCGCCCGGCCTATTTTTTCTTTATATTTAAGCACTTCATAAAAACATGCTGAGAGGCATATAACTGAATATAGAACAAAAATGTTCTCAAGGAGCTCACAGTCCGTTTGGAAGAGAGAAATGAACAAAATAAAATATTATAGACACTAAGTTGGGGGTGCAATTCTTAGAGACAGAAAGTAGCTTTCATTCGTTCGTAACACATTTCTCAGGACAAACTTCAACAGATAATGACAGTCAAGATAAGAATAGTTGGTTCCTTCTCATGAAATACAAAAGGGTAGGACCTGGATACTATTTCTCTTTTCAATCTCATATTTCACCATTCCCCACATCAAAAGCTTTACACCAAGCTGTCCACAGTTCCCTTTGCAGATCATGGTCTTCATCCTTCCATTGCTCTCTGCCTAGAATTCTTTCCTTTCTCCCGTGTCCCCTCAGGAAACCTTCCTCCCATCACTTCCTTCCCCTTGGTTGGGCCAAGCACCTCTCTGCGATACTCTATGGTATGCCTATCTTTTAGTTCATCATTATATCAAGTTACCAGTTTATTTTTATCTACTCCCCCAGGCTCCAAACTTTATGAGGACAAAGTATCATTTACTTTTGTATCCCCCATTATCTGGGACAAAATACATGTTCCATAAAAAATATTTTAACTGACCCAAAATAGGCAACAATGAGCCATTCCTAAGTAGCAAAATTAGGTGCCTTATTCTGTCCACTTCAGCATCTATCAAAATTATAAGCCTTTAACCTACAAAACCTTATTTTGTCTTAAAAAGATAAACAATGTATTTAAATACATATATACTAAATGTCTTTACTTCAAACATGGCCAAAAACCACTCTATCGCTGAAATGCCCTAGTTTGGTATTTGGCAATACGACCAAATTTGGCAGATCTACTCTGGGCAGAGAAAGCACATCAGAATTTAGTCACTGGCTATTAAATTTTGAATCTGTAGTTCTCTAAGCAATCTTCAGATTACCAATTATTCGCCCAAATTTTGGAAACGGAGTACTCTGGCTATTCAAAACAAATATTCTAGTACAGTGGAAGTGTTTCTTTCCCCAAAAATCATTCCTCATGGGGCAGGAACAGCACTTAGTCTATTCAGATACTGAGTACACTAACAAATGTGGTTTTATGCAAAGCTATGGAGCAACCCTAGATTAAGGGAAGGGTCACAGATCAACCTTCCTCTTTAAAGCCTCTCTCAGCTCTAACTTCAAATTTTCCAAGCACAAGTGAAAGCAGAAACCCACTTTAATGTTTGCTTAGTAGGTGAGAAACACCCCAGCTATTTTCAATCTAAGCATTCATTAAAGTATGTGTTGAGTGCTCAAAACCATCCTGGATCCTCAGCTCTCCACAAACACAGACATCCCCAAAAAACCAAAGCAAACAAAAACAAAATCACAACTTCCACCCATGTTTCACAACATTTCATTTAAGTCAGAACTGAAGAGGGGTTAATGTACATCTCAACCAAATTACACACTGAGCAACTGCTAAGTAAAATAACCGTATTAACTGCAGTGATCTAACCAGCTACATGTGGGCACAATAAAAGGCAGGCACGGTGCTGAACACTTAACAGGCATTGATTATCTTCATGAATGCACAGCAATGCCAGGAAGGTAATTTTTTTTTTTTTTTTTTTGGGAGTCAGAGTCTTGCTCTGTTGCCCAAGACAGAGTGCAGTGGTGTCAGCATGGCTCACTGCAACCTCAAACTACCGGGCTCAAGTGATCCTTCTGCCTCAGCCTCCTGGGTAGCTGGGACTTTGGGCGTGTGCCACTATATCCAGCTAATTTCTGTATTTTTTGTAGAGACATTGTCTCACTATGTTCCTCAGGCCAGTCTCAAACTCTTGGTCTCAAGTGATCCTCCGGCCTTGGCCTCCTAAAGTGCTAGGATTACAGGCATGCGCCACAGCACCCAGCCAGGAAATTTTGTCCGTATTATGGATGAGAAAATCAAGACAGAAATTGTTTGCCCAGGTTCATAAAACTAGTACCAAAACAGCAAAGACAGAGTTCAAACCAGACTCCAACAAAAATGCTTTTGAGGCTGGGCGCGGTGGCTCACGCCTGTAATCCTAGCACTCTGGGAGGCCGAGGTGGGCGGATCGTTTGAGCTCAGGAGTTCGAGACCAGCCTGAGCAAGAGCGAGACCCCATCTCTACTAAAAAAATAGAAAGAAATTATATGGACAGCTAAAAATATATAGAGAAAAAAAAATTAGCCGGGCATGGTGGTGCATGCCTGTAGTTCCAGCTACTCGGGAGGCTGAGACAGGAGGATCGCTTGAGCTCAGGAGTTTGAGGTTGCTGTGAGCTAGGCTGACGCCACGGCACTCACTCTAGCCTGGGCAACAGAGTGAGACTCTGTCTCAAAAAAAAAAAAAAAAAAATGCTTTTGATATTGCACCAGTCTAATTCCCAAAAGAATACAAATTTTTATATCTGGTGACCCAGAATTTTCTTTATATAAGGCTTCTACATACAGATTCTTTCTGTTTGTTTGTGTGTGTGTGTGTGTGTGTGTGTGTTTGAGACAGAGTCTTCCTCTGTTACCTGGGCTAGAGTGCTGTCCAGTCAGCCTAGCTCGCAGCAACATCAAACTCCTGGGCTCAAGCCATCCTCCTGAGTAGCTGGAACTACAGGCATGCGCCACCACAGCAAGCTAGTGTTTTCTTTTTTAGTTGTCTGGCTAATTTCTTTCTATTTTTAGTAGAGACAGGGTCTCGCTCTGGCTCAGGCTGGTCTGGAACTCCTAACCTCAAGCAATCCTCCCACCACAGCCTCCCAGAGTGCTAGGATTACAGGGGTGAGCCACCATGCCCGGCCCATACAGATTCTTTTGTGACTTATAAACATGATGATTGAGTTTTCATGCTACAGTGTGAGATATGTCTCCCTCAAGTTTTATTACCACATCAACACATTACCCATCTGACGCGGTAAAAAAACAAAGAACAAGAATTCTACACTTCACAAAAGAATTTTCCACAACATTTAAATATAACTCACATTTCCGAAACTTACTGGAAATTCAAATATTCCCCAAATCAAGAACAACTAATGTAAAAGTCTAGAGCCTATGGGGTGAAGGTGAAAAAGAAAAAAAGGAAAAAAAAAACTAATGTAAAGGCCGGGCGCGGTGGCTCACGCCTGTAATCCTAGCACTCTGGGAGGCCGAGGTGGGAGGATCGTTTGAGCTCAGGAGTTCGAGACCAGCCTGAGCAAGAGCGAGACCCCATCTCTACTAAAAAAAAAATAGAAAGAAATTATATGGACAGCTAAAAATATATATAGAAAAAATTAGCCGGGCATGGTGGTGCATGCCTGTAGTCCCAGCTACTCGGGAGGCTGAGACAGGAGGATCCCTTGAGCTCAGGAGTTTGAGGTTGCTGTGAGCTAGGCTGACGCCACGGCACTCACTCTAGCCTGGGCAACAGAGTGAGACTCTGTCTCAAAAAAAAAAAAAAAAAAACTAATGTAAAAAGTCTATTCACACACACAAAGCCACTGAAGCTATTCTGCAGCTGTCACACATGTTCTAGTTTGCCAGCAGTCTTTTCTTGAGCCAAGGAGGGCACTGACTAAAATCTCAGAAATGATTTGAGATAACTGGCACCGGTCAGAAAAGCAACATTTTTTTTAAAGACAAGTCAAGTGCAGTAATGAAAAGGGGGGAAAGAGCAGAACAAGGAGTTTGATCTGTAACTATGAACAATCAATTGAGATCACTCACTACCTTGGGAGCATCCAGAAAAGCAATACTTTAAATGTGCCTCAGTCCCATTACTTTTTAAATGGCTAAGAAATGGAAATAATTGGCCGGGCGCGGTGGCTCAGGCCTGTAATCCTAGCAGTCTGGGAGGCCAAGGCGGGAGGATCTCTTGAGCTCAGGAGTTTGAGACCAGCCTGAGCAAGAGCGAGACCCCGTCTCTGCTAAAAATAGAAAAAATTAGCCGGGCATGGTGGCATGTGCCTGTAGTCCTAGCTACTCGGGAGGCTCACACAGTAGGAAGGCTTGAGCCCAGGAGTTTGAGATTGCTGTGAGCTAGGCTGACTCCACAGCACTCCAGCCCAGGTGACTGAGCAAGACCCTGTCTCAAAAAAAAAAAAAAAATGAAATGGAAATAATCTAGATGTTGGAGAGGGACTGACGGACTTGGCTAAATAAATTATAAGACATCTATACATGGGAGTGCTACAAATATTTTATATATACACAGTATATTCTAAGTGGAAAAAATTTACAAAATGTCCCAAATTTTATAAAGATACACATCTTCATATGCAAATATACATACAAAAAAGTCTGGAAGGATAGAGGTCACAATGGTAACTGGAACTCTGGATACTGTCAAGTGATCCTTTCTGTCTTATCTGTATTTTCTGATTTTTGTACACTCAACATGTATTACTTGCATAATTTTGGAGGGCAGACTTTGAGATAAAATTCAGCATTTTAACCCTTTTAAGATATCTGATTCAGTGGTTTTTTTAAGTTTATCTTGTATTATATTTCTAAGTAAATTTAACACATATTGCCTTCATAGGGCAAAATGAAATATATGTAGAAAAATGCAACAAGACAGAATTTCTTAGCAATAGTGAGAAAAGTACACCAAGGACATTTACGCTATCATCCTCTGAATTATCCTCAAAGAATCTAAAAGTGCCTTTCTTTTCTCTGTGCCCATTTACTTCATCTGTAAAATGGGGATGATAATAATAGCACCTACTTCAAACGGCTATTTGAAGTACTGAATAATATGTAAACATATTAATATGTACAGTACCAGTAGCTGGTAACATAAAAGCACTAGGTATTAGCTTACATATTTCAAAGCCTTGAAATCAGAAGCCTACTCTTCCTCCTCTACTCAACCTGAGCAGCAATATTCAAGGGTTCTGAATCTTTTTTATTTTAATTATTAGTATAAGACCATTATTTTGAGAGGTAGTTTAGTGTAATGGTTAAAAGGCTGTCTGGAGTTATACTTCATCACGTTGTTATAAAATGCCTGACACATTGTAACAACTCCAAAAACAGCTGTTATAATAAATATCATTCACCATATTTCTTTGTAAATATACATTTCAATTACATTAAGAATATAACAGTATAGGCACTTAAACTTAACTTCCATTTATCACTGTTTATAGGGACATATTTCAAATTCCAAAATCGACCTAAAAATGTTTAAATAGAAGAAATTCAAGCAGACCTTTCATTGTCCCTATACTTTATGGTTATTACAAGAACCAGACCAGCTGTCCAACATCTACTTCTAAAAACAAAGATTGACTCTGTGAGAATAATTCACTTATTTCTACCCTGAAATAATTTAACAGTCCTAATCAGCGCCCTGGACACACAGCCACATTCAAGTTCTCTCAATCCATCCAAAATTTAGCACAATCCCAATGCTATTACTATCTTTAAAACCTTTGATTCGGCAGGGCACGGTGGCTCAAGCCTATAATCCTAGCACTCTGGGAGGCTGAGGCAGAAGAATGGCTTGAGCCCAGGAGTTTCAGCTTGCTGTGAGCTAGGCTGACAACATAGTACTCTAGCCCAGTTGACAGAGTGAGACTCCATCTCAAATATAAAAAATAAAGAAAAATAAAACCTTTGATTCCACCCTATTAGCCAATGCATTGTACGTACCACTTAACCAAGCAGTATTCAAGGCCCTCCTCAAACTGACCTCATCTGCCCACACTGCCTCATTTCCACACCTCTTTCTACATGTTAAAAGCTAATCAGAAGGCAGGCTCAGAGGCTCATACCTGTAAACCTAGCACTCTGGGAGGCCAAGGTGGGAGGACTGCTTGAGCTCAGGAGTTTGAGACCAGCCTGAGCAAGAGCAAGACCCTGTCTCTACTAGACTCTGTGTCTACTAAAATTAGAAAAATTAGCTGGGTGTCGTGGAGTGCACCTGTAGTCCCAGCTACTCAGGAGGCTGAAGCAAGAAGATGGCCTGAGCCCAAGAGTTAAGAGGTTGCAATGACCTACATTGACGCCACTGTACTCTATCCAGGGCGACAGGACAGACTCTATTTCAAAAAAAAATAAAAATAAAAATAAATCTAATCAGAGTGTAATTTACACTACATTATTTCCTTACACCGCATTCCTCCTGCCTCAGTGTGCCCTACACCTTCATTATGCCATGTCTAAATTTCCCCTATCCTTCCTTCAAGATGCAGGTTAAACAAACCCTTCCCTCCTCACATGATCACAGCATCATCTTACCTTTCTGGCAGTACTGATATGCTATCTTGCATGTTAATCACTTTAGAGATGTATCTATTGCCCCTACGACAAGGATCATTTTTATTAAGGAACCTACTATAACACATGGTAAGAATATGCAGACATACAAAGTCAAAATAACAATATCTGCTGAAAATGAAAAAAATTATGAAGTTCAGTGCAGGAAGGAAGGTAAACATCTCAGTAAGAGTTATAGAAACTATATATCATGGTGGCTTATGCCCGTAGTCCCAGCACTTTCGGAGGCCAAGGCAGGAGAATCACTTGAGGCCAGAAGTTTGAGACCAGCCTGGGCAATATAGTGAGACTCAACCTTGACCAAAAAAATTTTCAATTTTTAAAATTAAAAAACATCTATTACCAAACACAAAATACGCTTACAGGTCACCTCCTTTTCTTCTAAGTCAGTTTAAATCTAATAACAAGATTTACATTATGGGTATACTATAATTTATTAAAAATGAATTTTCCTCTCTGAGAGATAAACTATTCTTGAACAAAGACTATGAAAAGCAGAGGGACCAAATGACTTCTCTAAGACTATGGGACAAAGTAAGAAGATAAATATACATACTATATTATGCATTTATAAACCATTAATCCTTTGAAGTTTCAATCTCTTACATTATATTTGCTTATAATTAAATGAGAAACTACATACACTGGATCATACTTGCTATGCTAGCATAAAAAATAATATCTGTTATACTGGAAATGCACAGGCTTAATTCTTTATCTGCTTTTAACCACCTGAGATTTTAGAAAGTTGATTCATCTCTCTGAGCTTGTTTCTTTCAATTTTTCTACAACATTGTAATTTTCCTTCCCAATCTCAACTCAAAATTACAAAGGAAATGTTTAAATCTAGAATAAGATGAAATAAAATACTCCTATAACCATATGCATTACTCCTACCTTACAACCACATAATCTAATACATGTGTGTATTTTTAATTGTCAAAGCTCTTTTAACATCCATTGTATCATCTGAATCTCAAAAACAACCAGGTAAAGTGGGCCAGATTTTTACTATCCCATATTTACAGACAAGTAAACAGGCTCAGAGTGACCTTGCCAGAGGTCTAGGGCCCTTTAGCAAAAAGCAGAGATTAGAAGCCAGCATCTTATAACTCATACTCTACCCCGTCAACCACAGAACAAAGGAGTACACTAAAGTCCAGCAATCCTCTCTACCTGGTAGACTGAGTCAGAGCTCAATCTGTTAATATTGAGAAGAAAAAAGGACCTAGGATCCAGTTAGGCAAACCTAGCAAACAGTGGTTAGACAGATGATCTCTGGCAGCATTATAACTTTAGCCTGCAGCAATCTAAGGCAAAGAACTAAAGGTAACTGAGTAAAACCTGATTGTTACTAGGCAAGTAAGAAATGCCCCCTGCCTATTGGCTAGATCCCAGGAACAATAGATCAAAGTGAAAGCCTGGACAATAAATCAAAGAAAATCCCTCAAGCCTTAGACAAGGGCAGAGGAAAAGCAGGGAATTGGTCCAATGAAAGCTGGAAAGCAAAGCTGATTGCCAGGTTGGTCAGAGAAGCTCACACATTGAGGACCACATAATAAGGTTGAGGCTAGGAGACCATCATGCCTGGAGCATGAAGAACAGAAGAGCAGTTGCTCCAAGAGGGCAGTACACTCCAGCGGAAGAAGAGACACATCCAGGCCAGGGCATTCCTCCTAGTCCAGGCCTTTGGTTTATGCCTTATGAATCTTCAGACCCACAATAAAACAGACTTGGTGGCAGTGCAGAGGACAGACCTGAACAGATACAGGCACACCTTGGTAACCCCAGGAGGTCTAAAGGAGCTGGAAGAAAGCATCCTCTGGCCTGAGGCAACAAAAGAAACTGTTGCATGAAGTTGTGCCTTTATGTTATTTGAAACTGAATGATTCAAAATATTAGTTAAGGGCCTTCCTTGGGCTCCTAATGTGTGGCATTTCATAACACTGACCACAGGCATTTTCTCTACAATAGAAAATCTAGTGCCAAAATCACTTCTGTTCTGCATATTCTGCATAATTTTTTCTTTCCATGCCTGCAAACCTACTATGCACCCAGCAATTCTCATTTATTATTACATCATTATATAATTATTGAGTATTGCCTGGGGCTTATTTTTTTTATTCTTATTTCAGAATATTGTGAGGTAAAAAAGTTTAGCTTACGTATATTCCCCTTGTCCCCACCCCCACACCCCTCCCCCCCCAGTCAGAGCTTCAAACGTGTCCATTCCCTAGACAGTGCGTATCGCACTCATTATGTATGTATACACCCATGGCCTCCCCCACCCACATCTGCCCGACACCCGATCAATATTATTCCTAAATGTGCTCTTAGGTGATGATCAGTGACACCAATTTGATGGTGAGTACATGTGGTGCTTATTTTTCCATTCTTGGGATACTTCACTTAGTAGAATGGGTTCCAACTCTTTTGCCTGGAGCTTATTTTATCTTTGACTTCTGCTTTAGTCTATGCCGTGTATGGACGGATTTGTTTGTGTGCCAGAGGAAGCAGATTAATGGTTCTCAACCTTGGTTGTACATCAGAACCACCTGAGTTTCATAAAATAACAAATGTAACACATGCCCAATTCCACACTCCCACGCTCCTGCAGACTGAAGATTCTGATGAGAAACTGGGTGGGGCTTTGGGCACCTAGTTTTTTGAAAGTTCCATGGATGATTCTGATGAACAGTCAAGGCTGAAAATAAACATATCATATAGCTAATTAGTATTTGGCCATGGTCATAATTACAGCCTCCTCCCCTGCCCCCCACTGAGTATGGTTGGTCCTTAGTCTCTCATTCAATGATGGATTCTGCTTATAAACTCTCAAGAAGCAAATGTTCCTCAAAACACCTTTATACTACAACTCAACTAACATAAGATGCCCCTGGTCACTTCAAAACAAACACATCATACACATCTGTGCTCATTGTACTTCTTTACCTGAGTAAAAACCAATGTTGGTAAAACGCATGTCAACAATAGGTAATACTAAACTTGAGTCTAGAGTCAGCTTAAGCTTAAAACAAAGACACCTCCAAAAACATAATAAACCAATTTGTACACAGCCTTTTGAGATTAAAAATGCAACTTTTACTCATATTAACCTATATTTTGCATCAACCTTAAAAAAAAAAATATGAGGCTCTCTAACGTATCTAGGTGACTTCCTGAAGACAACAAAAAAAGACTACATCTGGCCTTGAAGTCTAGTACCTTTTGCCTAAAAGTATGTTGTCTCTCCAGTCATAATGTAAAATATCCCCATGGCTCTCATATCGTGGAGAGGCCCAGGATTCAAGAATCTTGGGACAGGTTGTGGATCTCTACAAAACTAGGTATGAAGGGAACCTGACTCTAACATTTACTGACTGTAAATTCAGACAAGTTACTTAATTTTTCTGAACCTCAAGTCCATCCTTCATCTATAAAATGAAGATAAGGTGATTAGAAATAAATGCTGGAGCTGAACAGTTCTGGCACTTAATAAATGATTAGCATATATTACATAATCCTTATTCTAAAATTTCTTAGAAATGGTATTTTTGAAATTCACCCCTTCTGTTCCATTCAACTTAAGGCATAGGTAAAAAAGAGAAAAAAAAAAAATAGAAAACAAATTTACCCCAAGCTCATGATTGAAATAACCAATATTCAATTTTAAAACAAAGATAAACTCTGTTCATCCTGCCTGTTATACCATTTCAGGGTTCAGTGACTCCCCTTCACAAGGCCTTTTATGAAACTAAACTATAATGAACCTACAAAATACCACTTTCATTCACTTCCTCACTCACTCAAGAGTTACTGATCATCTGGCTAGGGTAGGCTAGGCCCTGGGGCCATAGATAAGATTAAGACATAATTTCTTCCTCAAAAAACACAGTCTAGCTTAAAGTTTGAACATGTTCTTCAATTATGCAATAATATAGTAGCCTTAATTTTACTGGGATGCTTAATTATGGACCCTGACCTTCAAATAACCAGTGATGATAATCCAGGTTTTATGAAGTCTATGAAAGTGTTCATTCCCTAGAAACAGAGATCTTGTGATCTAGTGCAGTTAATTCCCTTTGAGCATATCTATAAAATGGATATAATACCAATCTGATATTAGTTCCTGGTTTTGTCAGAAATGCTATTAAGTACTCAAAAAAAAAAAAAATTACGCGCGCGCGCGCGCACACACACACACACACACGTTATAGCACTTTAATCAAAATGCCAGTCACATTAAACCAGCATCAGAATAAAGCTTTCTAAGAAGTTAAAACCAATCCCAAAGCAACCTACTCAAACTTAAGTAAATTAATCTGTTTACCTTTGATTATTAATGTAGCTTATATATTAATAGAAATCAACCTGTCAATTACTTAAAGATATCAAAAAAATCATAATTACTCAAATCCTTCATGATAATGGCTTAGTTTGAAAACCATAATCAGGTATAACATTCTATCTGGATATTTAAATAACTAAAAGAAGTTTTCTTCAAAGCAAAGCACTAGGAAAATTACAGGGCATTTTCATATATAGTTTGAAATTAGTTTTTAGACATATTTAAAAACACATATCTCAGTTTAAGCACTGTACTTATGTTCTGATTCATAATTATCAAGCAGTAAAAAGAAAGGTAATTTCCCATTTAGTCAAAAAAAACTTAGCCACAGAATTTTTAGTCTTTTTTTTTTTCAATTTTTATGGAAAAGGTCAAATATACACAAAAGTAGAGAAGTAATACAACAAATTCCTATGCAACCATTACCCAGCTACAATAAGTATCAATTCATGGCCAGCTGTGTTCATTTATAATCCTATCCACTTCCTGCCACTTTCACTCCAAAGCCCTCATACCTGATTTATTTATATCTGAAGCACATCTCTGGGTATCACGTCACCTCCCATCCATAATATTTTAGTTTGTATCTCTAAAAGGATGTTTTTTAATTAATGTTAATCATCTCTTAATAGGCTACTCTAAAGAATAGAAGTAACAATTTCATGGCAGCCCAGACACAGCTGTTTGGCTTAGTTCCCCCTTCTCCCACACATTACACCAAATTATTTCCACCTCTAAGAATGAAAAAGGGGAGGGGAATCTTTGGAATCAATCAATCCCTCTGGACTTCTCAAAATCCTTCCTTTGGCTGGCGCGGTCAGTGGCTCACGCCTGGGAGGCAGAGGCAGGAGGATCATTCAAGGTCAGGAGTTCAAGACTAGCCTGAGCAAGAGCGAGACCCTGTCTCTACTAAAAATAGAAAGAAATTAGCCGGACAACTAAAAATATATAGAAAAAATTAGCCGGGCATGGTGGCGCATGTCTGTAGTCCCAGCGACTCGGGAGGCTGAGGCAGGAGGATTGCTTGAGCCCAGGAGTTTGAGGTTGCTGTGAGCTAGGCTGACGCCATGGCACTCTAGCCCGGGCAACAGAGTGAGACTCTTGTCTCCAGGAAAAAAAAAAAAAAAAAAAAAAATCCTTCTGTTGAAACTCCATCACAGAGGTAGTTTTCAAATTGTGTTCCTCAGAGATATAGTGCTCTGGAAAGGCCCAAAAGGGTGAGAAGAAAAGCTGGCTGCTCCATACCCCAAATCAAAGCAGCTCTATCTTTTCCTCTATGTTTTACACTGGTGTTCTGTATAAGATTTCAGTTGAAGCTAAATTGTTTTAAAAAAAACAAAACTAAGCCCAAGTTCCTGAGATGAAAAACAAGGCCCTTCCTGACCTGACACCTCGTTGCTGATCCAAACCTAAAGTCTTCTAACACTAACCTGCATCACATGATTTATACTTTGCAATTACACATAAATGTCATTCTATAACACATCCATGCACTTCATCATGCATTTTTCCATCTAAAGCATGCTTTCCTTTCCTATCTGGTTAATAGCTACTTAATAGCTTCAAGTTTTAGCTCCAAGGAGCCTCTACTTTGGTCTACCATACCCCTACTTAAGGCTCTGCAGTCACCTGTGTGTACCTCTTACTACAGCACTTGACACATTATATTGATATTAATACCAGGCAACAACAATCTCAAGGGCAGGGATATTATTTATTTTGTATTCATTTTTGTTCTTACTCATTTTTTAAACAACAAACTTAAGACAATGTAAGTGCTCAATAAGTATTCATTTAAATAAATGAATATTTTATCCTATAGGTACATACATACTCCATTATAGAATGAGGTAACATACAAGGTTAATCACTACATTACTATCTGTAGTACCAAAAGACTGAAAACAAACTAAACATCCATCACTAATGACTAGCTAAATTATGATACATTCAGACAATGACCTAACCTACAACAATAAAAATGAATGATGCAGTTCTTGAAATGCAGATAATAGAATGATCTCCCAGATATAATAGGTGGAAAAAAGTTAGGTACAGAAGAGGTATAGCATCTTGCCACTGTTTTAAAAAAAAAAAAAACTTGTGTAGATTACATGCATTTGCTTGATATGCATAAAATATCTGAAACAACAACACACTAGGAGAGGGGGTACTGGGTGATTTAAAGACTTTTACCTATAAATCCTTTTACATTTAAAGTATGTGAGTGTGCTACAAATTGAATAAATGCAATTTTTTGAATTAAAAGAAACTGCAAAAATTCACCAGAAAACAAAAACAAATGTCTCTAAAATCTTGACTGTAATAAATAGTATTTCTTTTTTTTTTTTTTTTTTGAGACAGAGTCTCACTCTGTTGCCCAGGCTAGAGTGAGTGCCATGGCGTCAGCCTAGCTCACAGCAACCTCAAACTCCTGGGCTCAAGCGATCCTCCTGTCTCAGCCTCCCGAGTAGCTGGGACTACAGGCATGCACCACCATGCCTGGCTAATTTTTTCTGTATATATTTTTAGCTGTCCATATAATTTCTTTCTATTTTTAGTAGAGATGGGGTCTCGCTCTTGCTCAGGCTGGTCTCGAACTCCTGAGCTCAAACGATCCGCCCACCTCGGCCTCCCAGAGAGCTAGGATTACAGGCGTGAGCCACCGCGCCCGGCCAATAGTATTTCTTTAAAAGGCAACTTGAAACAGTCTAACAAGAGCACGGAGGAAAATCTGGGCATTGGTTGGTGTGAAGGGGTTTTTCTCACCCACGTGGGTGTGAACAGATGATGTAATACTGAATTTAAAAAAAAAAAAAAAAAAGAGGCTGGGCAAGGTGGCTGAGGCGGGTAATCCTAGTACTTTGGGAGGCCGAGGCAGGAGCATAGCTTGAGGCCAGGAGTTTGGGAGCAGCCTGGGCAAAGACTCCGTCTCTACAAAAAACAGAAAAATTAGCTGGGCATGGTAGTCCCAGCTATTCAGGAGGGTGAGGCAGGAGGATCTCTTGAGTCCAGGAGTTTGAGGTTACAGTGAGCTATGATGATGCCACTGCACTCTAACCCCAGGCAACAAAGACCTTGTTTCCAAAAAAAAAAGAAAGAAAAAGAAACAAACAAACCTGAATCAATGGCAGACCCTTAGGATCCCCAGTATTTAATCGCAAACTCACAGTCTTCTGAAAAGTTACTAAAAATGCTCCAGTTCCCCGTGGCCTTTATACAAGCTGGTCCCTCTTCCTAAAATTCTCTTTCAATTCCTCTCTCCCACTACCTCTGCCCCCTTAGAGTCCTTTTTACACCCAAGTTAATTCTTACTCAACTTTTGGATCCCAGCTTCCATGTCACTTTCTTAGGGAAGCCTCCCTGACCACACTAAATCAGAGAGTGCACTCAAAGTTCCCTACACTTCTCCTCTTCCTAGTCATCAAATTGCAATAACCATTGTGAAATTATTTGTGCTTATTTGTTTGTCTCTCTCACTTTACTAAAAAAATCCATGAGGGCAGGGACCATGTGTATTCTGCTCATCACAGTATTCTCAGCACTTACAACAGTATAAGGCACACTGTGAATGCTCAATATTTGTTTAATGATGAATGAATAAATGAATGAGCAAGGAAAAAAACTTAATAAAATATTATAAATGTGAAAGGTTTTATCTTTCACTTCAGTCCTTGGAACATAAGGCAACTTTAAGTTAACGTAAGTGAAAAAATGGCATACAATGCAAAAGGAAAGTTTGAATGCACAAAACTACAATCTGTTGAGTTGTCACACAAATTTAAAACTATAGCCAATGGACATTTTGTCCTCCAGTAGCCAGTGGTCTATTAGGAATACTCCACAATTTTTTTTTTTTTTTTTTTTTTGAGACAGAGTCTTGCTTTGTTGCCCAAGCTAGACTGAGTGCCTTGCCATCAGCCTTGCTCACAGCAACCTCAAACTCTTGGGTTGAGTGATCTTCCTGCCTCAGCCTCCCGAGTAGCTGGGACTACAGGTGCTCACGACCACACCCAGCTAATTTTTTGTTTCTATTTTTAGTTGCCCGGCTAATTTCTCTCTGTTTTTAGTAGAGACAGGGTCTCACTCTTGCTCAGGCTGATCTCCAACTCCTGACCTCAAGGAATCCTCCTACCTCAGGCTACTCCAGAAATTTAACTAGTCTTCTTTGGTGGATTAAGATTTTGAGTCCCATACAAAGGTACGGATGACACAGGTACAAAGAGTACTTAAGAAAGCTACAATTGTGCTAAGAGGCTCCCAGTTCAAATTATTAAAGGATTAGAAAAAACTGTTCTACAGTTTATTTTTATTTCTTAAATCTCAAAGCTAAATCTTTTAGAATTATGTAAATTCTATATCCAAAGTGCTATGGTTTATATGTTGCCTCTAAAACTCATGTTGAAAATTCTTTTTCGGATGGGGTCTCAACTGTGTTGCCCAGGTTGGTCTTGAACTCTCTTAGGCTCAAGAGAATATCCTGCCTCAGACTCCGAAGTAGCTGGAATTACAGGTGCACCCAACAGCACCCAGCTCATGCTAAAATTTAACTGCCACTGTAACAGTGTTGAGAGGTGGGACCTTTAAGAGGTGATTAAGTCATGAGGGTTCTGCCCTCATGAATGGATTAATGCTTCATATGGCAGTGGTAGGCTCCTAATAAAAGGATGAGTTTGGTTTCCTTTGTCTCGTCCTAATGCTTCTTCACCCTGTGATGCCTTTTGCTAATGTTATAACACAGCAAGAAGGCCCTCACGAGATGTGGCCCCTCAATCTTGGACTTCCCAGCCTCCAGGACCATGGGCCAAATGAATCTCTTTTTTTCATAAATTATCCAGTCTGGACTAGACACCGTGGCTCACACCTGTAATCCCAAACCTTTGGGAGGCTGAGGCCGGAGAGCTGCGTTGAGGCCAGGAGTTTGAGACCAACCTAGAAAACACAGGGAGATCCTGTCTCTAAAAAACATTTTAAAAATTAGCCAGGCGCAACTTGTAGTTCCAGATACTCAGCAGGCTGAGGAAAGAGGATTGCTTGAGCCCAGGATTTGAAGCTATGATTGCCACACTCCAGCCTGGGCTACACAGTGGAGAAGCTGTCTTTAAAAAATAATAAATTAATTTTTAATTAATTAAAATTTTAAAAATTAGCTGGTTAAGTAATTGAAATTTTAAAAATTAGCCAGTGGGGTGGAATGTGCCTGTAATCCCAGGTACTTGAGAGGTTGAGACAAGAGGATCCCTTGGGCACAGGTGGCATGAGGCTACAGTGAGCTATCATCAAGCTGCTGCACTCCAGCCTGGGTGACAGAACGAGACACTGTCTCTAAAAAAAATAAATAGAACTTAAAAAAAAAAAAATTATCCAGTCTGTGGTATTCTGTTATAGCAGCAGAAAATGAACTAACACACAAAGTTTCTGGTGAACAAACAGGATCAAATACCAATCTAATAAATGATGAAAAACCAATAATATCTTAAATATACTGAGTCAGACCAGGCAAGGTGGCTGACGCCTGTAATCCTAGCACTCTGGGAGGCCAAGGCAGGAGGATTGCTTAAGGTTAGGGGTTCGAGACCAGCCTGAGCAAGAGCAAGACGCTGTCTCTACTAAAAGTAGAAAAAATTAGCCAGGCGTGATGGTGCACGCCTGCAGTTCTCAACTACTCGGGAGGTTGAGGCAGGAGGATCACTTGAGCCCAGGAGTTTGAGGCTGCTGTGAGCAAGGCTGACACCACAGCACTCTAGCTTAAGCAACAGAGCAAGACTCTGTCTCAAAAAAACCAAAAAAAAAAAAAAAAAAAAAAAAAAAAGAGTCAAATAAATCTATTAAGGTGACTGGTGACTGATGAATGACATGCAAAATTTGAAAACCCAATGTTTGTGGGCCAGTCTTTAAATTAAAAAAAAAAAAAGCCTTGGCAATTTTTAAGCTGGGACCACACTGTACACTGAATCTCAAAACTAGGACGAAAATAACATTTCAGAGAATGTTCCACAATGTGCCAAGTTCTTTCACATGTAATATAAGAAACCTCACAAGAATTCTAGTAGGTGACTACTACCCCCATCTACCACTGAAACACTCAAAATAGAAAGTTTCCAATGGGATACAGCTGCTAAAGTCAATTCTGACTGATCCCCAAAGTCTGAATATCTACTACCCTACTCCCTCCAAAAAGCTGGACCTGGACTCTGGACTAAGCCCTGGCGTTAAAGAATCCTGAGGTCACCACTAGAGACCTTTTTTGCAAAATACAAAATAAAATTGTTAAAAGCTCTTCCAACATGATGAATACCTTATAGGAATGAGCCTTTCTAGACAAAAGCCACTTTTAAACATTTCTGATAAATGCAGACTGTATACTGGATACACAACTGCAAAAATTAAGAGAATAATCTAATATTTGTATATTTCAATCCTTCAATTTCAAAACACTGAGTTTGAAGTCACTGAAATGAGGAAAAGGTATAATTTTTACATTTGAATGTTCATATTACAAATATGCTTTTGCTGTAAAATGCAGACAGAATATACCACTTACCATTCTGGAGACTAATTTCTTAAAACTTTATCCTGGATGTTACTATCTCAAATGACGTACATCATTTCCATGTGGTTTAAATGATGTACCACATATTACAGTCAAAACTATAACATTATTTGCCCTTCTTAGAATGCTGTTACACTTCTGTAACTTATATATGCATTCAAATTTTCTTCCTACTCACCACTGAAATTAATTACAGAAAATTAGGCTGGGAACAGTGACTCATGCCTGTAATCCCAGCACTTTGGGAGACTGAGGCAGAAGGACTGCTTGAGGCCAAGAGTTTGAGACCAGCCTGAGCAATATAGTGAGACCGCCATCTCCACTAAAAATAGAAAAATTAACCAGGCATGGTGGTAGGTGCCTATAGTCCCAGCTACTCAGGAGGCTAAAGCAGGAGGATCCCCCGAGACCAAGAGTTTGAGGTTGCAGCGAGCTATGATGACGCCATTGCACTCTAATAGCCCAGACAACAGAGCGAGACCCTGTCTCAAAAAAACAAAAAAGGAAAGAAAAAGAACAGAACATTACCCCTAATCTTTTGAGACCATATTTGCCAGAAGCAAAATCAATGAAATAATAAACATGAACAAGCTATACTTGGGTGGCTTAAAAGGCAGATAACTATTTTGGGCAATAGTGCTTTGATTATATAATAACTTTTTCCAACCGATTCTGTCGCAGGCAAGTAAGTCCCTACTTATTTTTTATTTATATCTCAAATACAAATGGAGCTTTCCTCTCTGCAGAAGAATCAAAATATGAAAAATGACTTAGGTATTTGCTTATCTAACAGAACATTCGTTCATTCCTCCTACAAATATTTATTCCTCACCTACTAACCAGGAACTATGTAGGCCCCAGTGAAATAAAATAAAGACAACACAAGCCCAGGCTTAAAGTTTTAAGTTTAGTAGAGGATACAGGACACAAAAATATTTGTAACGTACTATGAAAAAAATGCTATGTAATAACATTATAGAAGAACAGAACTTTTTACCCTCTTTTCTGAAAACCAAAGAATGTTGACCAAAATCATGATTTGAATAACAGAGTACCGATAAACATTCTTCCCATTAACCAGAAGGATTCCCAATAACTGCTTCCATTCATTAAAGCTTAAACTAGAAGTGCCTATGAAATAATATTTTTACATACACACCAGAACTTATATTAATAAAGTATTGTTCTTATAAGATCATTCATTCAATAATTCTTGAGCTACCATACACTAGAAGTTGGTAAACTTTTTTTTGTATATGAGCCAGATAGTAAATATTTTAAACTCTGCAAGACATACTCTTTCCACAACTACTCAACTCTCCCATCATAGCACAAAAAACAGCCATAGACAACACGTAAAAGAATGACAGTAGCCATATTCCAACAGAAATTCGCATATGGTACTGAAATTTTAACTTCATACAAGTTTCACATGATAACAAAATATTTTCCCTTTGATTTTGTCTCAACTATTCACAAATATAAAAACTATTCTTCGACTAATGGGTTATTCGACACCAAGTATTGGCCAGATTTGGACTACAGGCCATAGTTGGCAAACCCTGCCATACAGGACCACTAAGAAGTAAACTCTATCACATGATAAAAACCATTTGTGTTGGGCCAGGCGTGGTGGCTCATGCCTATAATCCTAGCACTCTGGGAGGCCGAGGCGGGAGGATTGTTCGAGGTCAGGAGTTTGAGATCAGCCTGAGCAAGAGGGAGATCCCATCTCTACTAAAAATATAAAGAAATTAGCCAAACAACTAAAAATAGAAAAAAATTAGCCGGGCATGGTGGCGCATGCCTGGAGTCCCAGCTACTTGGGAAGCTGAGGCAGAAGGATTGCTTAAGCCCAGGAGTTTAAGGTTGCTGTGAGCTAGGCTAACGCCATGGCATTCTAGCCCAGGCAACAGAGCGAGACTCTGTCACCAAAAAAAAAAAAAAAAAAAACCTATTCATGTTTTCATGTTAACTTCTGAGTCACAATTAGAACCTAGCTGTTACCTATAAGTTTAATTTCTTTACCAGATTCAGTCCTTACTTTTACCTGATAAAACAAGATCTAAAGACAGCGGTGGCTCACACCTGTAATCCTAACACTGGGAGGGCAAGGCAGGAGATCACTTCAGCTCAGGAGTTCCAGACCAGCCTGAGCACGAGTGAGACCCTGTCTCTACAAAAAGTACAAAAATTAGTCGGGCATGTCATGCACCTGTAGTCCCAGCTACTTAGGAGGCTGAGGCAGGAGGATCACTTGAGCCCGGGAGTCTGAGGTTGCTGTGAGCTAGGCTGACACCACTGCACTCTAGCTGGGGCAACAGACAAAGACTATCTCCAAAAATAAAAAAATTTAAAAAGATGATTACCAAAAGTAAACTCCAAAAGTACATAAGCAAAGGTCACCATAGTCAGAAGTGTCTACAGTGAAATCACAGGACATGGGGAGCAGTGAACTTCAAAGGCCAGTTTCTCCCCAAAAGCAGCAAACAAACAGGGGGAAAACTATCACAAGCAATTACAGGAGGTGAGGAAACTACTCAGCAAAGCAAATACTTAAGAAAGAAAAGAGTTAAACATAGAATTACCACGTGACCCAGCAATTCTACCCCAGGTATATACCGAAAAGAATCGAAAGCAGGGACTGAAACAGATATTTGTATCCCCATGTTCACAGAAGCATTATTCACATCATCAAAAAGGTAAAAATAACCCAAATGTTCATCACAGATGAATGGATAACAAAATGTGGTATTGTCTATATAACAGAAGATTATTCAGCCATAAAAAAGTTCTGATACATGCTACAACATGGAAAAACCTTGAAAGCATATGCTAAGTGAAATATGCCAGACACAAAAGGACCAAATATCTTATGATTCCACTTACATGAAGAACCCAGGATAGGCAAATTAAATGAGACTGAAAACAGAGTAGAGGTAAGTTACCAGAAACGAGGAAAAGGGAAGAACGGGAAGTTATTGTTCAATGAGCAGTTTTTGTGCAGTGGCACAACCGTAACTGCAGCCTCAAGCTCTCAAGCAATCCTCCTGCCTCAGCCTCCCATGTAGCTGGGACTAAAGGCATGCGCCACAATGCCCAGTTAAGTTTTTCTATATTTATTTTTAGTTGTCCAGCTAATTTCTTTCTATATTTTTTTTTTCAGTAGAGATGGGGTCTTGCTCTTGCTCAGGCTGGTCTCGAACTCCTGAGCTCAAATGATCCGCCCGCCTTGGCCTCCCAGAGTGCCAGGATTACAGGTATGAGCCACCGCGCCCTGCCTAATATCATTAGTTATTAAAGAAATACAAATTAAAACCAAAAGGAGATACTATTTTACTACTTCACACGTACTAAAATGGCTATAATAAAAAAAAATGGAAAATAAGTGTCCGTCAGGATGTAGAGAAATTAGAACCCTCATATATTGCTGTTGAGAATATAACATGCTATAAGCTCTGTGGAAAAAACTTTGGTGATTACTCAAAAAGTTTAACAAAATTAGCACGTGGTCCAGTAATTCTACTCCTAGGTAGATACCCAAAAATTTAAAAACTGGTGGTCAAGCTAAAACTTGTACATGACTATTCATAGAGGCATTATTTCTCATGGCCAAAAAGAAAAACAAAAAAAGTACAAACAAACCAAATATTCACCACAGATGAATAAATAAACAAAATGTGGTATATTCACACAAGAGAGTATTATTTGGCCATAAAAAGGAAGGAAGTACTGATACATTCTACAATAGGGATGAACAGTGAAAACATTGAAATGAATGAAAGGAAATAAATGAAAGAAACCGACACAAAAGGCCACATATTTTATGATTCCATTTACATGAAATATCTAGGTTTATCCACAAAGACAGAAAGCTCACTAGTGGGTCACCAGTGGTTGGGGGTAAAGGGGTTGTGGGAGCGACTACTTAATGGATAACGGGTTTCTTGTCTGAGGTGATGAAAATGTTCTGGAATTAGACAAAAGGCAGTGGTTCCACAACATTGTATATATGTAAGAAATGCCACTGAAGTATATACTTTAAATGGTTACAATGGGGAAGTGTAAGTTATTTAAATTTTAACCTCAATTTTTAAAAAGTGTCTAGTTTCTCAAGGTAAGAAAACTATCCTTTGAATGGAACATTCATTTCTAATATGATTAACTGAAAGAACATTTCATTACTCCATAGTTACATTGTAAAAACATTAAAAAATTAGCCCCAATGGCTACACTGTGGCTATACGTAGCCATAACTGAGAAGTCAGAGAAATAAATTCTAATACTGGACAGAAGTTATATTTGCCTTTGAAATACAGGACAGAACAGATTTGCAGATATTACTTGCCTTTTTATTCATGTTTTTAGGCCAAACTTACATGCAAACTTGACAAAAACAAGTAATTACATTACCACCTCTTATTTTATCCTTTCATTTACAACACTAGAATCCACTAAAAATACATTATGTAATAAAGTGTTCTTAGTCCTCTGTAATAGGGGAGGCAGCAGATGGCCTTGGTTGGAATACTAGTGCCATTACTTGGGCAACCACTTAATCTCTCTAAGCTTCAATTTCCTAATGTGTAAACCTGAAATAATGGTTGTGTTTAGCAACTCAGGTGGGGTTGTCTTGAGGATTAAATTAGCTAACAGAGACAGCACCAAAGCAGGGCACCCTTGTCCTGAGAAGAGCCAGAGATCCTAACTATCTACCTAAGAGTTCTTCATTTCTCAGGGCTCCCATGTCATGTAAAACTTGGATTAAATAAATTTGTTATGCCTTTCTCTTGTTAACCTGTATGTTGTTCCAGGAGTGTCAGCAGTGACCCTGAGGATGGGGAAGAAAGGTATCACACCCTTTCCATCCCTGCATAACAAAATACACTGCTATCACTCTTAATCACTCAGGAAATTACAAAGGTGTTGGGAGCTCTGTGTGAGGAACCAGACAAAGACCAAACACATACTGTACCAAGACCACGTATGTATTTCTCATTGCACACTGTGTTTTGTGTTTCTCTTCCTCAGGCAACACCCTACTTCTTATACCGTGCCTGCAGCATTCCTTTCCTGAGCCCAGCAGGATATACCTTGACCTCATTTTGGCCATCCTGGTCCTAGAACTCATCTGTTCCCTCACCTGTCTGCTCATTTACACAGGTGAGAATTACAACTAGGCTGTTCTTACAAAAACCTTTAACTGCTTCCTTTCCTCCCAGTTTGAAGCATAACCCATCATCTGAGTGACAAGGAAGTTTTTCCATGTGTCTGGGAACATATTTAGCACCTTTACCTCTCATTACTGACCACACCCAGAATTCTTGAATTTCAAACCAACTGGAAGGATACCGCCACTGCCAGTGAGTCACTTTTCTAAGAGTGAGTCATCCATAAATTTTTGTCAATTAAAATCAATCTCTTTTTATTAAAACAAAACAAAGCAAAACAAAATACAAAGTTTTACTTCCCCAAAGTCATCAGAAATGTAAGTTTGGCATTTAAGATTAAAAATAAAGAAATACAAAAAATAAATGGAAAACACTTATTAAATACACAGTACAGAGCCTGGCTGCCTAGCATACGGCACTCAATATATGTTAACTATAATGATTAATGATAGCAAATAACTACCATGTGCCATGCACTATGCTAGGAATTAATTTTCAAAACATTTCATTGATTATGAAACTGAGGTTGAGAGGTCCTTTGTCTAAGACAAAGACAGGAATCAAGTTTGGTCTCAAATGGAAGCCTGTGAGACTCCAAAGCCCGTATTCTTTCTACAATCCCAAACTGACTTTCTACTTAAGACACTTCATTCATCTTTATCACTTTTGCCATTATTTGTCAACTGAGCAAAGAAAGTTAACTAAATTACTTCACATCTACTATAGAAAAGTAAAAATATATGGTTAAATACAATGCTAATATAATCTATTATTTTAAAAAACAAAACTGTAATGACTTCCAGTCTGGTCAATTTTAACAAATTCTTACCAACAGTTTGGAAAGACCCTTATGACTCTTTCAAAATGAGATTTAATCTACACTTTTTCCTACTGAGTAGCAGCGGAAATTAAGAAACAGAAACAAGTTGATAGGAAATACAACAATCGACATTCAGAGTAAAAATACAGATAAAAAAATATAATTTCAATGATATAAACAAAAAATAGGCCTGTAATCCCAGTACTTCGGGAGACTGAGGTGGGAAGATTGCCTGATTCCAGGACTTCAAGACCAGCCTGGGAAACACAGAGACCCCATCTGTGGAAAAAAACTAAAAGTTAGCCAGGCATGGTGGCACACACCTGTAGTCCCAGCTACTCGGGAGGCTAAGGCAGGAGGATAGCTTGAAGCCCAGGAATTTGAGGGTTACAGTGAGCTATGAATGTGCTATTGCACTCTAGCCTGGATGAGAGAGCAAGAACCAATCTTTGTTTTTTCTGGTTTTTTCTTTTGAGACAGAGTCTCACTCTGTTGGCCGGTCTAGAGTGCCGTGGCATCAGCCTAGCTCACAGCAACCTCAAACTCCTGGGCTCAAGCAATCCTCCTGCCTCAGCCTCCTGAGCAGTCGGAACTACAGTTGTGTGCCTCATGCTCAGCTCATTTTTCTGTTTTGTAGAGACGAAGTCTTGATACGTTGCTCAGGCTGGAACAATAACCTTTTTTAAAAAAAAAGAAATGACTGGCCGGGCGCAGTGGCTCACGCCTGCAATCCTAGCACTCTGGGAGGCAAAGGTGGGTAGATCATTTGAGCCCAGGACTTCCGAGACCAGCCTGAGCAAAAGTGAGACCCCGCCTATACTAAAAAAAAAAAAGAAATTATATGGACAACTAAAAATATATATAGAAAAATTTAGCCAGGCATGGTGGCGCATGCCTGTAGTCCTAGCTACTTGGGAGGCTGAGGCAGGAGGATTGCTTGAGCCCAGGAGTTTGAGGTTGCTGTGAGCTAGGCTGACACCACGACACTCTAGCCCAGGCAACAGAGTGAGACTCTGTCTCAAAAAAAAAAAAAAAAAAATGACTTTGGATGTCAAATTTCAATGACAATATGGCATTAATGCCTGTTATTTTCACTGGTTACAGACATAACTAACACATCACCTACTTTCACCAGGGAGCCCCAACAGCTCCAATTACAGAATCAAGAGAAATTAGAGATGACAAAGGGAATATATTCTCATAATTTACAAAGAAAGACTAACTTCAGACTCTTCCTGGTATGTCAGGAGATATCACATAACCATTAATTATTTTTAATTTAATCTAATGTGTAAACATAATTGATCATCCTCCAAAATAGATTTTAGCATTCCAGCAATCCTTCAAAAAGTATTATGGGGCCAGGCGCAGTGGCTCACATCTGTAATCCTAGCATTCTGGGAGGCCGAGGCGGGTGAATCATTTGAGCTCAGGAGTTCCCAAGACCAGCCTGAGCAAGAGCAAGACCCCGTCTCTAGTAAAAAAATAGAAAGAAATTAGCTGGACAACTAAAAATATATAGAAAAAATTAGCCGGGCATGGTGGCACATGCCTGTAGTCCCAGCTACTCGGGAGGTTGAGGCAGAAGGATTGCTTGAGCCCAGGAGTTTAAGGTTGCTTGTAAGCTAGGCTGATGCCACAGCACTCTAGCCAGGGTGACAGAGAGGGACTCTGCCTCAAAAAAAAAAAAAAAAAAAATTATCTAAAACTTAAAGTAACATTTTAAAATTATAGTTTGTGTACAGCCATTTAAAAGAATGTAGATAATCTAGAATATATAAAGAACTCTCAAATAGAAAATGGGCAAAAGACATGAATATATTTCACCAAAGAGGATATACGGATGGCAAATAAGTATACAAAAAGATGTTCAACATCATTAGCTATCACAGGCAGGCCAATTAAAACCACAATTAGGCCACTGCGGTGGCTCATGCCTGTAATCAAGCACTCCAGGAGGCTGAGGCAGGAGGATAACTTCAGCCCAGGAGCTTGAGGTTGCTGTGAGCTGGGCTGACGCCATGGCACTCGCTTGGGCAACACAGTGAGACTCTGTCTCAAAAGGAAAAAGAAAAAAAGAAAATGGATCACCCACACACTGCCAGTGAGAATGTAAATGGTACAGACACTGTGGAAAACAGTTGAATGATTTCTTATAAAACTAAACATGTCAATACCAAAGGATCCTGCAATTAATTGCTCTACTGGGCATTTATCCCAGAGAAGTGAAAACTTATATTCACACAAAAATCTACACACAAATGTTCACATTATTTTTACTTTAATAGCCAAAAGCTAGAATCAGCCCAGATGTCCTTCGATAGGTAAATGGTTAAGCAAGCTACGGTATATTCATATAATGGAATATTACTGAGTAATAAAACGGAATTACTGATATACCCAACACCTTAGATGAATCTCTAGAAAATTATGCTAAGTGAAAAAAAAAATCCCAAAAGGCTGTATACCGTATAATTACAATTATATAACATTTTTGAAATGACAAAATTTTAGAAAAAAAGGACAGATTAGTAGCTGAAAGAGGTTAGGGAAGAAACAGTTGCCAAGAAGGAGATGAGTGTAGTTATAAAAGGGTAACCAACAGGACAGATCCTTATGGTGTTAGAACTGTTCAGGAATTTGACTGTGGTGGTGGATATACTAACCTACACAGGTGACAAAAATGTAAAGAACTTAATACACATATAATAAATGAGTACCAGTATAACTGGGAATATGTCCTTATAGGAACATAGACTTTTCTTTTGAGGGCCTGGGAACACCTGAATAAGAGTGGTGAACTACAGCAACGTCAGTATCCTGGTTGTAGTATTAGATGTTTTTTGAAAAATGTTACCATTGCATAACCAAGCAAAATATACGGGACCTCTCTGTATTATTGCTTACACCTGCATGTGAATCTACATTTAACCCAATAAAAATGTCTATAATAAAAAAAGAATGGAAATCTTTCTACATACTCATATAAATAGATGTCCTTAACATTAACCAAAGGGAAAAAAAGTGCACATGTGTATATGGGGAGGAAGAGAGAGGGAAAGAGGCAGGGAGGGAAGGAGAGAGAGAATCTTTTTTTTTTTGGAGACAAGGTCTTCCTCTGTTGCCAGAGCAAGAGTTCAGTGGCCTCATCACAGCTCACTGCAACCTCAAACTCCTGGGCTCAAGCAATCCTCCTGCCTCAGCCTCCGCAATAGCTTGGGAATACAGGCACATGCTACCAAGCCTAGCTAATTCTTTCTATTTTTTGTAGATACAGGATCTCGCTCATGCTTAGGCTGCTCTCCAACTCCTGGCCTCAAGGAATCCTCCCACCTCCAGCCTCCCAAAGTGCTAGGATTACTGGCGTGAGCCACTGCGCCTCGTCCATTCTATTTTTAAGTTTAATTTTTCTAAATAAAAAAAGATTCACAATAATTGCTTTAAAAGGCTACATTTGAGACCATTTAAAGACGTTTTGGAAGTAACTGTTAAATTAAAATCAAATCTACCACCATAAAAGACGTTGGATCTCCTTTCATTGGGCTTTTCTGAAATCCATGGTGTAGAAATGAAACACTTATATCTGTAATAGGCTGCACATGGTGGCACATACTTGTAGTCCTAGCACTTTGGGAGGCTGAGGGGGAGGATCACTTGAGGCCAGGAGTTCAAGACAAACCTGGGCAACATAGCAAGACAGAGTCTTGCTGGACATGGCTAAGGCAGAAGGATCCCTTGAGACCAAGAGTTTGAGGTTTCAGTGAGCACTCTAGCCTGAGCAAAAAAGTGAAACCCTATCTCAAAAAAAAGAAAAAATTATGACAACGGACAATCAGCAAAAAGCAAGAATGTAGGGCCAGGCATGGTGGCTCATGCCTGTAATCCTAGCACTCTGGGAGGCCGAGGCGGGTAGATCGTTTGAGCTCAGGAGTTCCAGACCAGCCTGAGCAAGAGTAAGACCCCGTCTCTACTAAAAATAGAAAGAAATTATATGGACAGCTAAAAAATATATATGTAGAAAAATTAGCCGGGCATGGTGGCACATGCCTGAAGTCCCAGCTACTCGGGAGGCTGAGGCAGTAGGATTGCTTAAGCCCAGGAGTTTGAGGTTGCTGTGAGCTAGGCTGACACCACGGCACTCTAGCCTGGGCAACAGAGTGAGACTCTGTATTAAAAAAAAAAAAAAAAAGCAAGAATGTAATAGGCACACCACTTCATAGTTGCGGTACAAAAAGCTATTGATCCTATTGCACAAATTAAATCCTCCTGATTATTAAATAAAAATAGAAATTGTCAATGGTAGCTAATGTCTTTAACTTACCAATTAAACAAGAAAAGAGTTTGAGAGAATAGAGAGAAAAACAAGAATAACTCAAAGATATCTTTCTCAAAATTCACAACTCTTCCAAATATTCATTTGGCTCTTGGCATGCAATAATAGATATCACTCACTGAGAACCTACTTCAGGACTAGCACTGTGCTAACTACTTCCTGTAAATTATCCTGTTGCATCATCTCAACAACCTGCAAGGAATATACTAGTAGCCCCAATTTAGGTATGTGGAACTGGACCTTGGAGAGATTAAGGAACTTCTGCAATTAAACAGGTAGTCTAGTATACACTCAGAGATCTGTTCAACTCCAAAACCATTAGGATTTAATATCTTTAATTAGGAGAGAAGTTGAGAATGCAAAGAATAATGAGTTCTTGAGATACCAGGGAGCTGAAATTCAAAAGCCTTAGTAACTGATGCATGAGGAAACTAAGTCAAAAAAACCTGTGAAGTTTTAAAATTTGGTACACTGAAAATGATGAGAGCCGAAAGTCCACTCACGATCTTCCTACTTAAAATTTACTCTCTTTCCGAACTTGAACCTCTGTAATAGCACCATTCACTCAATAAATACATGTGTCCACTACACACTGTTAAAATGCAAAAATGAATCAGACCAGGAGAATAAAGGCATGAGCCAAGGCAGAGTATAGAGTAAGGTCTGGCTAAACCCAGGGTGCATAGCAAAAGATTTGGACAGGTCAGAATAGGATCCTATCAAAGAGCATACTGAATTTGGACTTTATTTGTTAGGACAATGAGGAGAAGAGTGAGGCACCGAAGTTAAAGCTTTAAGCAGAGACTCAGCATTTCTCATTTGGTAAGCAGGAAGTAATTTTATGTAGGATAGACTGGAGAGAAAAACTAAACAAAGACCAGTGATAAAGACCTTATAGTAGAACGAGAATGAAGAAAGGGAAAGACGGAGATCTGTATAATTTAGCAATAGCATAAAAATTCAATTACGCACCATGGTATAAAACAAGCCCATCTTTACACCTTTATCTCCTGACAACCCCATTCTCCTCCCAGATACCTACCCAAGAATTTCTTGCCACTTGCATATGCTATCCACTCTTACTGGCATGTCTCAGCTCAAATTATAAATAACCACTCTGTGAAGTCCTTCCTGATTACTCCAGGCACGCTTTCCTCCACACTACCAAAGTATTGCATATATAACACCTACCAAACCACTTAGCATTCTGTATTGCTATTGCTTACACTAGTCTTTGCCAAACAGAGAAGTTCCTCAAAAGCACAGACTATCTCTTTCTTTTTTTTAATACTAGCAGTGCCTGGCACAAAGGGGGTCCTCAAATATGGTTTGGGTTTTTTTTGAGACAGGGTCCCACTCTGTTGCTGATGCTAGAGTGCAGTGGCATCATCATAGGTCACAGCAACCTCAAACTCCTGGGACTCAAGGGATCCTCCTACCTCAGCCTCCCGAGTAGCTGGGACTACAGGCACATGCCACCACGCCCAGCTAATTTTTCTAAACTTTTCTATTTTTTGTAGAGACAGGGTCTCGAACTCCTAGCCTCCCAAAAGTACTAGGATTACAAGTGTGAGCAACCACACCCAACCAAATATGTTTTAATCATATAAATGAGTAAGTGACTCTAAGGTTTCCAGCCTTCAGATGAAAAGGATGATGATGTCATCATTAAGGGAAGGAAATGTACACTTGGCAATAAAGATATGTGTTCAAAATGGAAATAATGTTACTAAGTGAATATGACACAAGGTAGGAGAGAAGCCAGTTAGCAATTAGAATTTATTGGTCCAGGTTGCATGCGGTGGCTTACACCTATAATCCTAGTACTTTGAGAGACTGAGGAGGGAGGACTGCTTGAGGCCAGGAATTTGAAACCAGCCTGAGCAACATAGTGAGACTGTGTCCCTACAAAAAATAGAAAAATTAGCTGGGTGTGGTGGCGTGTGCCTATAGTCCTGGCTACTCCAGAGGCCAAGGCAGGAGGATCCCTTCAATCCAGCAGTTTGAGGTTGCAGTGAGCTATGGTGACGCCACAGAACTCTAGCCCAAGCAAAACAGTGAGACCCTGTTTCCAATTTTTTTTTTTTTTTTGAGACAGGGTCTTGCTCTATTGCCCAGGCTAAAGCGTCACGGCCTCAGCCTAGGTCACAGCAACCTCAAACACCTGGGCTCAAGCCATCTTCCTGCCTCAGCCTCCTAAGTATCTGCATGTGCCACCATGCCTGGCTAATTTCTTCTGTTTTAGGTGCCTGGCTAATTTCTTTCTATTTTTAGTAGAGATGAGGTCTTGATCTTGCTGAGGCTGGTCTCAAATTCCTAACTTCAAGCTATCCTCCTGCCTTGGCCTCCTTGAGTGCTAAGATTACAGGCAGAAGCCACCACACCAAGCCCAAAATAATTTTTTTTTTTTTTTTTTTCATTTCTTGGTCTGGCTGGGTGTGGTAGCCCATGCCTGTAATCCTAGCACTCTGGGAAGCCGAGGCGGGTGGATCGTTTGAGCTCAGGAGTTGAGACTTAGCAAGAGTGAGACCCATCTCAACTAAAAAAATAAAAATAAAAAGAAATTAGCTGGACAACTAAAAATATATAGAAAAAATTAGCCGGGCATGGTGGCGCATGCCTGTAATCTCAGCGACTCGGGAGGCTGAGGCAGGAGGATTGCTTGAGCCCAGGAGTTTGAGGTTGCTGTGAGCTAGGCTGACGCCACGACACTCTAGCCCAGGCAACAGAGTGAGACTCTGTCTCAAAAAAAAAAAAAAAAAAATTCTTGGTCTTAAGCTAAGAAGTTAGGTCAGAGAGAGTTTCACACAACAGAGCAGTAGTAAAGTGAATCAATGAAAATGGATGAGACTGCAGGGAAAGAAGAAGAAAAAGAATAAACATTCAAAAAAGGACTGTTTAAAGAACAGTGGTCAAAATGCTGCAAATACAGCAGGATAAGTATAAAGAAGGTCTCATCTGTGACTTATGAAAGAACAATCTAAGCAGAGTAGAATATAGAAGCCAAACTACAGAGCATTAAGGAGAGGTAAACAAAGTAGATGACTTTTACCAGAAAGGGAAATAGTTACTTTAAGGGTTACAGGATAAAAGAAGATTCCTTTGGAGTAAGATGCCACCATGGTTTTAGGCAGAAAAAGTGATGTAGTGGAGGAAGTAGAGAAAGAAGAACCCAGAGGGAAAGGGGAAAGAGCAATTAACAAAACAAGATCACCCAGCAAGGAGGGAGTCAGATAGAAAGCAGAACCTCAAAGGTGTAGAGAAAGGATCAATTTTCTTCTGAGAGGAAAGAAGGCAGTAAAGAACTGCTGAGGTGATGAGTAGAGAAGAGCAGGGAACCTATGAAGGATCATTGTTTTCTCAGGCACCAACACTATAAGCCTTAGACATCTACACTCATGTCTCTCTTTCATTCTTCAAATTCAGGCTCCAATGTTTCCTCCCGTGGAGTCGCCAATTCTAATTTTCTCCCTCTGAAATAGTGTTTCAGACTTATCCCCTTTCTTTCTAGTACTGATTACACTCAAGTCCCAGTCTTAATTACTACTGCAATAGACTCCTAAATCCTAACCTTGCCTTTAATCTCATCCAGCCAGTCTTGCAAACATAGATTTCATCACTATCACTTCTCAGCTAAAATTCCTCAATAGCTACCAGTTCCTATCACATCAATACCAAATGGTTTAGTCTAGATTTCTAGGCCCTATTATTTGACTACATTCATCCTACCCAAGCAACCCCCAACAATTATCCTCTGAAAATATTATGTTGTTTTAATTCTCCACATCCAACGTACCCTTCTAAACCTAAAAAACTCAATCCAGCCAAGGCCAATTCAAGTCCCACTTCTTTCTTGAAGCCTCAACTGCTCTAGGTTTCATTTATCTCTCCACTCGATTCCTTAAACATCCATGGTATCATATACATGTCAAACCATCCTGAAGCTGGCTACATTCTAAAAACTTTGAGGATCATGAATTCACGAATATAACTATAGTATAAATTCTTCATAAAAATATCTAAGTGAAGAATAGAAAACAAACAACTGCTCTAAATCATCCTAGTAGTGAGAAATGGAAGAGTTACCTCAGACACAGCCAAAGGTTATCAGAGACCTTTCAGAAGTCAGTAAAATAAGCCAAGGGTATTATTCAGTTAACTCTATGACTTCAAGTTTGACTCCAGTGATCTCAAGTGCCATGAAAGCTGACCCATTTCTTCTATGACATCTCTTTTCACCACAAGGCTAGGAAGACCCAATGAGACAATACAGACCAAAGCACTTAATAAACTCTAAGTTATTGCCTATTTAAACTTGGGGTTCTGGGGACAAAGCTCCCTTCAAGATTTTATCAAACACCTACCACGTACAAAGCACAAAGGCCTTGTATACTGGGAGGAATTAGAAGGTAACAACTCGCTGGGCGCAATGGCTCATGCCTGTAATCCTAGCACTCTGGGTAGGCCGAGGCAGGCAGATCGTTTGAGCTCAGGAGTTCGAGACCAGCCTGAGCAAGAGCGAGACCCTGTCTCTACTAAAAATAGAAAGAAATTAGCCAAACAACTAAAATATATGCAAAAAAAAAAAAAAAAAAAAAAAAAAAATTAGCCGGGCATGGTGGTGCATGCCTGTAGTCCCAGCTACTCAGGAGGCTGAGGCAGAAAGGATCACCTGAGCCCAGGAGTTTGAGGTTGCTGTGAGCTAGGCTGATGCCACGACACTCTAGCCTGGGGAACAGAGTGAGACTCTGTCAAAAAAAAAAAAAAAAAACAAAACGGGAAGGTAACAACTCAGTTAAATATGAAAGCACCAGGTCAGGATTATAAACTGTAATGACAATCATTTCACATCACTGCTCACAGAAATAAATGAAGAGCACATGAGGGTAAACTGAAGAGGCTGCTCTTTTATGACAGGGGTCAAACAGTCTGCTGAGAGCTAGATAAACAAAACAACAGAAAATGTGATCTTGATTTACGCATCTTTCTCTAATTCTAGACAGGGGCCTACAACCCTAATAATTACTCTTATCCACTGCCAAGAGAATCTTATTCTATCATAACACTACAGAGAGAATAAGAGACATACAGAATTTGTGCTAAGGATTTTCTAAAATGTCCAGCCTTCAGCATAGCATCTATACCTACACTCCATAGATGAACTTAAAATGAACTGTGAAGTCAATACTATGTGGCTACATAGAAGAATTATTTTTAATTACACCTTTCCCAAGCTACATTGTTAAGCTAAATTTACACTGAGATTGACCTCCCTTTTCAAAACCTCAGTTAAAAAATATCAAAGGCAAAAATAAAAACCAATAGATTTCAACCACTACCTGGAACCAAAGTCCTAAAAGAATAAACTAGATACTGCTTCTTCAAACCCATAAAGTCTTTGAGCAATTTAGAATTTCTCCCTGAAAAAGTTTTCTACATTTATACAATTTTGCTAACTCTCATTTTAGAAGAGTAAGATACTGTCTAAAGGCTCCAATATTTTCAATTGTTCTTAATTAAACCAATACTCCACAAATATCTGTTTGATATGAACCAGACAGGCTTACAATTCCATTTGTATGCTTGCAGAGAAACATCTATCTCCATTCTCAGACTTAAATTGTATGCGAAAACAAACAAAACTACATATATGTAAAATAAACTTCAATGTGAACTCAAGAATTTGTCTAAGCTGCCAATAGGTTTTCAAAACAGCCTATCCACCATAATACATATCTAGGACAATAGAAACCCAAGATAACTATTGAACCTAATTTTTTAAATCTGCAGTTGCCAAGCTAAGAAACCAAGGAGTACTAATGCATATTTAAGATATGAATCAACAGAAAAAGAAAGTGACACACCCACATTCTCCCTCTGTAACTTTAAACAACAGAAGGGATATACAGTAAAGTGAATGTTCAGCCACTCAAAACAATCACCATGTACTGTAAGTTTTTGGCAAAAATAAATAAATCCTGTTTGGTAACATTACCAGTGACGATGTGTTTACACAGAAACAAAATCAGAATCAAACATCTAAAGCTGAAAGAAATATTACGGCAATCAAATACCTTCAGAATTTGAAGGTGATAGAACTGAGGCTAAGAAGTCAACTGATCATAATAGCTAACTAGAGAAGTCAAGAAATTCTGCATAAATTCAAATAAAAAAGAACGTTATCATTCACCACCCTCTAATACTACATAGCAATGCTGAAAACAGCAACTCAAATTAGATTTTCTCCATTTCTACCTACACCTATACGTACACACACCACACAACATATATACTTCAAAACTTAAAACTGCTATAGTCCCAGCTACTTGGGAGGGTTAGGGAGGAGGATCACTTGAGCCCATGAGTTCGAGGCCAGCCTGCGCAACATAGGGAGACCGCTGTCTCTTTAAAAAAAAAAAAACTTTAACTAGAAAATGTTCGAGAGCTGATGGTGGCAGTTATCAAAAGCATAGGATGCTTGCTCTACGTTCAGAAAAATTAGCCTAATTTAAATTTTGACTGATGTCCAAGAAAACCTCATCTTAGCCACTTTCAATCTGTGCTCAAAATGCACTTCAACCTGCAGCAACAGTCAACTCATCAACTAATAAATAAGCCATGCTTTATACAGAAACAGGACTCCAAGAAATAAACTGGTTCATCAGCACTCATGATACTGGCAGGCCAAAGCCTCTTTTTTTTTTTTTTTTTTTTAAGCTAATGAAATGTATACCTCCATCTTGAAAAATCAGTGAACTCAGTCAAATACCCTTAAAAGTTAAACACTCACTTAACCAGTCCTCAATGGAGAGTTGCTTAGGAAAAGCTGAAAAGAACCAAACTCATACAGTAGAGAGAAATTTAAAAATCAAAGTAAAATTTTCCCCCAAAAGCTCATCTATCATTAGCAGTAGGCTTTCAGCTGTGAACTGATAAGCAACCAAAAACAAATTTCTCACAAGTTTCCCTTTAAGTGGCCTGTAGATACACATCTATGTATATATTTAAGTTGTACCAAAAACTGCTTACAAATGGCAATTCCTGTGAAGTAGATGATGATGAAGTTCCAGGTAATTCTAGCATGTTTCCTAATGTACTGGTACTGGAGTCTGGATCATCCTGAAAAGATAAATTTATTGAGTTTAATTGCTCTTCTATGGTAATGTTTGTATCTCCTAGTGAAAAAGGGGTTGGGAGAAGGGCTGCTTTTTCATTGCTGCCGTCCACTTCACTTCTTTGCTTATTTTTCTGTGTTTCAGTTTGAGGAGCTAATGGCAAGAATGGCGATTTGACTGCACCATGTCTACTCTCTGGTGTGCTGTCTTGTTCACTTCCCATGGCCATTTTTACACCATTCTCTGATTTAGGCTCATAATTGCAGGTGGCATTGGTCTGAGTTTCCTCATAGATCTCCTCTATACTCTCATCCTCTGTGACTGGCTGTTCTGGGTCCATTTCAGAATCTACATCTGTATCGTCCACACAAGTAAAATTCTCAAAGTGCAGAAAGCCATTCTTGATAGTCTTTGTTACTTTTACCTGGAGTTCAGGGGAGTTATTACAAGAGGGTTCCTGTTTCATAGCAAGTGCTGTAGGACCACCAGGACTCAAGGAAGTGCAAACAATTGGCGACTGAGCTCTTGAATCACTTTTTTCAGGGTCTTGAAAGGATTCTGATCCATCAGCAGACCCATTTAAATACTCTACATTGATCATGGAGGCCAAATCCTGTAGTCTCCGCAGTGGAATGTAACAAGATGGAGAATCTTGTCCATAAGCATTTTGGGATGTTCCACTGGCAGTCGATAACTGCATGGTACACCCATTAAGTGGCTCAGAAAAATTGGATTGACCATTACCGAAAGGGCTGTCCTTGTCTTCAGGGGCATCTAAATTCACTGGATTAGAAAAGGGCAGCAGACAATTTCTTCTAGGTAGTTCACAGGTCTGATCCATCCTGGGCCGGCATCAACCTAGAATCCAAAAACACAGCAATTAATCTAATAGGCCATCTGACTCTTCTCTTCAAAATGGCAGCCACTTCTCAAGGCCTAGTGGCCTTTATGCCTTTCTGCTGCACTTCCATGGGCGGAAAAAGTTCCCCCGACTGAAGATGTAAAAATGGCCTCGGTGAGCCTCCGCAAACACCATCTTCCCGAAGCTGGGCAGATCCTGCCACATGGAAACAGCCCGTCCTTTTTCCTCCACTGCAGACTGGTGGACACTTGGGCTGAACCAAAATTAAAATCCCTCTGGCAGTCAAAATTCTCAAATCTCAACCAGGAATCGTCCTTCCCCTCCCCTGCCAGGGGTCCAGTGGCAGGATCTCTGGAAGGGAGGGGGCTGCGGGGTCCGAGGGGGCCTCCCGGACGCTGCACAAAAAGGTACCCCTCCTCCTTCCTGGCTCGCTTGCTCGGGCGCAGCGGTCACAATAGCGCTGCACCCTGCGCCCAGCCAGCGCCGGAGCCTTTGCAGGGGCCGTGCCCAGGCCGCAGGCGAGTTGGCCGAGGCGGGTGCACCCCGGAGCTTGCCTTCCTGACTGCAGGCCTGCTTGGTCCGCAGCTACAGGGCCCAGAGGCCAGGACGCAGCAGGGCGAGAAACAGAGGTAGCGGGCGAAGCCGAGTCAGGGCAGCAGCAGCTGCTTCAGCTTGACAAACATGGCTGCTGCCGACGCCGCCGCCGCCGCCTGCCCGGGCCGCGCTCCTTCCCGCAGACGCGGCCGCACCTCCCGGCCGAGCCGATCTCACTCATCAATATTCAGCAGCAAGCAAAGTTTGCTGCGGGAGGGCAGCCAGCCCTGTGCTCTCCAGCCGGCTACCTGAGGGGAGGCGGAGGCCGAGGTGCTCGCGGGCGGCCGGCGGGGCATGGGCCGTGCCGGGAGGAAGTTCGCGGCAGCCCAGCCAGCTAGGCCTGAGCCCGGCTGGTAGTGATGGAGGAGGGGGAGGGGGCCACGGCTGCAGCGCCGCCGGCCACCAACCCCGCGCCGCGCCTGGCCCACCCCCGAGCCCCTCACCTCACGGCCACCACCATCTTCCCCACCCGGCCGCCTCCGCCCTCCTCCTCGCGCCTGCCCGCCGCCTACCCCAGCGCACTAGTTACCGTGCCCCGCGCCCCCTCCCGGGCCAGCTGGGGGGAGGGGGTGACCCTCATTACACTGGGGCGCGAGCGGAGCAGTGGGGAGAGAGAGGAGCCGCTCGCCGCACCCCCCTCCCCCCGCGTCTCTCTTCAAGGGAGAAGGCAGTAAGCGCGACCTGCCCCGGCCTATTCCTCCTCCGCCGCCGCCTCCTCCTCCTCCTCCTCCTCCTCCTCCTCCTCCTCACCCTCCTCACACCCCCACCGCGCGCGCCCCCGCGGCAGCGCGTGCGACCGAGCGCCTCGCGCCGGCCCGCGTGCGGCTGGGGCCCAGAGTGCGCGCGCACCCCTTCCCCCCACCGTGCGCGCGCACTCCCTCGCCTCACTCTTCGGGGTTCAGGGCGGGTGAAGTCGGGCTCACGAACGCACCGCCCAATCAGCGGAGCTGCCGCTGCCGCCCCCTCTCTTCCCTCCCCCTGCGGCCGCTCGCGGTCCGGGCCTACGGGCCGGCCTAGCTGCCCGGGCGGGGCCTGGGGCGGGCTCCCCAGGGGCCTCGCGCGCCTCCTAGGAGTGTCGGGGCCTGCGGGCGTCGTGGGTGGCATTCCGATCCCCTCACCTACCTCGGGGCACTGCGCAGGCCCCAGGCTGCACACGGCTCCTGCACCCTACCCGTCTCGAACCCCAACCCAGGCGGCACCTGGCCCGGCTGAGGCCTGTCCGACCGCCCCGCTGGCCCGCGTCAGTCCCGGCCTCCATCTTAGGTTACAGCCCAGGCTCCCCATCCACTGGGCACCTGCCCTCAGCCCGCTTGGCTCGGCCCGAGGCCAAGGCAGCCCCCCTCCTGCCACAGGGCTCACCTGGGGGCTTGGGCTGGGGTCTTCGAGGCCTCAGGCCCCGAGCAGGCGCGGCCGCAGGTGAACCCCCTACCCGGCCGCACCCCAAACCCACACCACCACCACCACCACCGACCAAGCTGAGCAGGAAACAAAATGGAGGCAGCAGCTCGGGTCTGCCTCCCCGAGCCAAGCCTGTGCAGCCCCAGGGCTCCCTCCTGCCGCAGGCTCGACGCCCGCGAGGCAGGGAGCTGACTCGTCCGGGGCGCCGCAAGCAGCCACCCTACTGCAGCGCAGACGGGCTAGGAAGTCGGCCTTGCGCTCCCTACAGCCCCTCACCCACCACCCCTTCCCTTCCCCCTCCCCCCATTCCTCTCCCTCCCCCTTGTCCGGCCGTGCGGGGTGAGCGGCTCCGGGGAGCCGGGTCGGGTTACCCGCCCGGGCACTGCCCGCTCGGCCGTGGCCTCAAGGGGGAATGAACCCGGGCGACCCCGGCGCTGAGCCCACCCCCCGCACCCGAGCCGGGCTGCAGCCTGACAGCGCGCCCGCACCTTGGCCTGCCGCCGTGCAGCCCCCGCCCAGTGAGGCCGAGTCTCCAGCCCTGCACAGCCGAGACGAAGCTCCCGCACCACCCCCGAGCCCAAGGGTCCTCGCTGCCTCGGGCGGGGCGAGGGGAGCCCGGGGGAGGGGTCCACTAATCCCTGCACCTCCTCCCGCGCCTAGTCTGGGTCTGGGCCTGGCAAGGGGGCTCGGGCAGCGGGCGCTGGCGGGCGTGGGTAGGTGCGTGCGCGCCGGGCAGGGGGCCGGGACGGGCCGCGCCTCGCACCGCAGACGCTGCAGTTCTCGGCACCCAGGCAGATGGCCCTCTCGTGCCACCGCCGCCCAACGCAGGCCGCCGGCTCCGCAGCCCGGCTCCCCGGGGAGCGCGCGCCTTGCCCCTGCGGGCCGGGCTTCGGGACCCCAGCGGAACTGCGCCGGGAGAGGGGACCGCCGGTCCGGCTCGGCCAAGCCTTCTGACCCAACCCCCAGCCAGGGGCGCCCTTCTTTCGGGCGGCCGGGATCCCAGGGCCTGCACCCAGCGCCAGGGCCCCGCAGCACCGACCTAGCGCTGTCGCGGCGCGTCCAGTACGCAAAGACAGCAGAAGGGCAGGTCGTGGAACCCAAACTGGGCCTGATCCTGTGGCTCTAGTCCCGCAGCCCCTTTTGCCAGCGTGGACCCCCATCACCCCCTGGACTTAATACCCAGCAAGAAGCTCACCTCAGGAGCTACCCTCTAGGGGGCTAAGCGCATCCTCGCTCTTCAGAGAAAGCCACAATCGACCGCCATAAAAATTCCGCCTCCTCCAGAAAGCCTTCTATGATTAGATTTGGAGTTAACTCCATCTCAAAGCCGAGGGCACCGCCCTCGAAAGCCACGTGACCACCATTCCTCCCAGGACTTAGTAAATGTGCATAGTTATTGCCCCAGTGGAGTGTTTACCCGCAGCGGAGTGTGTTAGCCTTGAGCCCACCTGGGAGAAACGCCACTTTCGACGTTTCGCTGTGCAATGTCAGTGCTGGGCTAGCTAAACCCCACCCTTCTCCCACCCAGTAACCCGCCAGCTCAAGATGTGCCCATTCTTTCCTCTCCAAGGCCCACAGTCCAGTGATGGAGACTCCCAGGTAAACAGAGCCTTAGCACACTCCGCACAAGTGTTGGATGCAGGCCTTCTGGAGACAGCAAGTGGGCTTTGTAAAGGAAAAGCACTTTGTAAAGGAAAAGGAGTGGAGAGGGCTGTGATCCCAGGGGGACACTTTCTTAAGATACCCTTAAGATTCCCAGGTGCAAAGTCAGGTTGGAAGTTTTCTATGTGCTAGGGTCAGCCAGAGAATAGTCCGGTCTATACCCCAGGGTCCTGCCCTTTTGTTCTGCTAAGAAGTCACCCCTAATAGCCCCAAATGGGCGATTCAACCAGGACGCTCTGACTGGTTCCTTCTTCACACCTAATCATTTGACCCAATCATTTCTGACTGAAGTTACTCCTCTGCCAATTGCCCCAATTCATAAGCTTCCTCCCAGTCCTTTACTTTCCCACTGGCCATCCTTGAAAGCCTGGGAGTTGCCACTGGGTGGCCTTGAACAAGTCACTTAGCCCCAAGCCTCGGTCTCCTCACCTGTGGCTTCCAATGCACAGGGCAGTTATGAGGATCCTGTAAGGTAAAGGGAAGTGTTAGCAGCCTCCACTTACATTTAGTTACAAACTAAGCACTTCAATGCTGAAATATAATTCATTGCTTCATTCAGCAACCACTTCCTGCATTCCAGGCAGTGTACTGGATGTTAAGGAAACAAAGGATGAGATGCTGGCCTCAGGAAAAGACAGCTAAATAAATGTGCTAAGGTGTAAGATGGTTCCTTCTAAAGCTGACTTCTGACCATCACTGCCTTCCAGAACACCTCTCTCCACCCTCCCAGCTCCCCTGGAAGAAGAGTGAGGGCCAAAGGGGGACTGGCAGCTGGGGATGATCTGGTTGCTAACAGGTCTGGGGGAGAAGACTTGAACCCCAGAGTAAACCTCTCAGACTTCCCTGGGATGACCCCTGAGGGCCCTCTCTGCCTTGTAGAGTAGATCTTGGCTAATGAGGCCTCAAGCACAACAGCCCTCTCTGGAGCCTCCCCATCCAGCAGGCCCTGGCTGAGCTAGTGGGTGCCATCACTAAATTGAGGACATCCACAGGGCCATATGTTCTCACAAGGACACTGACTCCTGAAGTAGGGGAAGAAGACATAGGGCTGTGTCCCTGTAGGGTGGGGCCATGGGAGGCACACCTAGTTCTTCCCTAGATGAGTGTCTCAGCTCAGGGAACTTTTCTGGGCCTGTGTCTTCCATCCTTAAGACTGAGAGAAGAATCAATAAATACTTGCTGAGTTTTTGCCATGTATCGGACACCAGGCGAGGCATTGGACACACAGTTCCCTTAACCCTTCACTAGCCCTGTGAAAAACTGAAGTCCAAGAGAGTAAGCCCTTATACAAGGTCTTGGAGCCTCAGCTCTCACCTGGTGTGACTAGGCTCACATCCCTTGCTCTTAGCTTGGACACCCTGCACACATTGTCTGTGGAAAGCCCAGCATGCCGGCTCACACGCAGGCGTTCATAAATTTGAATGTGAGGCAAAGTGAGATTACCTTAGCCTGAGCTTCCTTATTTATAAATCATAGTTTCTGATAATTCCCACCCTGCTGGAATAGATACCTGTTGGGACATTTGGCCAGTGTACAGTGACCTCTTTTTCTTAGAACTGCCCCCTTTTCATCCATTAATTCAATAGACATTTAGTGGACGCCACCTCGCAGCCTTGGGGAAGGCAGACAGACAACAGGAAAGCGGAGAGCAGAGTGCTAAGAGCAGTAGCGGGTGTGTGTGGGGAGGGGTGGACGTCCCCTGGAGAAGACCCAGGGGCAGTCCCTGAGGAAGTAACTTCCAGAGGGAGTGCTGAAGGACATGCAGGAATGGCCAGGAAAGGAGGGGAAGAGGCAGAGATTCCTGCAGAAGAGCCAGAGCAACCCCAGGCTTGGGAGGAACTGACCACAGGTGGGAGGCCCCACAGGCTGGCGCAGGTGCCGGGGGAGGTGGCGAGAGCAGTAAGAAGCTCAAGTGAGGATGGGCATGACCACAGGGGCTTGGCCGTGCAGCACTGTATTAGTCAAGTTAAAGAATTGAGGCTTTATCTGGAAGACAGTAGGGAGCCATGGGAAATTAAGGAGAAGGATAATGACATGATTGCATCTGACCAGTAAAAAACTAACTCTTCCATCAGTGTCCAGGAGAGACTGGTTCCTCCCCTGGAAACACAACCCCGGCAAGAGCCCTGCTTCTGGGATGTGCTGAGATTGCCGGTTCCAATAACAGTTGTGGCTTATCCTCCTCTGTGCCAGCTACTCTCCAGGACATGCTCTCATTTAATCCCATGAGATGGGTACTATTGTTATGCCCATCTTCTAGAAATGAAGCAAAACTTTCCCAGAGCCAAATTCCCAACCCCTAACTCCCAGTTCAAGCTCTCTGTTCCCACTGGACAGGAGCAGCACCTGCTTTCTGACTAAACAGCCAGATCTTGGGGGAGGCATGGAGGCCTTTGGTAATTAATCCCAAATGTACCTGGTGAACACCACCAGCAGCCCTTCTGATGGGTCCAGGAGCTGTGTCCTTCCTCTCCCCACCCAGAAGTTTCCGCAAAACTGAATCAGGCTTAAGATCAGGGAAGGCTTGGCAACATCTGAGGCCAGGCAGCTCTCCAGCAAACTTTCCTTCCTGTCCCAAATACTACGGTTCTGTCTGCTAACCTAACCCTGTACCCCCAGCCCCAGCCCCAAGGATTCAAGCTTCCATCTTCAAGTTTTCCTCCCCTCAAGCCTCTTTCCAAAGTAGCCACTAATCCCTGCCCTTCTGCCGTTATCCCTTCCCCCAGCTGCCCAGTGCCAGGACAGGTCACATTCTATCCAGCCTGTGCTCATACTGTTCCGTCTGCCTTTTTTCCTGTCAGGCAGACTCCTATTTATCCTTCAGGGTCCTGTAGAATACTCCTCCTCCCAGAAGTCGTCCTTGATCCCATCCCTACAGGCAGCCATTTTTTCCTGAATGAGCCCTTGTATTAACTAATGGCTTCTAAATCTGGTTCCAGCCAGTTGGAAAGCTACTTACAACACAGCTTAGGGCATACACTTCTCTAACCTCCAGTGACCAAGGACTGTAAGGCTTACAGTCAGTGCTCCAGAAACATTTCCTGACACTTGGTCTATCCCTTCTCCTCCTTTTCAAGCCTGTGTCTTCATCAGACAGAGTTGTGGTTCAAATTACTGGCTAAATGAATTATGCAACACTTAAACCCTCCCCAAAAGGATTCAGGATGTTTGGGAACAGCCAGCGGGCCAGGAAAGTAGCTATACCTTCCGCCTGCATAAAAGTTACCATTTACAACTCACCCACCCACACCTACCCATTATCTCCCTTCAAAGAGAAGATATTATCCTAGTTTACAGATGAAAACAGAGACTGAAAAGCAGCTAGCGAAAACCCTGCTCTGGCAAGTGGGCACAGAATTTGTACCCAGTAGCTGCTCAATAAATGCTAAAGGGAAGTCAGGTAAGATAAAGATATGATAAGATTATGGATAAGGGTTTGGTGAACTGGTAGGAAACCTTTCAGGTGTGCAGTGGGGTGGGGAGTGAATAAGAGGTAAAGAAACAAGAAGTGTGGAGAGCAGTGGCTGCTCTTCCAAATATTTGATCAAATACCCCTTTAAAGAATGTTAAGAAAATATGCATATAACCCACTCACACATTTGAAAGTTGACAGCTAGTTTTGTTTTTTTTAAATCATATGTTGCAAATAATATAATTTCTAATGTACTATATGTGTACTTCACCAAAACCTTGGAGCTGTAGATTCAGCTAGTTCAATTTATAGAAAGTGTGTCTAAAATGGCAAAGTCAGGCCCCATCATCAAACCCCTCAGCCATCTCAGACTGACTTTCCATCAGAAAAGATAGGACTTCATTTCTCAATTAAAAGCAGTATTAATAAGAACACATATACGCATACACACACGCACACAAATTGTAATTCTAGGACAGACAGACAAGGTAGAGCTCTGCTGAGTTTGCTGAGTGAGGCCTGGGGAGCTCTACTGGCTCTCCCAGCAGGCACTCTCCTGGGGCACCCCTTCCCACCTCCCAGAGAGATCCATCTGGGTGAGATGCGGCTGTGCTCTTCTGAATGGGGAATCCCCAGAAAGGGGACTGGGAAGAGGTGCTTTCTCAGGCAGACCCAGGAGGACATAAGGAAGTTAAAAATCTGGGAACTTGTTCTCTCTTTTTTTTTCCTTTTCTTTTGCCATTTTTTTTCTTTTTTTTTTTCCATTTTTTTCTTTTTTTTTCCATTTTTTTCTTTTTTTTTCCATTTTTTTTTATTATTTCAGCATATTGTGGGGGTACAAAAGTTTAGGTTATGTATATTGCCCTTGCCCCCCACCAAGTCAGAGCTTCAAACGTGTCCATCCCCTAGACAGTGTGCATCGCACTCATTATGTATGTATACACCCATCCCCTCCCCCACCCACTTCTGCCGGACACCCGATCAATGTTATTCCTAAATGTGCTCTTAGGTGATGATCAGTGACACCAATTTAATGGTGAGTACATGTGGTGCTTATTTTTCCATTCTTGGGATACTTCACTTAGTAGAATGGGTTCCAACTCTTTCCAGGAAAATACAAGAGGTGCTATATCACCATTGTTTCTTATAGCTGAGTAAGAATTTGTTCTCTTAACTCCAACCTGCTTGGAATGATCTGGAAAATCTTCACATCCTCCAGGGAAAAAGCTTAAGCAAAAACCGGAATTAGAAAACAAGGCTGCATAGAACAAAGGCAGCTGTCCTGACAGGGGTTAGTGGGGGAGGGTATTTTCTAGAGGGCCTGTTTAAGCCAGTCCACCTCAGGGTCTGGGTTTGCTGTTCCCCTGCTTGGAAGACGCCCCTCCCAGCTTGCCTCAGGACTCCCTCTGTCAATCAGCTCAAGAATCCTCCTCAGACAACTCTCCCTGGTCCCTCCCCCACCTTGAGGAGCCCCTATTGGACCCCTCGTCACTCTATCACATCTTCTTATTGAATTGGCTTATCGCTATTACCACTCTCTGAAATTACCTGATTTTTTTCCTATTTATTTCTTTATTTTCTTTTTATTGAGATATAATTCCCAGACCATCAAATTCACGCTTTTAAAGTGTATAATCCAGTGGCTTTTAGTATAGTCATACCATCCTAAAAAGAAACCCCATGTCCCTCAGCAGTCTCTCTCCATTCCCTCCCTTCCTCCAGCCCCTGGCAGTCACTAATCTACTGTGTCTCTGTGGACTTGCTTATTCTGGACACTTACATGCATGGAGCTCATGGCCTTTTGTGTCTGGTTTCTTTCACTTAGCGTGATTTCAAGGTTCATCCACGTTGGAGCATGTATCAGTACTTCCTTCCTTTCTATGGCTGAATAATACTTCCCTGTGTGGATGGACCACATTTGGGCCTAACCAGCGGGCGCTCTCCACTCATGACTGCATCCCCCCGGTTCTGCGGGAGGCAGGGCTACTAGATGAGGAATACAGCTGGACCAGGGGTGGGAAATATGTTCAGTTTAAAAAAAAAAATTCCTATTATGATATTTTAAAAACATACAGAATAGTAAAAAAGAAAAATGTAGCCAATATAACCTAGACTCCATATGTGTTAACATTTTGCATATTTGCTTCAGAGACTTTTTTCTAAGCCATTTCAAAGTTATTTAAAGATATCTTGATACTTTTTACCTAAACTCTTAGCAAACTTCTCTGAAAAGGAGGACATTCTTCTACCTAATCACAATACCACCTAACAATAATTTCCTAATATCTAATGCCTTTTTTATATTCACATTTCCCTAAAATGTCTTTGGTAGATGGATCATAGATTGGTCCTTGTGTCTTTTAAATCTCTTATAATCTAGACCAGGGGTGGGAAACTTGTGGGCCTTAAGGCAGTTTCCCCACCCCTGATAGACTGTCCTCTACCTCATGGTTTCTATAACATTGGACTTTGGATATGACTGGGCCAGTTATCCCGAGAATGTTCCGTGTTCTGCGGTTGGCTGCAGAACGCTGTCCATAGCTCTGTGTATTGCGTGTCTAGTGTGCTAATTTCCTGTGCTGGTATTGAGAGGCGGCACACTGTGAAGTTATGAGTACAGACTCTGGCCTAGAAGGCCTGGCTTGAATGCCCAGCTCTGCCACTTAATATCTGTGGTAAAGAACCTCTCTGTGCCTGTGTGATCTCTCTGTAAAGTGGGGTTTTTGAAAGGTAATATGTAAGCTTAGAACAGTGCCTGGCACCTGGTGTGTCCTCCAATGGTTGTAGTTATTATCCTGGTGAGGCTCAGAGAGGTCAAGATCTGCCTGTGCTCACAGAGCTGGGACATGGCAGTCTTCTAACAAGGTGTGTACATCCTTGTTGTGTTATATTCTCACCTTATTGCTGGGGTTTTCCGAGATATAAATCCCATGGTTTCATATATCCTGCCCTATTACTGTTTCTGTGTAGGTTAAATTTACCTTTGTCAGGTCAAGTGAAGGGACTGTGGGGTTGGAAGACTAAAAAGGCCTGTGGGCATGTCCTGGTTGACTAGCAGCACACATTCTAGTACGGAGGACTAGGAAGCAGCAGCAGCTTTAACACAAGGCCCTGTGTGATACATTGTGAGTTCCTCCAGGGTAGAAATACCAACAATCATAAAAGTGATTACCAGTGTGTTTGGGGAGTTCACCACGTGCCACGCAAGGCTTTACAATCTTCACAAAACACCGAGGAGGTATTAGTAGTCCCATTTTCCAGGTGAGGAACCTGAGGTTCAATAAAGTTAAACACCTGCCCTAGGTGTTTAACAATTACATGGTGAGCAAGTAATTTCAACTTGGTTCTGTTTGCTCCAAACCTCGTACAACACTGCTTTGGACCAGTGAAGAGAGGAGAACAGGGACAGAGCCGCAGGAGCCTGCGAGAGACAAGGGGATTTAGCACAAGGACCCTGGGTCCCAGCATCACGGGCGGGCGAGTGCCTTCCCCTCCCCCGGCCAGCGGAACAGGATAGTGGGAAGCCCGGCCTCGGCCTCCCAGCTCCACACCGGCACAGGCCGGGTGGGCGCGCGTGGCGGGCACGGTGCGGGTGGCTGCCACAGGCCGGGCTTCCACTCGGGACCAAATGCGGGGCAGCATTTCTGGGAGAGTGCCCCTGATTGGGCAGCCCGGTCAGGTGGCTGCCGCGGGCCAATCAGCGGCCACCGGGGCCTTGGGCTGCGTGACCCTCTCTGTGGCGGTGGAGCTCGGGAGAAAGTGATCTTTGTGCTCTAGGCCACGCGGGGAAAGAGTCATCAATACCTCTTAACGTCCAGCGTGCCCCAGATCCAGCTAGCGACCCCACTGGCCCTTTGTGCCTGCTTCTCTGAATTCACCACCTGCTCTGCCTCAGTGCTCCGTGAAGGAGGCGGAGGAGGACCGGCCCTGTCCTCCTCGTGGGCTCTGAGCCCCGCCCTAACGCTTCCTTGGGGTTTTCTGCTGCCTTCTCTTCTCGCTTCTCTGGAGCTCCAACCCTGCCTTGTCTTCTTGCTCCTTCCCGGCAGCCCACAAAGGCGTCTGTCTCTCCCTATATTTAAGAGAAAAATCTCAACTCCCCTGCAGCCAGGCTCTGCCCCTCCTCCCCTCCACTGTCCTGGCCTCCCATCTGCCTCCTCAACCCATTGCAGTGTGGCTTCAGAGCACCCAATGTGTCACCATGGCCAAATCTGGTGACGTTTCGTAATCTTTGCTGCTTTACTGAGGGCACCATTTGACTCTCTTTGGCCCTTTGGCACCAGCGAGGTTTCCAGGGTATCTAGTCCCCTCCTCCCTCTTACAAGCCCTTCTCTGTGCCTCCATGTCGTGGGCATGGCCCCTCTTTTCCCTGCCCAGCAGACAGAGGTGTCTGTCCTGATGCTTACCGTTTTCTCAGTATCCCTGAGGGAACTCATTTACTCATCACTTGCGTGCCTGCATCTCAATCTCTAACCTAGATTTGTCCCACGGTTGCTAATTCACTACCTGGTTGTCTCACAAGTACCTCAGCCCAACATAGATCATTCATTCAATAAATATGTATTAAGCTGTGTGCTTATTTATAGTAAAATATATTTTAAGATATATTACTATATATATAAATATTTATTGCTGCATGCCAAGAGATTGGAGTATTTGTTCTCTCGTGACCAGCAAACAGAGGGTGCTTCATTACTGTGTGCCGAATGCATGCAGAAAGTGTGTCTGGCACAGTGCTGGCACGCAGGAAGTGCTCCATCAAAGTCAGCTCTCTCCCTTTTTTGCAGCTACGAGGGCCTGGGAATGCATTCTCAGGAGCCTAGGCTGGTATGGGGACGGAGGGTGTGGAGAGGGAGGGTATGGGGACACTAAGGCCTCATCCCTCAGACCAGCTCCTCTCTACCCGAGGGATGGAAACTGTCCCATCACCTCACCCCAGTGCGAAAGCTACAAAAGTGACCTAAACTTCACAGAGAGAAAGCAAAAGTGAAAGTCGTCTTTGTCCTAACATTCCACTCCCGTGCAGACCTCTGATCTTTCAGCTTGGGGAAGGCAACACTGCCCTTCCAACCTCCTTAGTGGGGGCAGGAGGCCAAACCAGGACTGCTAGCCTAGGACAGGCAGCTATTGCAGCCAGACTGGGAGACACACAGACCAGGGTTCAAATCCTGGTTGGGTGATCTTGGGGGTACTAGCTGACTTTTCTGAACCTTCATTTCCATCTGTAAGTTGGGGATACTAATGGATATAACTCATAGAGATGTAAGGATTCTCCTTCTGTCTCTTAGAGGCACCTTAAAGGCACTGGTACTTGGCTTTTGTTTCGGCTGGAAGACAGGGAGGGAGAAGCAGAGCTCTCATGGTGTACTGTCGCCACCCTTTGACTAGCTGGGGAATTACATGGAGGAGGTTCTCGGGCTCAGGAAGTGGGGTATCTGAAGACTGAGAATGGGCTCCCTGCTGCCAGTAGCCTCCTCCACTGTCCAGGATCCCTTAGGCTTCCAAAGCCAATGCTGTCATCTGTGGGGGAGAGAGCAGCCCACCCCTGGGCTTAGGGCACTAGCTGTGCCTTCTCTGACTCTAGAACCTTTAGTAGTTCCTCAGTGTGGCATTCGAGGCTCCTCACAGCTGGTGTCCTGGATGCCTGCACTTTGCTTGGAACTCAGAGTGTCTTAGCTCCAGACCTGCCCTGAGATGCTCTCTCTACTTTCTCCTCCCTTCTCAGCCCTCCTGCAGCTCCCTTTGATCTCTCCCTGACTCAGGAGCGTGAAGCACATTTCCCCAGTGAGCATGTTAAGTTCCTGAGACAGTATTCATGTAACAGCAACCATTTACCGAGTGCCTGCTGTGTGCCCAGTGCTGTGCTGGTGCCTTACAGACATTCATCCCACATGTTCTTCACAAACCCCCTGATTGCCCCATTTTTGCAGAAGAGAACACCGAGGCAGAGGAAGGTAAAGCGACCTAACCAAAGTCATTGGGTGACAGAGCCGTATCTGTAACTGCTAGGCCACCTAGTGTGGTGGGGAGGGCAGACAGACCCTGTTTCACATCCCATCACTGCCCCTCACAGTTGGCCTCCCAACTTTGACCTTAAGCTTCCTCCTCTGTAAAATGGGACGGCAGCTCCCATAAGCCACAGGCACTGGCTCAGAGAGGCAGGCAACATTTGGGTACCTATCACCAGGGGGTGAGAAGTGTGGGTGTGGGGGTGTGTCAGAGAAGGCAGCCAAGCTGATGTGGAGCACACTGGGGTACGCTAGGGTCCCCACAGGGAGCTCAGGCAGAGGCATTCGGCTGGCACCCTGCAGGCCTGTCCCTTTTCCAGGGAGGCTAAAGCCAAGGACTGGGAGCTCGCGCTCAGAACCTGGCCTTCATGAAGTGGGAGCTCAAGAGTCCAGACCCCCATCATCTCTGTCCAATGCAGCCCCTACCTGCTGTCCCCAAACCCACTCTTGCCTCTTCAGCACCTTTCCCACTTGGCAGCCTCACGTGGGCCTTTCCAAACACACATCTGACCATGTCCTTTACTGCTGAAAACCTTGTCTTTCACTGTTCACCAGGGACTCAACCTTTCACCAGGACCCATGGGATCTGTTGCCAGAGCCCTGCCAGCCCTGTCACCCTCTCTGGCCCTCTTCCATTTCCTTGATGGCATCTTGGACCTTCACACAGGCTGTTCCCACTGCCTGAGACACTCTTCCCCTCCCTGGTTAATGTGGAGATGCTGGAAAATCTTCTCCTGGGGTGGAGGGTGAAGGTCATTTGAGACCTAAAAAAGGAGTAGGAGTTTGGAAGAGCAGTAGGGAGCGGGAGAGTGTTCCAGGAAGAGAGAACAGCCTGTGCAAGCAGGCAGGGGCCCCCACGTGCGAGGGCCCACCGTGGGGGTGGGGGAGGTAGGCAGTGAAACTAATGAGAATGAGGCAGCGTGCCTGAGGCCAGGGTCAGGTCCTGAAGGCTTTCTCTGCTGTGTTAAGGAGCATGGGCCCAATTCTGAAGGCAGAGGGAGGGTTTTGAACAGGAGCAATTATAGTTTTGCCCATCAGTGATTCCCCTGAGGAAGGTGGTGAGCGGCTTATCAGCACCATTCTGAAAATGGTGCCCAGAGCAGAATGGTCCTCCAGGAATGACCTGATCGCCACCAGCGGGTGAAGGCCTCCCTTCACAGCGTCCCCAGCTCAGACGTGCGCCCACACCAGGCTGAAGCAGAAGGCTGCACTTCCTGTGGCCGTCAGTAGGTGGCACCAACACCCAGATTGTCCCTTCCAACTCGTCCTCTGCCGGAGACACCTCATAGGACCACGAGGCCAGAGAAGAAAAAGGTGGGTGAGAAAAGGAGAGGAAGAGGCCAAGGCATGAACGGGGTGGGGGCTGGGGATGGCTGGGGTGCAAGGCAGAGGACGGTGAAATTGGGATGGTGCTGGCTTCCTCTTAATTTTTTCAAGGTCAAGCAAAGTGCATTGGTCTAACTTAACATTTTCACTGTGATCTGCCCTGGCCACCTCCATGCAGTTCCTCCACAGGCCTGGAAACACTCACCTGTCCACCCAGCTCTTGGCCCTTTCCCATCTCCAAGTCCTCCCTCCAAGAGGACCATCTTCCTCTCCCTCCTGCCCCCATTAGGAAGTTCTCTTATTCTGCGCCTGACTTTCCGCTTCCCTCCGTCCCCTGGTCCAAGCTGGGAAACTCTGAATGTGGCTGCGCAGGGGCTGCTGGTCCCAGAGCAATGATAAGAGAGGGCAGGGATGGTCACTCTGTGGGCATTCTGGAACTCTTGCTTCTGTCCCCTTGGGAGGTCATATATGTACTTTAGGGGTGCTGTCCCAGTCGCCTTCCCTGCCTGCCCACGTTGCACTAGCCTCTCGCTCTTTGGTCTCGTCACTTGCATTAGAATAAAATCCACAGCCTGAAAGGCTCTAGGTTTGGCCTCACCTGGTACCATGTTCCCCTCACTCCGTGTTTGCTCTGTCCATGTGGGTGGACTGGATTTCCTGCTCCTGCCTGCCTCCAGACCTTTGCAGATACTGTTCCCTCCGCCTGGAATGCTTTTCCTCCCACGTACACAGGGCTAAGTGCTGTTCTCCTTCAACTCAGATATCCCTCCCTCACAGAGCCCTTCCCTGAGCCCCTCCAGGATCAGGCGTCATTGTCAGCACTCACAGCTGCAGGCGGATGACCATCAGAGCTGTGTTTAATTATAGTCAGCATTTTTCTGGGTATTTTTTTAATGTCTATCTCCAACTCTAGATTTGAAACTCCTCAGACCAAGGGCCAGGTCTGTCTTCACTGCATAAACCCAGCGACTAGAAGAGCATGTGGCCTATAGTAGGTGCTCAGTAAATGTCTCTTGGTTTACTGTGCCTTCCAGCCCCCACGCTCACACACACACCTTCACACCTTCATCTGTCTGGTTCACCCTTCATTCCTTTTCGACAAGGGCACCCAGGTCACCTCCTCCTGGAAGCATCACTGACCCTCCTAGAAACCTCTCCCCTGGGCTCCCGCAGCTCCTGGGCTTCATTCCTTTGTTTTTAAATTCCTCATTCCCTATTCTTATCACCCTGTCCCCAGATAATCATACTAACAGTTTTATATGTGTCTTGGAAAATATATTTTCCATGTAATCATTTTGTGCAAATAGCTTTATGCTTTATAGCTCACTTAATTTTTTTTTTTTTTTTTTTTTTTTTGAGAGAGAGGGTCTTATACTATGTCACCCAGGCTGCAGTGCGGTGGCTGTTCACAGGCCCTGTCACAGCTCACTGCAGCCTTGAACTCCTGGGCTCAAGCGATCCTCCTGCTTCAGCCTCCTGAGTGGCTGGGACTACAGGTGTGCACCACCATGCCGGGCTCATTCCATTTCTTACCCTTTCCATTCAACACTAGGTTTCTATGTCCCTCCACGTGGCTGTGTGTCCATTGGGTCCTCCACACATTTTGTTTATCCACTTCCCAGTGACAGACCCCAGATTACATCCAACCCCTCCTCCAACCTTCCCCATATGGCCATGTGTGAGGATTTGGGGGGAAGGTGTAATATGTTCAGGGCAAAACTGCCAGATCACAGGGCACATATGTATATAATTAGCTGAATGGCTCCCAGATAGCTCTGGGATGGCTTTGCCCCCCAGTCCAGGAGAGCCCCTCATATCCCTGCCAACACCTGGCACTCTTCAGCTTTCTACCTTGTGCCAGTCTGATAGGTACAAAATGAGAGCATCCCTCAGGCTACTCTCGAGTTTCAGCATCTCCTCACCTGCTTGCTAGCTTTGGGCCTCCTCCTCAGTCAATCACCTGGGCACGCCCTGTCCAGAGTCGTACTTTGAGGTTCCTGTCTTTTCCTTCTGGATTTTCAGGAGTTTCTTAGATATTGGGCCCTTGTCTGCTATGCTGTCCTTGGCACGATGTGGGGGAATCCTGGTTTACAAGAAGACACCCCAGCCTGGAGGTCCCTCAAAAACAGTGACAGTCCTGAGCCATCGCCAGGTCCCCAGCCCTACGTCAAGGCTGGCCCCCAGGTCAGAAGATGGAAGGTGGGTTGGCGTCTTCCATGGGCACTCTGGGGCTCATCGCTGCATTGTTTCAAGAAGCAACATGTATATTTTTGGGGCACTGTCCCAGCTCCTAAAAGGTTTTTGGAGAGTCTTTTCTTTTTTTCTTTTTAAAAAAAAATGTAAAAAAGGAATGGAGCCTTTTTGAGATCGGCTCACAAGCCTGGGATTTAAATTGTGGATTTGGGAAATTCATTTAATATGAACGCTTACTACATGCCAGACCCCACTGTAGGCTCTCGAGCTATGGCTATGGACAAGGTCAGCCCTTGGCCTCTCAGAGCTCACCTTCTAGTGAGGTGGCAGCCAGTGGAGAGTGAACAAGTAAGATAATTACAGAAGAAAACAAACAAGCGTCTAAAATACGGAATAACAGAGAAAGGACAATTGTTTCTTGGCCTTTTGGCTAAGATCAAGTATAGAGAGAGGACTTTAGCCAGGGTGGTCAGGAGAGGCCACCCTTAGGAAGTGACCTTGATTCTGAGAGCCAGCCAGAAGAACCAGGGGAACAGCATTACAGGCAGAGAGATCTGCAAGTGCAAAGGCCCTGAGGTACAAGTGCACTTAGGGTGGTGGGGAAACAGAAAGGTCATGGAGGCTGGAGATTGGCTGCGGGAGGGGTGAGTGAGGAGTTTGGGGAGTGGTCGGAGATTCAGGCTGCTTGGGGTGGGCCTCAAATCAAAAGAAACCAAGGCGTGTACAGTGGAAGATCCTCTCCTTCCACCCAGTTCCCTTCCTGGGAAACAGTGATTGTGACTGCCTGCCTCCTGCTCTCTCTTGTGTCCTCAACAGCCCGGGCACACCTTTCACACAGATGCAAGCACACTACACACACTGCTTAGACCTTGGATTTTCTGCTCGGCAGTAAGGCGGAGAGAATTCCCGATCAGTACACTTAGAGCAGTCCGTTTGTGAAGGCCCAGAGCTGTGCTGTCCGATATGTGGCTCTTTAAATATAATTAGGAATGTATTTAGTCTGGGTGTGGTGGCCCACACCTGCAATCCCAGTACTTTGGGAGGCCAGGAGTTTGAGACCAGCCTGAGCAATTTAGCAAGACCCCATCTCTAAAAAAAATTTAAAAATTAGCCAGGCTTGGTGGTGTGAATCTGTGGTCCCAGGTGTGGGAGGTGTGGTGGGAAGATCTCTTGAGCCTGATGGGGCCTGTGAACAGCCACCGCACTCCAGTCTGGGAAACAGAGCGAGACGCTGTCTCTAAAAAAAATTATATTTAAATAAAATAAAATAATCACTTCCTCAGTCTCATGAGCCACATTTCAAGTGCCCCAAAGCCACGTGTAGCTAGTGGTTACTGTGCCAGACAGCACAGATACAGAACCTTTCTGTCACTGGGCAGCACTGCTCTAGAGAATTCCACCGGGTGGACATGCCATCTATCATTTACCTCTAAGCTGTCTCAGGTTGTTTGGCAGGGGCTCACGCCCAAGCGGGCAGAAGCTCAGCTGTGTTGGCAGAGACACCTCAGCACTTGTAGTGGCTGCCCCGCGATAATCAAGCAGTCAGGACCCGAGAGCGGCCCCGTTTGGAAGGATCTGAAGCTGTGCTGTCTGATGTGGGCCTCGCTGTCCCAACCCTGCCAGCCCCTCCTCTCCTGCTCCCAGGAAAGAGCACTGAGACCTGTGATTTCCTAGGATCCTCAGCTATGGAAGACAAGGGCCTCTGGAAAGAACCCATCATCCCCCTTACTGGGTCACTTGGTCATTTGACAAGCCTCAGGGCAGTCTGCTCTGTGCTGGGCCTGAGTTCTTAGAGGTGGGTCCCATGAGGCCCCTGTCCTGGGTGAGATAGAGATTTAGGTGCATCATTCTAGCCATGCATAGACATGGATGCCTAGCTAGTGCTGTGAAGTCAGAGTGGGCTTCCTGGAGGAGGGGGTAACTGAGCTGAGTCCTGAAGGGACAAAGGTGGCCTGGAGGTTCCAGAACTGCAAGGAGCCCACAGCCGTACCCCTTGAAGCCAGGTCAGGCTGGGCAAAGAACATGAGCCTGGCACTGGGGGCCCGGAAAGGACTGGCACTGTGGAATGTGGGTAGAGACTCGCTGTAGAGGGTGTGGGGAAGGCTGGATGAGTTCAGCTGTTGGTGATTTCACGCCCTCTCCTCAGCCACTTCTTGGTGACAGGCGCCAGCCATGGGGCCCAGGTGCCAGAGAAGGTCAGATTTCGGTAGCAGGAGAATAAAAAGGAGATTTCCTCTGGAGGGGCCCTCCCCACGGGACAGCTGCAGCTGCCTCGCACATACTCCGGGATTAGGCCAAGTCCTACAGCAGCTGGAGGGGTGGGAGGGTCCCAGTTAGGGTCCCAGGAGTGCGGGCAGGGGTGGGCACTGTGGGGCTGAGTGTACACAGGCGTGACCGTATACACCTGGCCGCGTGTATACCTTCCTCGCTTTGTTCAACAAACACTTACTGCACCCCAGTTCTTTTTTTCTTTTCTTTTCTTTTCTTTTCTTTTCTTTCTTTCTTTCTTTCTTTTTTTTTTTTTTTTTGAGAGAAAGTCTCACTCTGTTGCCCTGAGTAGAGTACCGTGGTGTCAGCCTAGCTCACTGTAACCTCAAACTCCTGGGCTCAAGCCATCCTCCTGCCTCAGCCTCCCAAGTAGCTGGGACTACAGGCATGCGCCACCAAGCCCGGCTAATTTCTTTCTATTTTTAGTAGAGACAGGGTCTCACTCTTGCTCAGGCTGGTCTCGAACTCTTGAGCTGAAGCGATCCTCCCACCTCGGCCTCCCAGAGTGCTAGGATGACAGGCGTGAGCCACCGCGCCCAGCCTGCACCCCAGTTCTGCCAGGTGCTGTCCTGGGAGGGGGTTGGGGAGGTGGGCAAGAGTGATGATGGCTGAATTGGATCAAGGGCCACACAAGTGTGGAAGGGGCCGTGCAAGAAGACTTAGAAAATGGGGGTATTTTCCCCTGGGAAGGGGAGAGTGTGAGAGCCGGGGTGCGGTGTTGCTTTTCATTGAAAACTATTTTGTTCCATTGGAGTTTTTTTTATAGTTTAAATCATGTGCATGTATTGACTCTTTAAAACTGTGGCTCCCAAAGTGTGAGCCCCGCTCTCTGCCCAGACCAGCAGCATCTGGTTAGAAATGCAGATTCCCAGGCTTTGCCCTAGACCTACTAAATATAAAATTCCGGGGTGAGGCCCAGCAATCCAAGCCTTCCAGGTAATTCTGATATATGCTGCAGTTTCAGAGCTACTGATTGGAAAAACACTATCAAAGCAGTGCTTGCTTCCTGGTGCTCCCAGTTTGGGGGAGGGAGACCATTCGGGTGGTCCCTTCATTACAGCAATGGGAGCCTCTGAATCGGGCGGCTCAGCCTAGACGCTGGCCTGGAAGGGAGGTCTGAGGAGGCTGCCTGAGAAATGAGGTTTGAGCAATATCTGAAGGGCAAGTGGGGCTTGGCCAGGTAGGAGGTGGGAGGAGGAGTGTCCCCAGGTAGGAGCAGCCCATGTAAGGTCCCTGGGCTAGCCTGGAGCCTAAGTACTGAGCATGGGCACATCTGTGGCCGGGTGTCATGACTGTCCATCCACTCGTGTGTGGACATCTCACTAACAGATGCCCCCTGCTTCATGTGTCCCTAGAGCCTCTCCTGACCCTTGAACTGCCAAGCTGCCTGGGGTGTGGGATGGGCTCTGCAGTGGGACAGCCCCTGGCCCTGTGCACCAACTCTCCCACTTTCCCCGTGTGACTTTGGGCCAGTCACGTCCTCCTTCTGAGCCTCAGTGTCCTTATCTGGGAAGTGGGAACAAGAATGCCTTCTTGGAAGGGCTGCCAGGAGAAGGGAGTGAGCTCATGGCACCTGCACAGTAACCCAGCCCTGGAGGCCCTTCCCTCCCAATCCCCATGGAGCGACAGCTGTTGTTTACTGAACGCTTACAGGCACTCTCCGAGCTGGGTGTCATCATTCCTGTGTTAAGGGACTGGAAGAGGAGGCTCGGAGAGGGTGACTTCAGTTATATAGGTTGAGCACCGCTAACCCAAATATCTGAAATCTGAATTGCTCCAAAATCCAAAACTTTTTGAGTGCTGATATGACGCCACAGTGGAAAATTCCACACCTTTGCTTCCTGATGCTTCAATGTACACAAACTTTGTTTCATGCACAACATTATTAAAAATATTGTATAAAATTACCTTCAGGCTATGTATATACGGTATATATGAAACATAAATGAATTTTATGTTTAGAATCGGATCCCATCTCTAAGATATTTCATTGTGTATATGCAAATATTCCAAAATTGGAAAAATCTGAAATCTGAGACAACCCTCAACCTGCAGCACCACCTCTCCCACACGGAGCACAGCCTGACGCTCCCCACAGGTACTGACCGCCCAGCCGGCAGCCCCCGTCCCTTGGCCAGGGCTTCCCGAAGCAGGGTGTCTGTCTGTCCAGTGCTCCCACCAGAGCCTTTGACTGATACACGCAGCCGGCAAGTGGCAGAGTCTGGACGTAGGCCCAGTGCCTTTCTGTGGGCTCCTGTCACTGGCTAGAGCCAAGGCCTGGCCCCAGCTGCTGCCATGCTGCCCAAAGCAGGCTGGGGTGGGGCGGGGGGATGAAGCAGCAAAGCTCGCACCAGGGAACTAGCAGGATCTGTCTCTTTCTGACATGGGACATCAGGAATGTGGAATGGCCCCAACAAGCGTGTACCTGCCAGGGATGCTGGCAGGGAGGGGCACAGGGTGAGCAAGCTGAGCCCCTCCTGGCCCCCAGGCCTTACTAGGCAGCAGCTGGCCTTGTCACTCTGAGCGACCTGGCTCTGATCTCCAATGTGCACAAGGCCTGCCGGGAACCTGGGGGTCAGTCCCACTCCTTCCGAGAGCCCCATTCTGTGACCCTGGACCTGTCGCAGCACTGTTTCTCCACCGTTACATGGGAAGAAGACTCCCTATCTGCAAGCCCACGGGGAGGGAGAGCAGCGGGTGGCTGAGCCTGGCACTGCAGCGGGCTCCTGGCGGGGAAGTAGAAAATGGGGGTTCTCATCCCACACCCCTTGTCCTTATAGACTATTTTAACCTTCCAACCCTTTCCTCCCCCAGGTGAGGGCCAAGGGATCCTCCTCTCTCGCCAGTGGCTGGACTGGTGAAGGACAGTCACTGGCCAGTGACTCCTGAGTTTGGGAGTCTCAGAGTCAGTCAGAAATTTTGGGGGCTCTGGGGAGCAATTAGGGGTCCTTGAGTACAGGAGGGGCATAAAGCTGCCTCTGGAGCCACCTGCAGGGGAATCGGAGCAGAAGGGAGGCCAGAGGTGGAGGGCTGGGAGGGCACTCAGGGACACAAAAGCCCAAGCACAGTTCCCCGGGAGACACCACGGCACAGCCACGTGCTGCACATCCAAGCCTCACCTCTCACCCTGAGCCCTGCGCCCCAGGAGGCAGGCAGGGCAGGAGCCCCCTACTCATGGGTGAAGAAAGGACTGTCAGAGAGGTGACAGTGCTGGCCTCAGGCACACGGCTGCACCTCGCAATGGCAGGATTTGAACCTGTCTCCACGTCCAGCACTCTTCCCACCCCGTTAGGGAATACGGCTCTTGAGGGAAAGGAAGAGGTCAGCGGCTCCCTGGTTTCTGGTCTGGAGGAGGGGCAGTTGTTTGGGACATGGTGAGCCAGAGAGGGTGTGGTGGCAGTGGGGAGGAGACTCAGAGTAGGGAGAAAAACATGGTCGAGAGCCACTGGTCAGTCTTCCAGGGCAGCCTCAGCCTCAAAATCGTATACCCAATCCCTCCGACCCTGCATGTGTTCTCAGCTACCGCTGCCTGGGAGCCCATGGGGCACGCAGGAGACTCCATAAAGGATGTCCTGGTTGGGTAGTCCTGTCCCAGGCCTGAGGACTGTATTGGGTCAGGCCCCATGTCTGGGCCTCCCCACGGCCCACCCCGAGGTTCAGGGACCAACTAGGGGAGCAGCAGTCACTATAGGGATGGAGCCAGGGAAGATTCCAGAGCCTTGGGAAGCTGATCCCTCCAAGAGGGGTCTGAGAACAAGGCTGTGACGGCCTCCCCAGTGGAGGACCAGGCAGGCAGGGACAGCTGCAGCCCAGTCGGGCGGCAACCAGCTGCTGCCCGGGAGACTGGCCAGGGTGGGGAGGGGCGGGCATAGCCCCCAGCTTGAGCCGGCAGAGCGTGGGAGCAGGCAGCAGCAGTTTCAGGTTTTCATGCTGTGTTAACGGTCAGCTTGGTTAATGCTGAGCAGATGGGGGAGGGGGGCTACCAGCTCCCTTGGGGACAGATGCAGGGCATACATGGAGACACACGCATGTGCGGAGGGTGTGGGAGTCCCACCCCATGGATGGCGCAGTGCAGACCCCTCTGGCCCGTTACCCATTCGCACCATCGCATGCGTAAGATGGTGCCGGTCGGACAGATGGACAGACACAGAGGCACGCACAGCCTCCTGGGGCAGCTGGATGCAAACCCAAGGCCTGGCACAGAGCCCTCAGTGTGTGTCACCCAGGCAAAGCACCCAGCTTGGGGTATCCCTCCACCCTCCTCCCTCTCCATGTCCCTTAGAGAAGACACCAGGCACACAGAAGTTTATTTCAAAAAAATAATTTATAAAAGGCCATTTGCTCCTGTGTTTTTGGCCAGCTTCCAGCCTCTCTGGGGCACAGGGGACAACACTCCTTCCACTAAGATGCTGGGTCAAGCTGCAGCGGCGGGAGGCTTGGGGAAATGGGGCTCAGAGACCCAAAACCTCTCAACTGGTGCTGGGAAGCACGGAGGTTTAGGATTAGGATAGCAGCTCTGCAGCCAGGCCCAGCCAGACCCCCAAGCTGGGGACGAGTGCCAGGGCCCAGGAGGCCAAGCATAACCCTAACATTCAGGCCACTAGGACAATGGCACCATAACTACAAGGGCAAGGGCAGGGCCTTGAGATCAGGGTTGAACTCTGGGTTGGGAACCCAAGGCCAGGGCAAGAAGCCTTAACTAGGAACCCCAGGACCAAGGATGGACCTCCTTAAAGCAGAGCTAGAGATCTGGGACAGCACCCTGAGGTCCGGGGCCTGGGGCTGCCAAGGTCAAGCACTGTGCCAGGTTGTGGTTGAGCCAGGAGGCTCAAGGCCACCAGCCCACCCGCCCACACAACCTCATGCCCCTGCTCATGTCTGCACCCTGGGGATGGGGAAGGAGCTGGGCCCCAGTGGCAAGGGGTCGTGGCTGAAGACAGAATCGCTGGAGGAGCAGGTGCTGCTGGCGTCCCCACCAGAAGGGGAGCAGGGCCCAAAGGTCAAGCGGAGGTCGAGGTACTGCAGTGGGGAGCAGAGCGGTCAGCCTCGGCAGCCACTGGGAACGGGCTGCTGCAGGTCCATGCAGTCAGGCCGGGGGAAGCCCAGAGGGGAACAGGCAGGGGAGGGCAGGGGACAGCGGGGGAGCAGTACCTCCTCAGAGATAGCCAGCAGGACCTTGTCCAGAGCCTCCACCAGCTGCTTGAAAGTAGGTCTCTGAGAGGGTGCAGCGTGCCAGCACTCACGCATCAGCCCGTACCTGGGGGCGGGGGGGGGGGGGGGGCGGTCATAGGAGCCTCAGGCCTGGGGGCAGGAGAGGACTGTGGGGTCCCCGGGGGGCTTCGATGGGCGGGGCCCTCCAGTGGAAGCCAGGCCAGGACTCCCCACTGGGGTGAAGAGGAGGAGGAACAGGAGGAGGAGTTAGTGCTGCCCTTGAGGTCAGGGTCAAACCCTGAGGCCAAGGCCAGGGCAGAGGATGAGGACTGGAAAGTGGGGTGTGGGTGAGGCCTCACAGCTCTGGTGGGCAGTGTGGGGGCCGGTCCATGCGATGTCCCTCCCGTAGCAGTGAGAACAGCTCCTCCACGGGGATGCCAGGATACGGGGAGCCCCCGAGGGTGAAGATCTCCCACAGCAGGATCCCAAAAGACCACCTGGAGGTGGGACCAGGGCTCAGCAGGACGTGGTTTCTCTCCCCTCGCCCCTACTCCTGGGGGCCAGGATGGGGGACCCTGTGGGCATGATCCTCTAGCACAGGAGAAGGGGGATCGGGCCCCACTCGGGTCCCAGGCCTGATTGTAAAGAGAATGTGAGTGCACAAATCCTAGGGCCATGTGACTTTGGCAAGTGCCTTGTCTTTTTGTTGGGTAGGACAATGATGATCCCCAGCTCCCAGGACTCACACGTCACTCTGGTGTGTGTACACTCGGTCAAACAGGGCCTCGGGTGCCATCCACTTGACGGGCAGGCGGCCCTGCCGGGGAGAGAAGGGGCCTGGTGCTGAGTCCCACGGGTCCAGTGCCCCCTCCAGGCCCAGCCCCTCCACCCACTGCGCCCTGCTCCCCTCACATTGCTGGTTTTCTTGTAGTAGTCAATGTGGTGGACGCCTCGGGCCAGCCCAAAGTCGGCGATCTTCATCACACTGTCCTCAGTCACCAGCACGTTGCGGGCAGCCAGGTCCCGGTGGATGCACTGGGGGCAGAGCAGGGAACGGGAAGGGGGCTGAGGTTTATTAGGACCTAATAATGGCTGGACCCTGTGCTCACCACTGCACGGTAAGGCTGAGGGGAGGGACCATCCACCCATTTTACAGCCCAGGAAGTCAAGGTTCAGAAAGGGGCAACGCCCTCTTCTTTTGTATCACCTCTTCCTTTGCCTAGTCTATGGGTTAGAGAATATGAGAGCTAACAAATGGGGACATGCAGTGGCAGCTGCATAGGACTTGGGGACATTTAGGGTAATGCAAAAGGGGAGGGAGGGAGAAGCCGGGACATTTGCTGCCACAGGCATGAGAGCGCGGACATGGAGAAAGTAGAGCTGTCCACCGCCCCCGTACCTTCCGTGACTCCAGGTACTGCATGCCTCGGGCCACCTGATAGGCACAGGAGACCAGGGCTGGGAAGGAGAGTGGCCCCTCGCTGCTCCGAGGTCCGTCAGGGCTGAGGTCCGGGCCTGGGGGGCGCCGGGCCCGCAGGAACTCCCGCAGGTTGCCCTTGGCGGCGCACTCCACGATCACGTACAGGGGCCCTACAGAGTGGGGTCAGGGAGGCTGCTGAAGCTACGGCTCTGCACCCCAACTGCCCGTGCCACCACCTCCGCCCTGCCCCACCTTCCTGGGTGCAGACACCCAGCAGGTTGATGATGTTCTTGTGTCGGCCAATCAGCTTCATCACCTCCATCTCAGAGACTAGGTCCGCCAAGTCCTTGTCGGAGGCATTATCTGCAAGGGAAACAGCTGCGGTCAGGAAGCTGTCCTCCAGCTGTACACGGGAGGCTTCCGGGTAGGGGACAGGACAGGGAGCACTGGACCAGGCGTCAGCTAGGTCTGGGGTTGAATCCCTGCTGAGCTGTGTGACCTTGAAAAAGTCTCCTAACCTCTCTGAACCTCGGGATCACCTTATATGAAAGAGAACAGTGGATTCCCCCTATCTCTCACAGCAGTTGCAAGGACGCAACTAGATTAAGGATCTAAAAGAAGCAGGCCTTGCAGCGGGTAGGCCCAGGAAACAGGAGAGAGGGGAAGAGCTCTGAGCAGGAGGAAGCTGTGTCTGGAGGGGTTGGGAGTAGTCCCTGAATGGGGTGAGAGCTCCTGGGGGCAGGAAACAGGCTGGCTCCCTGGGGTCTGTCTGACCAGGGCCTGGGAATTAAGGGAGCCAAGAGCAGGGTGCAGCGAGAGGGTGGTGGGAAGAAGTCTGCTCTGGCTGGGCCCCTGGGGCTGACCTGTGGCCCTGGGCAATGACACAACACCCCCCCCCAACACCAATCTCACAATGCATATTTATTAAGCCCTGCCTCCCAGGAAGTGCCAGGTGGCCCCAGCTGTGCAGAGAGGAGGGAGGGAGCAGAACAGTGGTTGGGTCATTCTTGCAGAGGGGCCTGGGGGACAGCAGGCAGGGGTCTCGATGGGCAGGGCCCAGGTGTGCCTGCCCCAGCATCTTAGGGCTGTGGCTTGGGGTCTGGCACTGAGTTCAGCAGAAGGGCTGTTCTCCTAGAGTGGTGGACACAGCGGGACAGACTCGGCAGCGGTCCAGGGGAGGCTGAGGCATGTTTGGGCATAACTGTGGGGAATGAGGTCAACTAACATGGACCAGACTGAGGGGGTATCAATCCCCAGTCACCCCAGTGGTCAAGATTTATTGAACCTCAACTGTGTTCCAGGCATTCTTCACGAACCTTGGGCAGGAGCTAGGGACTATTATTTACTCTATGTGACACAAAGGGAAACTGAGGCTCAGAAGTGACTTGCCAGGGTCACTAGCAGAGGTGGGCTGCAGGCCTAAGGGTGGGATCCCACAGCCTCTTCTGGCCCCAGTGCTCACCGGGTAGCACCGGGAGCCCCTCTGTTAGTCCCAGCACCACAGCACTACCCCTCCCCGGCTGCCACATTCACCCTTGAGCATCTTGACAGCCACGGTGCTGGCTTGGTCAGGCCGGGTGGGGTCCATGCCGAAGGCCTCTGCGCGCACAACCTGCCCGAAGCAGCCCTCGCCTAGGGGCTTCCCAAGCACGAGCCTGGAGATGAAGAAAAGCTCAGAAAGCCCGTGCCTCGGTGCGTCACTCTGCCAAGGGCGGCCCCACCATGCGGCCTGCCTCCCCGCTCCCACTCTCACAGCTGTACCTGTCCCGAGGGAACTCCCACAGCGGGTCGAGAGGTAGGTCCAGATTCACCAGGCTGGCGAGCAAGGGGGGACCACTGGAGGAGAGACGGACGCCTCGCACCAGGGAGGAGCTTGACTTCCCCGAGGAGCCGGATTCCAGGGAGAACTGCAAAGCGAGAGACTTGGTTCCCTGCTGGAGTCAGGCTGGGCCGTGGGGGAGGGGCAGGCACAGTACCTGTCGGGCCAGAGGGAAGCGGGACAACTTCTGCACAGCGGCAGGCTGGCGGGGGTACCGGCCGTGGAGCGCCTGCCCTCGATACAGCCCGGCCAGCAGCAGGAGCACAACGAAAGCCAGGGAGCCCGATGCGTACAGGATGATATCCGTGTACCGGGCCTCGGGTGCCACTGCTGTCCACGTGAGGTCCTCCTCTGCCCTCGCAGATGGACACGCACACAGACAGACTGACTGTCAGTGGTCAGACTGGCCAGCCCCACTCCCTCTAACTCGGGCCCTCACAGCTCCCAACACACACACACAGACGGAGAAAGCTACAGTTCTACAGTTGTACCCAGAGCCAGATCCCGATACCCCAGAGCTCTCATGGACGGGCGCAGAATCAAACGCACAAAACCATACACCACATCCCGAGCCAGGCCCCACAGACCAAGGGAGACTGTCCACCCCACAGGCCCTAGCCCACGGCTGGACCAGAGTGGGATCTCACAGCTTGTCCCGGCCCACTCAGCGCTCACCTGGCAGCACTGTGAGCCAGGCCGACTGGTAGGAGAGGCCGATGGAATTGCCTGCCAGGCAGGTGTACTCGCCCGCATCCTCCGCTGACACATTCCGCAGGTACAGGACCTCCACCTCTGAGCTATTGATGTCTGCGGTCTGGGGGTGGGGACACACACTCAGGAAACACAGAGCCTGGGGCCACACTGTAGTCAGGAGGGCAGCTGGGGACCCCTCACCATGAGTGGAAGAAGGTGGGGCTCAGGCACGACAGGGGCCACACCTTCAGGACCTGCACGTAGGGGAAGCCATCAGCGCCGAAGCTGCTCCCGTTGATGACGATGTGCTTTAGCCACTGGATGTGGGGCTGGGCGTCGCTGTACACCTTGCAGAGCAGCTCCACGTCGCTGCCCGCCACGGCCGTGGTGTTGGCTGGGAGCCCTGCTTGCAGGATGGGCCGGTGCGGGGACCGCTCTGGGGGCCAGGCCAGGCTGTCAACCCTGATCAGTGGCACCCACAGAGCACCCTGTTCACCTGCCTCCCCAGTTCAAGGGAGGGACTTTCTTGACATACACTTTAGACTTCATCTGGCTCCTGCTTATTCTGCTTAAACCTTCCATGACTCCTGGTTACTTTTGGGTCAAGGACAACTTCTCAGTCTAGCATTCAAAATGCTCCATGGCCTGGCTCCCCACATAAATGCCACACCCCAGGTACACACTTCCCTGCAAATGCAGGGCATTCTTTTTACTTAGGACCTTAACTCAGCCTGTATCCTCTGTCTGGATGCCTTCCTCAGTTCTCCAGCAGACCCCGGCTCCTCCAGGCCCATACTAACCTCTGTGCTTCTCTCTGACCCTCCTGGTCACTCGGAACTGCTTGACTCATCTAAGACTGAGTCCATCTTGCCTGCCAGACCAGGCCCTATCAGAGGGCATGACTGAGCCCAAGACAGGTCAGGCCCCCTGCCCCATGGCCTCCCTGTTATCCGCTCACCCAGCACATCCAGCAGATAGCTGTAGCGGATGCTGCCCAGAGAGTTCTCCACAAGGCAGGTGTACGTGCCACGGTCCGAGGGCACCACGCTTTCCATCACCAGGCTCCAGTGCTGATGGCGCAGCTGGGGGCAGAGGAAGGGTCCAGCCAGGGGCCCAGCACATGAGGCTAGATCCTTCCCAGAGGGCTCTTCTTTTTTTTTTTTTTTTTTTTTTGAGACAGAGTCTCACTCTGTTGCCCAGGCTAGAGTGCCGTGGCGTCAGCCTAGCTCACAGCAACCTCAAACTCCTGAGCTCAAGCGATCCTCCTGTCTCAGCCTCCCGAGTAGCTGGGACTACAGGCATGCACCACCATGCCCGGCTAATTTTTTTTTCTATATATATTTTTAGCTGTCCATATAATTTCTTTCTATTTTTAGTAGAGGTGGGGTCTCGCTCTTGCTAAGGCTGGTCTCGAACTCCTGAGCTCAAACGATCCGCCCACCTCGGCCTCCCAGAGTGCTAGGATTACAGGCGTGAGCCACCGCGCCCGGCCCAGAGGGCTCTTCTTAAGCTTTCTAGGCCCTGAGGAGGTCAGGCCAAGGCCAGGGACCACACACAAAGGAGAACGCTCCAAAAAGTCCATGAGCCCTGGGTTTGAGTCTTTCTAGCCCTGCCTCTCCCCAGCTGTGCCACCCTGAGCCGGTTGTCACCCCCCGAGTCTCAGCTTCCTCATTACAGCACGGATTGACCCTGTAGGGTCTCACTATGAGAATGAGATGCTAAAGCTTATTAATACCAACTGATCAGTGATTTTTCCTACTTTATAAATGGAATTGCTAAGGCAGAGAGGTTAAGTCACTTGCCAGAGAGGGACAGAATGGGAACTTGAACCAGAGCTGCCCAAGTCCACAGTCTAGGGCTCCTTCTGGGTACACAGAGCTGCCTTCCTCAGCAGACTTGTTACAGGTGTGTTCAATTTATAGGTATGAGGGGACCGATGAAGGAATGAAGAGAGGGGAGCAGATGGTCCTGAAGCCCAGAGACTCACCCGAATGCCTCCAATGCGATTCTCTCCATGAAAGGCCTGTCCATCTTTGAGCCAGCGGATGGTGGGCATGGGGTTCCCTGCAGCTGGGCAGCGGAACTTGACGGTGTTTCCAGCAGGCACTGCATGCAGTTTCTTCTCCATGCGCTGGGGGTGTGTCCAGTAGGGTGCTGGGGGGCGAGGGGAAGGGAGTACTTCTAGCCCCTAGGATGACCACCTGCTCCCACACAGGTCTCTTCTGGTTCATCAGTGACTAGATGGGTAGTGGGGACAAGAGTCCTTGAGAACTCGTACTGACCTTGCTGGGGGTAAGTGTGCCCATTATGGGTTTTGGGGTCCTCATCATCATTGCTGGAGGTCAAGGAGTCTACGTCAGGACAGAGGGAAGTGGCACCTGAGGTCCAAGACGGGGAGGTCTCTCTCTCCAGGCATCCCGTAACCCCTTGCCAGACTCTCTTACCATCTACAACCAAGGTGAGGTTGTGCAGGACAATCATGGAGCCTCGTGCCAGGCAGAGGTAGTGGCCAGCATCCTCAGGTAGGAAGCTGGCAATCTCCAGGCGGCCCCTCCAGCCCCGTACCCGGCCGGCAGGTGCCAGGCGACTGCCCTCCTTGTACCAGTGTCCACCACGCTCAGCCCGCCCACAGCACAGCCGCACAGGCTGCCCAAGGGCCACAGTCAGCTCCTGCTCATGCTGTTCCAGGCTGGGAGCCAGGCAGGGCTCTGTGGGCAGAAGGGCACAGGTCAGCGAGCTCTGCAGCAGCATCTGAGGCAGGCTCTGCACTCGGAGAACATGCTGCACTCACAGGGCACAGGCACCTCGAGACACATGCTAGACAAGCCACGGCTCCTTGATATACACACAACTGCATGCTGCAGATGCTACACGCAGGGCAAATGCCACATTCTTAGGGCATGTCACATATACAAGTACTTAGTGCACATGCCATTGCCCCAAGGCACGCACACACACATACATGCTATATATAGGTGCCACATACAGGGCACATACCACACCTCTGGGGCACATCGCACTCACAGTGCACATACCACATATGCTGCCTGGACCTCCCAAGTCACACTCCCAATGAACAGAGCACACACACCCAACACACACGCCACACAGCCGAGGGGCTCACCACCAGCTCTGCAGCCTGGCTCAGGGGCCTGTGCCTTGCAAGGCCAGTCCTCTTTCGCAGACACAGAGATAGACGGATGCTGCTGGGAGCCGAACACTGACCAGGTCTCAACAGTTGGCCCCTGCCCTGCTGCCACCTTCTCAAGGTCTGGGCGGGATCCTTTCCAGCTTTGCTCAGCCAGCAGCCCCCTCCTGGTGCCCATTCTTCCCACCCCAGCCACCCTCTCCCACCTTAGAGGCCATACCCAGCTCCACTTCCTCAGAGGCCTCAAGGGACAAGGCTGGAGCCCCAGGTACAACCAGGAAGACCCCCAACAGGGCCAACAGCAGCCACATCTCCTTCCTGCAGCTCTCAGGGACCCAGGCTGGACTTCCCACCGACTGCCTTCCTAAAACAGGGAGGGCAAAGAGCTCCTGCTACACGTGCACCTTGCTGGTGCTCTTCCCTTTTCTGCAGATGAGGAGACAGAGTCAGGAAGTGGTAAGCAGACTTGTCCAAGTCCCCAGCCAGGCAGCGGCAGGACAGAGACTGGAACCAGCTCTGCTGTTGCCAGAGTCCAGGCCCCCACAGTAGGTTGTGCAAGGGGGCTGGGCTGGGCTTCCTGCTCTCCTTGGGTCCTGCTGAGACCCTGGCACAAGTTCACAGAAAGAGCAGTTTTGGGATTCTTTTCTTGGAGGGAAGCAGAGAAGGGAGACATATCTTCTGCTCACTCTTGGCACACATAATTTTTTTTTTGCTGACTAAATGAATTTATTGCTGAAGAGCTCCCCACCCCCCAAAAAAAGTAAAGTATAATACAAGGCCAAACTTCAGCATCTGGATGTTATCTGATCTGACCCCACTCCTTATAGCACGACTGACATTTCCAGGGGCTAGGCGCTCACAACCAACAAGATAGCCCTTCCATGGCCCGGCATGGTGGCTCACGCCTGTAATCCTAGCACTCTGGGAGGCCGAGGAGGGTGGATTGTTTGAGCTCAGGAGTTCGAGACCAGCCTGAGCAAGAGTAAGACCCCGTCTCTACTAAAAAAAAATAGAAAGAAATTCGCTGGACAACTAAAAATATATAGAAAAAATTAGCCGGGCATGGTGGCACAGGAGGTTGAGGCAAAAGGATCGCTTGAGTCCAGGAGTTTGAGGTTGCTGTGAGGTAGGCTGATGCCACGGCACTCTAGCCCGGGCAACAGAGCGAGACTCTGTCTCAAACAAACAAACAAACAAAAAACAGCCCTTCCACGGCAAGTAGGAAGCTCTTCCTCATTCTGAACCAGAACTGCATTCCCCAGCTACCTCTGCTTTTTGTGCCCCTGCAATTCCATCTGAGGCAACACAGGATTTTGTAAAGAATGTAGACTCTTAAGTATCAGACGGAGCTAAGTTCAAATCCTGACTCTTACCAACTTGCAAATCCCTCTGTCCCTCTCTGGGCTACTCTCCTCATAGGACTGCTTTGGTTCAGGTGCTGCTCCTGCCAGGTGTGATATATACACACACGCCCCCAGCCGGTTACCCTCATTCAAATGCTACCAAGGATGTCTCTGTCCCTCAAAATGGAACACTCAGAACTGAGCCTCAGATGGGGCAGGGGAACAGGGTGACCAGTGTAGTCCCAGGGCCTGCTGGCTGTTTCCTGGGGTTGGGTAACAGCCAGGTGGCACTGGTGTCTCTGGAACTACCCTGCCTGGGAAGCCCACCATACCCCCTCTCCTCAGCCAATGCCACCCCACTTCCAGTCCATCTGGCCTCCCCTGCCCCTACCAGGGTAGGCCATGGTCATCTCTTGCTTGGGCCTTTGCAAACATCTTCTTCCTGAGCTCTTCAGCCTCCACCCTCCAGAAGGACCATGCCACCCCCCAGCTTTCCTTAATGGCTGCCTGTGTCCAGCAGGATCCAGTCCACACCGTTTCTCCAGCCTCCTAGGCCTTTCTGCCCTTGCCAATCTCTTTGGTCACCCTGTCTGCCCCTTCAGGAACACTGAAGCCATTGGCTTTCAAAGCTGGGCACATTTGCTCTCTTGCCCATACCTCTGTACCCCTCAATCCCTTCCTCCACTTGGCTCAGATGCCACTGTCTCTGAGCTCACCCCACCTCCCAAGTTCAGCTAACCTCTTCTCTGTAAAACCCTCTACCTCTTCTGCTCTGCAGGGAGGGTAGCTCTTCCGGGACGTAGCATGGTGGGGAGACCCAAGGGTTTTATTCCCACTCTCAGGCAGCCCTGACCTCACAACCTCAGAGTCCTTAGTCGGATCACCCGTGGCTGCTGACCGCTAAAGCGACCACCTGGCACGTGGGGGTGAAGGGCCTGACTCTGGCATCAGACAGGCCTGGGTTCTCCTCCAGCCTCCCGCACTCACGCGCTGGAGGGCCCTGGGCAAGTGACTGCACTTCTCGGAGCCTCAGCTCCCTCATCTCGACGCCCGGTGCGCAGACAGCCCAGCTGCTCAGGAACAAGCGCGCTCTTCCTCCCCTACCCCTACAGGGTCAGCCTGGGAGGAGGTGCGAGTCCCCAGGGGTAGCTGCACAGGCCGCCAGCCCGCCCCCGCCGCGGTGGGCAATGAGTAACCAGCTCCGTGGCCAGGGTGCTCTTTGGACGGAGCCGGACAAAAGGCCCTGTGTGCGCTGCGGGTTACTGATTTACCGCCCCCTCCTCCCCACCCCCCGCCGCCGCCGAGCGGACGCCCAGGTCCCCAGGATTGCGAGGGGGTAGCCCCGGAGCCTCGTCGCCGCTCACCCCCTGGCAGCTGGGAGCGCAGCCTGGGACTCACCTCCAGCCTGAGTGGCTCTGTTCCTGGCACAGCGTCCTGGCTCACCTGGCTCTTCGGCCGCCCGGCTCCCAGCTCCAGCCGGCCACGACCCCTGCACCCAGCGGGATCCGCAGACTCAGCCCCAGCGCTCCTCCGCCCGCGGCGGGAGAGCCAGGAAAGTATCCGCGACAGCGGCGTGGTCGCGGGCGGCCCGGCTCCTGCCCCGCCCACCTCGGGCCCAGCCCCTCCTGGGCCAGTGTATTCTGAGGAAGGCGTGGCCAGGGTCGACCCAGAGCCCCGCCCACCTGGAACCCCGCCCCCGAACCCGCCACGCTATTCCCAGACCAGAGCAGCCCAATCCCGGGACCCCGCCCCAGCCTACTACACACCCCCTCAGACTCCGCCTCTTTCACCCCACCCAGCCCCCAGGCGAGGCTTCCAAGTTCTAGTGCTCTACCCTGCTGTATGCCCTGCTCTTCACCTCTCAGGGACTGACACCTTGGCCCAACCTGGCTCTGATTTCTGCGCAGTCCTCATACAGCAGATCCTCTTCCCTCATTTGTTCTCTGTACAATATTCAGAGTAATACTTAAAATACAAGTCCGACTGTATCAACCACCCTTTAAATTTTCCAATAGCTTTCCATAGCTCTTTATAATATAGATTTTTGGCATGACCTGGTCCCTGCCCAGGTCTCCAGATGAAACCTTCATTCACTTTTTCCTTGCTTCCACCCTATGCCTGGGCCTTTGCACGTGCCATTTTCATTTCCTAGAATGCCCTTTCTCCTTTTGGTCTGGTTAATTCCATCTTATTAGGTTTCAGCTCACTTCCTCCAGGAAGCCCTCTGGACTTGCCAGGTTCCCCTTTGAGATGCTTTCTCTCCCGTGAGGATGGCGTGGAGTGGTTCAGAGCGCAGATTACAGGGCTGAATGGCATGGGCTCAAATCTCAGCACCATCACACAAGGCCCTTGCGGGTTACTCCATCTCTGTCTTCATTTTCTTGTCAGTAATGTGGGTAAATGATAGTATCACCCTCAAAAGGTTGTTTGCAAAAAGTAGACATACTATTATGTGTAAGGCTGGCAAGCAGCGTTTGCTTAGTAATACTAGCTATGATTATTTAGGACCCATTAAATATGTGGCACACAGTAGGTGCCCCCAGACAGCTCTGCCCCCACCTGGCTCAGGTCCCCCTCACCTGTAAGCACTTCTCTCTTGAGCATCTAGACTGTAGCCAAACTAGGAGCCAACCAGTCTCCATCCCCACCCCCCACCTCTCACCTGAATTTCAAGCCCTCTGCTCTCCTAAGCTCCCAGAGAGCTCCGGTGTCCCCTCCAGGGTATGGAGACCTTCACCTAAGAAGCAACTTCCTTTCCCATTGTTATGCTGGGAGTCCAGCTTTTTCCACTTTCACTCCCAAAGGGCTGGTGGCTTTTCTTTACATAACTAAAAGGCCTATTCAAGCGATTTGTTTTTTTTAATTTTTCTTTTCCTTTTCCAACAAAAGAATGGCCTCCTCCCAAAGATAAATCAGAAAATGATTATTTTTTTCTTTTTTTTTTTTGGAGACAGAGTCTTGCTCTGTTGCCCGGGCTAGAGGCGGTGGCATCAGCCTAGCTCACAGCAACCTCAAACTCCTGGGCTCAAGTGATCCTCCTGCCTCAGCCTCCTGAGTAGCTGGGACTACAGGCATGCGCCACCATGCCCGCCTAATTTTTTATGTATATTTTTAGCTGTCCAGAAAATGATTATTTTTTTAAAAGGGTTTGTCCCTTCTCCAGGGTCTCACCTTGCTGGAGCTCCCAGGAAGGATGAAGCTCCTGGCCCTGGGAGCTGCCTGCCCAGAGGGGCCTGACTCCTGGCTAGGCTCAGCTCCCCACCTCTGGCCCTCTGCTGGCTCCTGGAGTGAATGTGGTTGTTGGGAGGGGCAGGGTGAGCCTCCAGCAGGAGCTAGAGCCTACAGGCTTTCATTCAACTTCCAGGGCATTTCCTGCCTTTACCTGAGCCAAAGGCAAACCAAAGGCTTTCATAGTCCAGGTCTTGCAACCTCCTTGCCTCCTAAGATGCCCAAATCCCTCAGACTGGCAGTCCCTCGCATCCCCAGGGTATGTTCCCCACATCCCTTGTCTGGTCCCCCTCCCACGTGCACAACCTCTCACACTGACCCTCGGCAGAGGCCGATGCTCTCCCACAAAGTCATTCACTCATTCATTTGACAAGTATTTATTAAAGGTGCATCATGTGGCATGCAACTGTTCTAAATCCCGGGGATAAAGCAGCGAATTGGACCTTACCTACCCTTCAAGGAGCTGCTGACATTGTAGTGGGGAGAGGGAGATACACAAACAGAGACAGGAGACCTGCTGAGGGAGTCAGGGAGGGGCACCCAAGCCTCTCTCACTGTCTCGCTTGCTTACTAACATACAGTCTTTCACAATCACATCTGCAGTCTCTTTCTCAAAGACATTCAAACACACACACACACACACACACACACACACACGCTTCCTCTCTCTTAGCAGAGGTGAGAGCCTGCCATCCTAAGATCTTGCCTTTAGCCTCCCCCTGCCTCAGTTTCTCCATCCAGAAAACAGGCACATTCCTGCTTCTTTCTTCTCAGGAGTGTTGGGGAAAATGAATGAGTTAACAGATAGGAATGGGTTTCACCAGAACAGGAGGCAGGGAAGAAGTCCTCGCTTTGGCTGAGCGCCCACTATGTGCCAGGTACATGCTAGGTGTTGTACCTGCATTATATCCTTTGATTCTTCCACCAAGCCAAATGGTACAGGGATCCTCAGCTCTGGTCTGCAGGCGAGGAAACAAGCTCAGGGAGATGGAATGATTTCCCTGAGGTCATTAGAAAGTGAATGGCAGAACTCAAACCCTTGTCTTTGGGGGCAAACAGGGAGAGCTCAGAGCTGGATCACTGACGCCACCACATTAGACACTCTCTGCCTCCATCCTTAACTGTGGCCCGGGAAGGTGGAGATTCACCCGAAGGCGAGTGTGTGGGGGCCAGGCCGGGACCTGCTCTCCATGCCCCTTTGGCCAGTACTGATGGGACACCATGAGGTACCAGGCCCTCGACAGGGGTTTGCAGACTCTGTGCTCCTAGAGTGCCAGCAGGATCTCCTGAGACCAGGCCCCACTCCCCACCTGCCTGGGAGCAGAGTTGTCGGGGGAGAGGGCAGACGTTGCCAGCAACGATGTTGCTCTTGGATGGCAGCCGGCTAGGAACACTGGGGCTCTTGTGTGGAAGGGCTGCCACTGAGCCGGCCCGGCCCTGCCCAGGCCCCACTCCAACCCTGGCCTGGTCCTACTTCTGGCCACATCCGCTGACCCATCCTGTTCTTTCTTTTCTTCTTTCCTTCATTTCTTTATCTTTTAAACAATTTTTATTTTGAGAAAGTTTTAAAAATATAGCTGCTACTCAGAATTGACAATTGTTATTAATTTGCCATTTTTTCCAACCCTTTTCCACCCTGGCTTCTCCCACAGGCTCTAGGGAGCTTTGGCTTGGCTGTTCAAAATGGAGGTGGCAGTGACAGCAACTGAGTGGTTAAAGGCTGGGTGGCAGGGTCAGGCAGATCTGGGTGTGAATCCTGAAGACTAACTGGCTTTGTAACGTTGGACAAGTCACTTAACCCTCAAGCCTCAGTTTCATTTTCTGTGAAATGGGAATAATACTTCTGTGAAGATTCAGTGTGATGATATACATGAAGTACCATGCCAATGCCTGGTGCACAGCCCATGCTCAGTAAAAAGCAGCCAACATGAATGTTAGCACCTAGGGGCCTAGGACCCACCCAAAAGCATGGGCAACAAACTCCTGGACTGAGAGGGAAGGACTGTGGGGTTACCCCTCCCTCACCCCTCTTATCCCATTTCCCACCCATCCCTGGTTCTGGGCACATTTACGTCCAATTTATACTCTGGAGACAAGAAAGCCATGAGTTGCAGGCTACCTAGGGCATTTTTGTGGAGGCAGGGACCCTGGGGCTGGTGTTGATGGCCTGGGAGGGCCCTGCAGAGGCTCCTTAGACCAAGATGGATGGAAGAGAATGGGCTAGGAGGGGTCGGAGGCGTTATCTGGACTAGTCCTGGTGCTTCTCAGAGTGTCAGCAGCCTCCCCAGTCCCCTCATCCACTGGTCCCAGGTACTATGGATCTGTGTCCTGGCTAGCTAGGACAGGAGACATCTGGGAGCTTGCCAGACTCTGCTCTCTCTACCCTTGGGCCTACAAACCTCAAACCCACTGGGTGTTGGCACACACATTTGTTTGGAGGAGGGCAGGACAGCTGGAAAGTGGCAAGGTTGGGCAGAAAGGGCTAGAGGGTTGATGGTCTAAAGGGAAGCAGGAAAGAAACCTAGAAGGGCTTGCACCCTGTTGTACTTTGCCTGGTGCCCACCTGGACCATGAAGCATTTTGTTTGGGGGTGAATAACAGAAAACCTAAATTACAAAGGCTTAACACAAAACAAAACAGGAGTTTATTCATCTCTCACTTGGCCCCAAGCCTGCAGGTGGGTTCTCAAGTCAGGGTTGAGGACTCTTCAATCTCTAGACTTTTCTCTCATGGTTGCAAGATGGTGGCTTCAGCTCCTGCCATCACATTTGTGTTCAGGCAGAAGGAAGAAAGAAGTTACAGAGTTGAGTTTGTACCCAGCAACTTCTGATTTCGTCTCCTTGGCCAGACTGACACGCAGCTTCCGCCTGCTGCAAAGCAGGCTGGGGAAGTATAGCAGTCGTTCTGCTGGCCACATGGCCTCCCTAACAAAAGCGGGGTCTGTCAAAAAGAAGGGTGCCTGAGTATTGGAGAAGCACCTAACAGTCTCCACAACACCAATTTCCTCATCAGCCCTCCAGTGACTTCTTTAAAATACGAATCTAAGCAAGTCACTCCTCAGCTTCAACTTCCCTTTCCCCACCAACCACTGGCACCCCCAGTTCCTCGGTCTGACATTCAGGGGCTTTCAGGACTGGCCTCTGCTGCTGTCTCCCATGCCATCTCCACTCTCCCCAGAGACACCTGCTGTTTTCCGGCTGCACTGAGCTCCACGGGGCCCTCTGGAATGCGCCTTTGCACATGCTGCTCTTGTTGCCAAGCGTCCTCCCTCTGTCCTGCCCACCCCGACCCCTTTCCAGCTATCCCACCAGATGCCTGCAATTCAGCTTTCTGGACTCCTCTTAGGCATTCCCTTTTCTTTAAGACCCTTCCTGGCCACCCTGCAGTGGACATCTAAACCCTTTCTCTCTCTGGTAACAGCCTCTCAGTTTTTCTTTGATGTCCTAGTCCTCCCCTACTCCCAGTCCATGGGGATTTGGATGAAGCCAACACCCCTCCCTGACTTTTGTGGTGAGCATGTGCCCCAGACTTGGCTAATGAGAATATTCTATCTCCCAGGTCATTGTGACTGGTTCAGAGATGAGCATGTGAACCAAGCAGGGCTAATAAGAGCCAGTCTAGGTCTTTTTCATTGGAACTAATGGGAAACTAACTCTGAGGAGCCCGGACTGTGCGTATGGAAGCCTAGAGTTGCTAGGGAGAGCCTGACTGCAAATGCAGCTGACGTAGGAAACAAGAGGCCAAGAGATGGAGCACACCTGGATCCAGCCGTGCAAAATACAACCCTTCGAACATTTCATTTGCGAACCAAAGAATTCTTTTTAGGGTAATAAGACTTTTTTTTTTTTTAAACCTTTATAAATAAAAGGTTCCTAATATTCTTCCTCAGTAGAAAACGTTCCTCCTTTTGTGCGTCCACTCTCCTCTGTTGGCGCCTTGGCCAGAGCACTCAGCGTCTACATCAGCAAATTCATCCTGTCTTCACTGCTACTTGCCAAAAACCTTTCAGTGAAATCCTATGGCTTTTACGATAAAGACTTTTATTAGTTACCTATTTCTGTATAACAAATTACTCCAAAACTTAATAGTTTTAGATAACAGATATTTGGCTGACTGTTGATATTAAAGAAAAAAGTTATTCAATGATACTTGTTAGAGCACAGTAAGGAAGACTTCATTCAGCACCACTGAGATAGGCACAGGGACCACAGCAACAGGGTCTGGGGAGAGGGGTGGGGCTCAACTCCGAATCCAGCACAGGCAAGTGGGAATTTACAGCCAGGGAGCAGTGTAGGGGTAGGGTGGTGGAGAATGTCTAAGAGGAAACATCAGGGTGAAGTAGATTCTGGCTAAACTGATCAAACAGGATCCTTGCTGCAGACAAACCAGAGTGACCAGATATCACCTGGGGGGTGGCTAGAGAATGAGGAGCCTGATCTGACATCCAGGGTGACCAGATATCAAGTGTGATCAGATATAAAGGATAGGGGGATCTTGCTAAACTGACTTAGCAGGTTATTTGCAAAAACTAGATTTTATAGGGAAGTGCACAAGGATGGGCCTAGGAGAAGGTTCAGGAGCCAATCTGGCCAAGCAAGATCTTTGTCATTGGTAGAAGACCTCCCGCTCTCTCCACAAGCGCCTCTCAGAAGGGTTGCTTGAGTGTTCCCATGACATGTCAGCTGGTTTCCCTCAGAGACAGTGATCCAAGAGACAAAGATAGAAGCTGCAATGTCTTTTATCACTTACCCTCAGAAGTCACACTCTGGGCATTTCTGCCTTATTCTTTTTTTTAAAAATGAGTCACTAATTACAGCCCACACTAGGGGAAGGATGATGGAGATTAAACTTAACCTCTTAAAGGGAGGGATATAAAAGAAATCTGTAGATGTAATTTTTTTATTTCTAGAGACAGGGTCTCATTATTATGTTGCATAGGCTGGACTTGAACTACTGGGCCCAAGCGATCCTCCTGCCTCAGTCTCCTGAGTAGCTGGGACTACAGGCATGCGCCACTGTGCCCAGCTTTTGTGGACATATTTTAGAACTGCCATAAGACCAAATCTTTTCCTAGCCTGTAACACCCTATAAAGGGGATGCTTGTCATCTGAAGCTTTTCCTAGTTTTGAGGAATACGCCCACGTGGAAGAGCTCTCGTCTCCCGGCTGAGAATGCCGGCTACCACCCCAGCTCCTCTTCCAGCTAAGGCCTTGATGCTGCCAGTTACTAGCATCCATGCCAGAGAGCCAGCGATGCCCAAGGGGGGCCTGGAGAAGCGCAGGAGTCATGTTCCCTGGTGGGATCTGTAGTGACACGAGCTCCTGGGGCACAGGGCAGGGTACTGGGGATCTTTATCCAGTGCCTGGGCTGGCTGGGCTAGTGGCACAGGCAGCAATGGTGTCCTCGCTGCACCTATTCTGTGAAATGATACATGCAGGATCCTGGTCATGTAGCTTGAGCTCACTCCTTTAGAGCTCCTGGTAGTTCCATGAACTTAAACTAGCTGGTTTGTTTCTGCTGCTTACTGCTGAAAACCTTGGCCGATGCGCCTGGAGAAACCCGGCTCCTGCTGGTCTCTCTCCTTACCTGGTGGCACATCCTTCCTCCTTCGAGGTGACAAGAATCATCCTGCCTCAGAGCCTTGGTCCATGCTGTTCCCTCTGCCTGGAACATTCCCCCACTCGCCCCCTGCTCCCCACCATAGGCTAATCCCTCGGTTTAAATGTCACTTCCTCAGGGAGACCTTCCCCGCCCTACCCCCAACTTAGGCTTAGCCCTCCTATTATACATTCTGGCTGCATCAGTATTTTCCTTTGTAGCTCTTTATCACAATTCTCATGAATCATCTGTAACCGAGTCCTCAAGAGAGGTTGTTTTTGATACAGGGTCTTGCTATGTTGCCCAGGCTGGTCTTGAACTGCTAGCCACAAGTGATCCTCCTGCCTCAGCCTCCTGAGTAGCTGGGACTACCCAGCCTCTAGGGAGATTGTGTCTCATTCCAGGATCCTGGCATATAGCTGGGGCAGAGGAAAAATAAATTCTCTTTTCCACAGTCCCTAGGGATCCCCTCCTCTGTCCCACCCTAACGGTCCTCTGCCCTGTAGCTGCTCAGCCCCAATCAAACTTCCTAACCCTCAGGAATGTTCTCATTCAGTTGCAAGTAACAGATACCCCAACTCAAATCTGCTTACACAAAACATTGAATTTATAGGCTTATGCAATATATATATTTCTTTTTTAGAGACAGGGTCTCCCTATGTTGCCCAGGCTGGATTTGGACTCCTGGGCTCAAGCAATCCTCCTGTTTCAGTCTCCAGCATGCGACTACAAGAGGACACCACCATGCCCAGCTGGCTCATGCAGTTTTAAAGGTCTAGTGTGGATCAGGGTTCAGAAACAGCAGGATTCTGGGGGCCCAACAGTGTGGTCAAAACGCACTCTCTCTTCTGCTTTCTTCCCTGCAGTTCTATAATATCCTCAGGTAGGTACTCCCCAAGAGGTAACAAAGAAGGCCACTAATAGCTTTGGGCTCAAGACCTGCCCATTTAGCAACTCCTTCTCAATTGTTTCAGCAAAAGCCAGGAGGGTAGAGATCATCCCCACCTAGACTACATAAGTTGAGGGTGGGGTTCTTCAAGGAAAATCCTATTAGAGGAAGAAAGGTAGATAGATACCAGGAGGCTAAAATAACTTATGTTATACCTGGTGATTCTGTGAGCCTTTACTGCATAATAAACCATCCCCAAACTTAGTGATTTAAAACAATTTATTATTTCTGGGAATTCTGTAGATTAGGTGGGTTCAGCTCGGCAGTTCTGCTGATCTCTCCTGGGGTTGCTTATGCTGCCAATTAGCTGTGCTGGGAGGTCTAGGATGGCTTCCTTCACGTGTATAGAGCTGGCTGTTGGCCTCTCTCTCCACGTGGTCTCTTGTTTCCACAGTCTAGCCCAGACTTCCTTTCACAGTGGCAGGAGTAGAAGCTGCAAGGGCTCTTAAGTTCCAGCCTTGGAAGTCACACAATGTCATGTTACTGCATTCTGTGATCCAAGCAAGTCATGAGGCCAGTCCAGATTCAAAGGGTTGGGAAACAGACCCCACATCTTGATGGGAGTAGTGACAAAGTCACATTGCAAAAGGCACAGACACAGCAAAGATTCATGGGAGGCCATTACTGAAACAGTCTGCTATACTCCACAACCCATCTCTTCTAGGTCCTTTTACTAACCTTCCTTCTGCCCCAGCAACCTAGCTCCTTTGACTTTCATGACTAAAGGCTCATCTCCTTCAAGAAGTCTTTCTGTGAAATCCTAGCAATGGTCCCTACTGGCCCATGCTCACATGGATTCATTTATCCATTAATTTATTCAATCATCAAGCAGTTATTAAAACATAATCAGCCTGGGTGTGGTGGCTCACGTCTGTAATCCTTGCACTTTGGGAGGCTGTGGCAGGAGGATTGCTTGAGACCAGGAGTTCAAGACCAGCCTGAACAAGAGCAAGACCCCATCTCTACAAAAAATAGACAAGTTAGCTGGGTGTGGTGGTGCATGCCTATAGTCCCAGCTACTCGGGAGGCTAAGACAGGAGGATCACTTGAGCCCAGGAGTCTGAGGTTGCTGTGAGCTAGGCTGACACCACTGCACTCTAGCCTGCATGACAGAATGAGAACCTGTCTCAAAACAAAACAAAACAAAACAAACATAATCAAGGTCTTATTCTAGGAACCAGGGACCCTATATGATGATTAAGACATAAGACCAAGTTCCTGCCCTCAAAGAGCTTTTAGTCTGAAATAGAAGACAGGAAATTGTAGAGGAACTATACTATAGGTCATCATAACAGAGTATATTAGGGGCAATGCTAGAGGGAAACACAGGGCATCTGGGAACGCAGAGGGGCAGCCAAGGCAGCCCTGCAGGTCACTGATCTCAGGAAGAGTGGAGGTCCCCAGGTTGACAAGGGGAACTAGAGCAAGTATTAGGCAGAACTCTTGGTTGTAAGTGATAGAAACCCAACTCAAACTGACTTAAGGAAAAGTCATAACTAAAATGTCCTGGGGATATTAGCTTCAGGTATGGCTGGATCCAGGTGCTCATCAGAAATCAGTCTCCCAGCCTGAGCAAGAGTGAGACCCCGTCTCTACTAAAAATAGAAAGAAATTATACGGACAACTAAAATATATATATACAAAAAATTAGCCGGGCATGGTGGCGCATGCCTGTAGTCCCAGCTACTCAGGAGGCTGAGGCAGTAGGATCGCTTAAGCCCAGGAGTTTGAGGTTGCTGTGAGCTAGACTGATGCCACGGCACTCACTCTAGCCCGGGCAACAGAGTGAGACTGTCTCAAAAAAAAAAAAGAAAGAAAGAAAGAAAAGAAATCAGTCTCTTCTCATCTCTCAGCTGTTTTTTTCTGTATTGGCTTAATTCTCAAGCAGACTGTCCTCGCCTGTGGGCACAGATGGCCACTAACAGCTCCAGACTTAAGATTCTAATTGCTCAGGCTCACCCCTGAATCAGGAAGCAGGGGTCAGTCCCTCAGAACCACAGGGTCTAAAATGGAGCAGATGTTACCGAAAGGAAAAAAGTAAAAGAAAGGATGCAGAGCAGTCCAGACATCAGGTATGCTCCCAGAAAGGTGACTAAATTACAGCTTTCAAAGAAAGAGGTGTCCCTGAGGAAAATGTCCCGAGAGAAGAGCAAGGTAGCCTTGGGAAGTAGACAGCAGAAGTGCTAAGAAAGAATTGGGAGCCTGAGATCAAATCTCTCCAAGGTTACTTCCTTGTAGTGTAGGCTCTGCAAGACTTTGCCCCCGACATTCTCCAGTGAAATTTGTGAAATCGAGCCATTTCCAGTTGTCTTGAGAGTTAAGTGAAATATTAAGTACAGGAGCTCATGAAAAGAAACCTTACTTTCTTTGGCATTAAGTCAAATAGCTGGTCTACCTGCCCATCAAAAAGGAACGTTCTCCACCTAGTGGCCACTGGGGTCATTGCACTGCAGGGTGGACCCATTTACAGAACCTTAAGGTTTCTTCTGCATTTTGAAGTTCCTAGACAGGTGAAGCAGCAAATATGGACAGAGAGCTTGGCAGTGCCAGGCTAGGGACACGTCTGCCCTGTCTCTGTAATGTGGGCTTGGCACAAGGCAGAGCAGGTGAGGTTGTTAGGTGGATGAATGGATGGCAGGAAGGAGAGTGTTTTTCCTATTATATGTGACACTAGTGACTGCCCACCAGAGGTTCTGGTTGGGGGTGGGAATGGCTTATCTGGCAGGGTCTGCTGTGAAGGAAAGGCTTTCTTCTTCTTCTTCTTTTTTAAAGAGACAGGGTCTTGGCCGGGCACAGTGGCTCACGCCTGTCATCCTAGCACTCTTGGGAGGCCGTGGCGGGAGGACTGTTTGAGGTCAGGAGTTCCAGACCAGCCTGAGCAAGAGCGAGACCCTGTCTCTACTAAAAATAGAAAATATTAGCCAGGAGTAGAGGCATGTGCCTGTAGTTCCAGCTACTCAGGAGGTTGAGGCAGGAGGATCACTTGAGCCCAGGAGTTTGAGGTTGCCATGAGCTGCAATGACGCCACGGCACTCTAGCCCAGGTGACAAGCAAGACTCTGTCTCAAAAAAAAAAAAAAAAAAAAAAAAGACAGGGTCTCACTGTGTTGCTGAGGCTGGCCTTGAAATCCTGGGCTCAAGTGATCCCCTGCCTGAACCTCACGAGTAGCTGGGACTACAGGTACAAGCCACTGTGCTCACTTAGGAATTTCTTCTTTATCTTCTTGGGAGGAGCCCCCAACTGCCCACCACTACTTGTTTAGGACAACAGCTGAGAACCATTAATTTCTTCCAACTTCCACTTCACAGACAGTATCAAGGCCTCAGGTCACATGAAGCCAATGGTGGTGCTCAGACCAATACCCAGGGCCCCTGAATCCTAGGCCAGGGCCCCCCTCACATCACCCCTCATGGCTGCTACATGGGTACATGTCTAGATCTGTGTCTGCGTGGGGGGGTTATTACATCTCAAACACCTGCTTTGCAGTTAGCTCTGGGCTAAGAGCATGCTTCCATTTCATCTGGATTCCATTTCATGTCTGATTCCATTTCTTCTCCTCACTGGCCACAAAGCCTGGGGGCCCTGGGATAAGCGGGGGTTCTCCAGCAGTGGAAGGTGAACCCCAGGGAAGAGCCACCTTTGGCCGATATGTTGCCTTTTTTCCCCCCCTCACTCAGATTGAATTAGGTTTCTGGTATTTCATAAATCACTGAATCTTAATACAGGGGGCTATGCCAGATGCTATCTGCCTGTGGCCTTACCTCCTAAGCGGGACCAGGGCTTACCTTCAGGCCAACCACAGAAACAGCAGGAGTAGCTATCATTTATATAACATTTATCATGTGTCAAGCACAATAATTATTTTATGTCTATTTTTTTTTTTTTTTTTGAGACAGAGTCTGGCTCTGTTGCCCGAGCTAGAGTGCTGTGGCATCAGCCTAGCTCACAGCAACCTCAAACTCCTGGGCTCAAGTGATCCCCCTGCCTCAGCCTCTCAAATAGCTGGGACTGCGGGCGTTTGCCACCATGCCCAGCTAAATTTTTTTGTTTCTATTTTTAGTTGCCCGGCTAATTTTTTCTACTTTTAGTAGAGACGGGGTCTTGCTCTTGCTCAGACTGGTCTCGAACTCCTGACCTCAAGTGATCCTCCTGCCTCAGCCTCCCAAACTGCTAGGACTACAGGTGTGAGCCAACGCACCAGGCCTCTATCTATTCTTTTAATTCTCATAATAACCCCATGAGGTAGGTCACTAACGTTTCTCACCCTCAGGTAGAGGTTAACTAACCAAAATCACACAGCTCTGCAATGACAGAACTGGGATCTGAACTCAGAACTTTGCCACTAGACTGTCTCTTCAGGGCTGATGGCTCTGAGACCTTCCTTGGCCACTGAAGCCATGAGCTGGAGCGCCCTCTGATGTTTACCTGCTATATTGTGGGTCCTGTGCACTGACTTCAGATACCATTCTGGGCTAGAGAAATTCAAACCTGGTCTTAGGGGTACTAAGAGTAAGAGGGTCCTGACTTGAAGTCAGGAATCCTGGATTCAAATTGCCACCAGAATGACCAAAACTGCAAAGACCAATCATGCCAAGTGCTTACAAGGATGTGGAGCAACTGGAACTCTCATACATTGCAAGTGGGAATGTAAGTTGGTAGAACCACTTTGGAAAACCACTTGGCAGCATCTAGACAAGCTAAACATATACCTACTCTATGATTCCACTCCTGAGTATATGAGTGCACATTTGTATCAAATGGCATGTACAGAATTTTTCACAGCAGTTTTATTTATAATTGCTCCAAACTTGAAACAACCCAATTGTCCATCAACAGTAGAATGGATAGGCCGGGCGCGGTGGCTCACGCCTGTTAATCCTAGCAATCTGGGAGGCTGAGGCAGGAGGATTGCTTGAGGTCAGGAGTTTAAGAACAACCTGAGCAAAAGCAACACACCCATCTTTACAAAAAATAGAAAAATTAGCCAGGTATGGTGGCGTGTGCCTGTAGTCCCAGCTTCTTGGGAGGCTGAGGTAGGAGGATCACTTGAGCCCAGGAGTTGGAGGTTGTGGTGAACTATGATAAATAACATCACTGCTACACTAGCCCAGGTGACAGAGGGAGATTCTGTCTCAGACAAACAAACAGTAGAATAGCTAAATTGTGGTATGTTCAAATAATGGATCATTATGTAGCATGAAAAAAAATGAACTTCTGATACATACAATAACATAGATGAATCTCACACATGTAATATCGCGCAGAAGAGGATGTGTATATAATTCCACTTTCATAAAATTCAACAGCAAACAAAATTAATCTATGATGATAAAGGTCAAAATAGTGATACTTCTGGGGGATACTGACAAGGGAGAGGAATGACGGAACCTTCTGGGGAGCTGGCAATGTTCTATATCTTGATCTGGAGGGTGACTGCCCCAATCAATGTATATGTATCTGTAAGGATTGATCCAATGGAACTCTAAAAATTGGCACATTATTACTAAATGTATGCTGTACCTCAAAAAGTTAGGGAAAAAAAGGAAATGGTTAAGTAAAAAGGATTTCTGGGTCTGGTGGACAATAATTGTTTTTGTCCCACCATTCCCCGCAACCATTCTCCCTTAATCTGGTAAGAGTCCCCCAATTTTCTTCCTTTGGGGTCACATCTCTCCACCTTTCTCAGTCAGTGTGTTTTGGGTGGAGCTTATTCCCTCCCAAGCTTTAGGCACACGACCCAGGCTCCAAATCAGAGTGCTGTTTCCCCTAGCCACAGTGACTAGTTGAGGGATGGGAACAGGACCAAATTGGCTAGGCAAGTCAAGCCCAGAACTTTTTTGTTTTTTGTTTCTTTGAGACAGAGTCTCACTCTGTTGCCAAGGGTAGTGTGCCGTGGCGTCAGCCTAGCTCACAGTAACCTCAAACTCCTGGGCTCAAGCGATCCTCCTGCCTCAGCCTCCTGAGTAGCTGGGACTACAGGCATGCGCCAACATGCCCAGCTAATTTTTTTCTATATATATTTTTAGCTGTCCATATAATTTCTTTCTATTTTTAGTAGAGATGGGGTCTCGCTCTTGCTCAGGCTGGTGTTGAACTCCTGAGCTCAAACAGTCTGCCCACTTCAGCCTCCCAGAGTGGTGGGATTACAGGCGTGAGCCACCACGCCTGGCCTAGCCTGGAACTTTTGTTGGAACTAGTAGAAGAAGATCTTCTTTCCACTGTTGTTGCTAATATCTCAGGATATAAACTTGAAGCTGCCAGTGGCCATCTTGTCACCTCTTGGAGAGAGCCTGCCTGAGAACGAGATCACATAGAGGAAAGCAGAAAGAGATAAAATTATTCCTGATGACACTGTCTCAGAACCTGGATCCAGCTATTGCTGCATTTGAATTTTTCATTAAGTGAATCAATAAATTTCCTTTTTTATCTAACCACTTTGATTTTTTTTTTTTTAATAGACAGGCTCTTGCTCTGTTGTCCAGGCTGGAATGTAGTGGGGTGATCTTAGCTCACTTGCAACTTTGAACTTCTGGGCTCAAACAATCCTTCCACCTCAGCCTCCTGAGTAGCTGGGACTACAGGTGTGTGCTACCCTGACTGGCCATAACAAACTCCTTTCTTAGCTCATTTCTGTGTCATGGAAAAGGCTCTTCCAAGAAGCAGGCCTATGATAAGTCCCATGGAACAAACCCACTGCTGTGTTAGAGCTCAGCAGGAAAAGGCCATCTCTCCTTACACATTCATTCCCTTATACATTCACTCAATAAACACTTTATTTTATTTTTTTTTGAGACAGAGTCTGGCTCTGTTCCCCGGGCTAGAGTGCCGTGGCATCAGCCTAGCTCACAGCAACCTCAAACTCCTGGGCTCAAGCGATTCTCCTGCCTCAGCCTCCCGAGTATCTGGGACTACAGGCATGCGCCACCATGCCCAGCTAATTTTTTGTGTATATTTTTAGTTGGCCAGATAATTTCTTTCTATTTTTAGTAGAGATGGGGTCTCACTCTTGCTCAGGCTGGTCTCGAACTCCTGACCTTGAGCGATCCACCCGCCTCGGCCCCTCAGAGTGCTAGGATTAGAGGCGTGAGCCACCATGCCCGGCCAACAAACACTTTATGACATACCACTCTGGACAGTAGAGAAGTGGAGATGAATAAGGCTGGGAGTCTGCCCTGAAGGGATTAGCCTGGAGAGAGCCACAACGGATACAGCCTCCACATTGGCCTCCCTGTCTCATTTTCTGCTCCCCTGCCTGCATTCCTTCACATAGCAGCCAGAATGATTCTCTCAGACATAAAGCAGACCCCCAGCTTAAACCCTCCAAAGATCTCCATGAGGCCCTATGTGATGGGGGGAGGCGGATGAGTAGAAGAGGCTGTGTTGAGTTTAGGGCACTTGGGAGAGTTTCACAGGGTTGCCTAGCAATCTGGATGTCTGACTCTGTCCCAGCTCCTAAGATTAGTACTGAGGACCCAGGGGTCTGAGTGGGGTGGGGCTGAGCAGTTAAGACAGACATACTAGACCCAATGGCAACATGGCCTCAATGCCCAGGTCTGTTACATTGCAGACTGGCTCATGGGAGAAATTCTTTATTTGGATGCTTCAGTGACCACAAAACAGAGCATAAGCGCACACACACACACACACACAATAGCAAAGGCATTTCAAGGTGAGGGGATAGGGAGCAGGGGGAGGAGGCCACGAGAGCAGCTAGGGGCTTCTTTGACCCAAGGAAGAGAAGCCTGTGATGGTGACACTCCCTGGAATTCTTGCTTGAAAGCTACAAGGAAAAATCCACTCCCAGTGAAGTCCCAGGCTGTAAAACATAGCTGAGTTAGAGAAATCTGGGTTTGGGACCTGAGGAACATCTGTTTTCTCAACGTAGAAACCTGTATCAGCTCTCCATTTCTTTTCCTGGGATACCATCTAGCTCCCTGGTATCCAGAAATCATCTGTTGGATGATGGGGGAAAGCTAGCACCATAGCAACCTGGGCAGGGTGGTCTGCTGCACAAGGAGGAGAAGACTAGTAGGGCTGGGGGCAGCAATGAACCTTGCAGCTGGCTGGCATGAGGCAGTTTGCCTTTAGGTGCACAGATGCCTCAAGGAGACTTGCGTGTGGGGGACTTTCCCACAGGACCTTAGGTCAGAGCACCCCTGGTGGAGAAGGGGAAAGCGATCATTCCCACTGGAGCTTCCTATGATCCTGCTGGGCACTGAGGCCAGCTCCAGTTCCAGCTTGTCTCCAGCTGCTGCAGATCCTTAGCACCATTCAGGAACTATGGAGAAGGGGCAGAAGGGATAGGAATGCTCGGCCAGGACTGTGTCATTGCTCCAGAAGGGGACTTCACAGTTGGCAGAAACCTGCACAACTGGCTAGTATCTGGTCCAAGGCTCAGGAAAGCCTGTACTTTTTGGGGGGAGGGGTAGTGTCACATCAGCTCCAAACTCCCATGTGGCAGCCACTTCCATCTACTATTTCCCACCCTGGCCCAAGTCTGGCCTGAAAACTCCAGGTTTCACTAGAGATGCCTAGAGCCCAGGGAGAGCTCTGTTCTTTAGCTGCAAGAACTGGACCCTACTGACTTTCACAGGAAAGACAGGTGCTGGGACCTCACCACATACCGCCCAGAGGGGCTGGGGAAAGGGGAAAGTCATCCTCCAAAGTACCACCCTGTGAGACCCCAAGTCCTCGCAAGAACCCTACCTTCCCTGTCATGACCTACAGGGCCCACACCAAGGGGGAGGAGCAGAAGTAAATTAGCCTGGACCCATCAGAGGCTGTCTGTGGCCCAATCTTGCCTCAGGCCTATGTATTCTCCTGGATAAGAAAGGAGGAAGAGGGAGCCAAGGGCTGACCAGTCACAGGAAGCTGGTTCATGGCTGGTCCAACATGGGGTGCTGGGCAGAAACATCTCTAGTCTTCCAAGGTGGCTGAATCTTTCAGAATGGGTTGCCTTTGCACTGAAATCTGGCCCAGAGATGATGCCATTGTTTTTGGTGACCTATAATTTGAGAAGGAACAAAGGCACAGGGTCAGTGTGTGGCATGCTTGTAATGGCACCCTAAGTAGCTTATTCTAATGGCAGTACGGCTCTTCTAGGGCCTTGGAGTAACAAAGCAGGGCAGCTTTCCCCTACTGAGGTCCACTGCATGCTAGGCACAATGCTGGGTGGACCTTCCATCATTCCATTTCATCCTCATGTAAATTCTGCAAGGGGAGAAATAGCACCCCCATGTTACATACAAGGAAATTAAAGCTCAGAAAGTTTAAGTGGCTGGGCCAAAGTAAATATTTTTTTTTTGAGACAGGGTCTTTGCTGTGTCGCTCGGGCCACAGTGTGGTGGCGTCATTGTAGCTCACTGCAACCTTGAACTCCTAAGTTCAAGTGATCCTCCCACCTCAGCCTCCTGAGTAGGTGGGACTACAGGCGCGCACCACCACACTCAGCTTATTTTTCTATGTTTTGCAGAGATGGGGTCTTACTCTTGCTTAGGCTGGTCTCAAACTCCTGACCTTAAGTGATCCTCCTGCCTCAGCCTCCCAAAGTGGCAGGATTATAGGCGTGAACCACCACTCCCGGCCCCAAAGTAAATTTTTTTTTTTGGAGACCGGGTCTCCTTCTGTCACCCAGCCTGGAGTAGCATCATCATAGCTCACTGCAACCTCCAACTCCTGGGCTCAAGCGGTCCTCCTCCTGCCTCAACCTCCCTAGCAGCTGGAACTATAGGCACATGCTACCACATCCAGTTAATTTCTCTGTTTTTTGTGGAGGCGGGGTCTCACTCTTGCTCAGGCTTGTTTTGAATCCCTTGCCTCAAGTGATCCTCCCACCTCGGCCTCCCAAAGTGCTAGGATTACAGGCATGAGCCTGGCCCCAAAGAAAATTTTTAAGTGGTAGATTCAGGACTGCAGCCCATGCCTTTCTACTATACCAACCAATTACTCTTCCTACAGGACTGTACGCAAGCTCATTCTGTACCATTCTCACCCTCAAACTCAATCTGAAATGGCTATCCTGTCACTGTCTAACCCACTCTCTGGGTACCTGGCACCACCTGATTATTGTCTCATTTGTTTACAGATTTGTTTAGGATCTGCTTCTACTACGAGGGGTAGGACCCAAAGGATCAGGGACAGGACTTGGTTCATTCTGCAGCCCCAGTGCCCAAAACAGAGCCTGTCACATAATAGGTGCTCAATAAGTATTTGTTGAATGAATGAAAGCTTATCTTTAATAGCTCCCCTCATTTTTTTTTTTAATTTCTATAAAGGTTTTATTGTTCTTGGAAGGGGCTCAGTCCTTCTTGGCAGCTGCATTCCTCATGGTGGCCAGGATGTTGTTCAGCTCCTCCTGCTTCTTCCTAGCACGGATGTGCGTCCCTGCCCTTTTCTTGATGAACTTGAGGGCCTGTTTGTCCTTGGAGACCTTGAGCAACTCCATGGCACGCTCACACGGGGCGAAGCCACATACTTCTCGGATTATGTCCCGCACAAACTTGATGTTTGGTGAGGTGCCTGCGGCGGCAGCTATGCCCCGGCTTGGTCACATTCTTGGTTACCTTGTGGCCCTTGTTGAGGCCCATGGCCAAGGGGTAACGCAGAGCCATGGCTGGAATCTCCAATGGCTGTCGCAGCAGCAGGACAGCTCCCCTTGCTGACGCCCAGTGTTATCTCTAACCCTAACATCAGCCTGTAAAGTGAGGCTAACGAGTTCCATTTGGTAGTAGCAGAGCACAATGAATGGGCTTTGGAGTCAAATAGTTTTGAATCCTGGGTCTTACTCCAAATAACTATGTGACCTCAAGCAAGTCACTTAATCTACCTGATATTATGCTTTCTTTGGTCGTAAAAGGTGGGAGATGGGGCATGGGGGTTGTCCTAAACGCAGAGCTTTTGTTGAGAATTTAATGAGATTGAATTAGGTGTTCAACAAATTGTAGCTTTAATCCTACAAAAGAATGAGAGGCTCAGAGAGGTTTACTGATTTGCTGAAGGTCACACAGCTGGAAAGTTTAGGAGGAGAACAGCCATTAACAACACCAGCATTGTCAAGCCCGGGTCGCCCCAGTGCAGGGCTCTGGCTGGCTCCAGACTGTCTCCTCTGTCTCCTGCACTGCCGCCGGCCGAGCCGAAGGACGGGTGCTGAAACGCTGAGTGCCAGCTGGGGGTGCTGGGTTTGTCTCAAGTCCACACCTAAGATAGGCCTCAGGAGTCCCCCAAATTAAAAACATATCCACAAAGAGAAAGATCTGCTACAGTGTGAGAAAGGACATTTTTTACTCTAATACTCTGTGTTTCCACCACCTTTAAATCGTTCAGCTCCATGAGCAATGCAAAATCAAACCACCAAAGTCAAAGTAATCATTTCGGCATACTTGCTGCCTGAAACTCAGTTTCCTTCTCTGTAAAATAAGGACGCTGATATCCATCTCAGAAGGTTGTAATTGTGGCACACTGCTCATACCACATGTTCCCCTTCAGAAAGGAAGGGACAGAACAATGTGGGCCCTCCTGGCTGGGCCCTATCCTTTTCATAATCATATGCTGCCACAATCGCCCCCTCATCATGATGCCCTGGATGGAGCATGCCGGTGGCTAGCCTGGCTTCAGTCTGAAGCATGACCTTGCCTCACAGCATCACTTGGAATGCTGGTTGCCCAAATCTGTAAAATGAGAACAACAACCCCTGCTTCCCAGGGTTGCTGTGACGATTACCTGAGAGAATTTGCTTGGCATATGGCCTGCAACAGAACAGGGAATCAACAGATGTTAGTAATTTTCAAGATTATTATGAACAAGTGACTCTGTTCACCTGTTCCCTTCAAAACACTTATCACAATTTGTAACTACTGGTGGCTTACTTGCTCAGTCTGTCTCTCCCACTAGACAGTAAGGCCATGAGAGCAGGAGCCAGGTCGGTCTTGGCCACCACTCGGAAGGTGTTCAGTGAATGAAAGAAGGTGGTCATATTTGGGAATGACCTATAGAGGGAACTCCTGCCACAGAACTGATGGCAGCAAAGGATGGGGTCTTCAGACCAGTGGAAAAACAACTCCCTAGTCAGACTGCTGTGTGTGTCAGGAAATCCAGGTACTCTTAGGGAACCACCAAGGAAACAATCTATGCTTCTCTACTAAAACTTTCAGCCCAAGCAGGTCCAAAGGCTGGGGAGACACTGGTGGAGAAAAACTTATAGAGGAGACACTTTTTCTTGTTAACTGATTTACCTTCTGTTGACTGAGAAAAGGCTGCCAGAATTCCATTTTAGCTGAGGACTATCTGACTTTGTTCTGACTCAGAAGCCCTGAGCCCCTGCTGTAGACCCTTGAATTTCAAAGAATAGTTACTCACTGGTTCTTGTGTTTGAAGCCGCTGATGTGAGCTTGGTACTGTTCTATGGAGTTCAGCACTATCTTACACGTCTTGCAGGGATAGCCCTTTCCAGCTGAAACACACATCAAAATCAAGATCTTAGTTATTCAATGAGAAGGGACCTGCTTTTCACAGAATGTACAAATGCCCTTCTGAGGACTGATGGGTGGGCGAGGTGAGGTGGCTGGCCCTAATGAGAGTCCCAGAGGCCTCTGTGCCCAGGAGGCACAGAATGTCTTCCTGGGGTTGGGAACCTCCTCATTCCCTTCTGCATCTCCAGTCCCAGTAGAGCCTGGCCCAGGCTAGCTGTCTGTTGAGTAAACAAATGAACGACATTTGGTGTAAATGTCATTTCCACCTTGACTGTGCTAAGTGGCCTCATTAAGGATGCCCTTCACTGAAAGATCTGTGGGAAGGTGCCACTCTCCTAGGGCTTGTGATAATAGTAATTAATGAGAATGCCTGTTATGAAAATCAATCTGTCTTTCTACCTTGGGGCTCACAGACACCCTGTCTGACTACCAGGGCTGTTCTAATGACAAAATGGCTTTTCTCCACATGGTCTAATAGTGAGGAGCCAAGATATGGGACTGGACTCCTGGCTCTGCCTTCATGTGACTTTTGCCAAATCCCATACCCTCTCTGATCCTGAGCTTTTCTCAACTGCAAACCAATTAGACTACAACATATAATCATAATACTTACAATAAAAACAGTTACTATTTACCAAATGCCTCATACAGGCCATGTACTTCATATACTTTTGTTTGCCTCTCATAATAATCCTGTAAGAGTCACTATTATTATTTTATAGATGAGGAAAATAAGGCAGTCACATGTCCAAGAACACAAAGTGAGTAGGCAGCAAACTCAGGCTTGGATGACCACAAAGGCTGTACTTATTTTATCATGCCAGGTGCTAGCTGTGCAAGACAAACAGCTGCACACGCAACTTGAAGGGCCCTTCTGGCTCTGACACCTTGAACCATCTGCCACCCTGAAGTCCCACAGCATTGGAATAAGCTCACTTAGGTTCAAATCTCAGCTCTACCATTCCCTACCTGTGGGACTACAGGCCAGTTACTTAACCTCTCTGAGTTTGGTTTCCTCATTTGTAAAAGTGAGGTTTCTCTGAGACTCAGGTTCCTCACCTATAAAATGGGGTTAATATTAGTATCAACCTTCTAAGGTTGTTATAATGATTTAAATAAAAGCATCTGACATATAATAAGTGCTTGACTAATGTGAGCTTTTATCACTATCAATATTTCACTCTTACAGTTCAATGAGTCATGCTGGCAAAAGGGGAGAGGTGGCGGTGGCATTTTTAAATAGCTTGCCATAGCAGCTGTAGCTATTACAGCTATATAGTGAGGACATGGACAATCTCCTCTACTCTAACAAGTTAGCCAATGTTCCCAGCTGTGTTTGTTTCTCTTGCATCTTCAAGTCTTTCCTGGGGGACACATCCCTTTAAAGCATTTAAGGGGAAAATTATTGCAATCAGTATGCAAGTTCCTTTCTACAAAAATTTAATTTTTTTAAATTAGAGATGGAGGTCTCACTATGTTGTCCAGGCTGGCCTCTAACTCCTGGGTTCAAGCAATCCTACCACCTCAGCCTCCTGAATAGCTGGGAATACAGGTGTGCACCACTACACTTGGCTTCAAGGTCCATTTTATTTCATTTTAATTTTTTTGAGACAGGAGCTCACTGTATCTCCCAGGCTAGAGTACAGTGGTGTCATCACAGCTCACTGAAACCTCAAACTCTTGGGCTCAAAGAGTCCCCCTGCCTCAGCCTCCTGAGTAGCTGGGACTACATGTGCATGCCACCACACCCAGCTAATTTTTCTATGTTTTGTAGGACAGGGTCTCACTATGGTGCTCAGGCTGGTCTCAAATTCCTGGCCTCAAGTGATCCTCTCACCTTAGCCTCTCCAAGTGTTAGCAGGATTACAGGCATGAACCACCATGCCCAGCCCCTTATTTTATTGTTATTTATATATTTTTTATTTTTTTACACAATTCCCCCTTCACAGAATCAAGGTCCATTTTAGATGTCTAACGTCAGTATCATGGTTCAACACTCTTCAGGAAAAGACATAATGGGCTAGCAGAACCATCCTCCTCCTAAAATCAGGAGTGGGACCTGGGGCTGGTATGAGGTGACAACCACCAATGCCTAGGAGTTACTGATGCCCAGATTACAAAGCCTACTCTTGTTATCCACTAAGCGCCAGACACCATGCTAGGACTTTGTATATTTATGTCCTTGGAGTCTTACAACTATCCTGCCAGTGAGGCAGTTATCTCCATTTTTCAGAGGAAGAAACAGGCTCAGAGAGGTTTAGTGGCTTACCTGGGGTCAGAGCTGGGACTTGCCTTCCGATCTGACTGGGAAGGCCCTATGTTCCCTCTATACTATAGGTCTCTGGACTCTCCAACATCCCCTGTGAGGTATTAAGATCTTAGCACACTACTTGCTTATCTGTAAGCTGGATTCAACTCACCATTTGGGGCAATTGTTGAATTTACTGGTGCTTCTAAAAAAAAAAATTTGTCCAGTATACATACTAATGAATTTCCCTCTGCTTGTGTTTACATGTTTGGTATTCTGGTTTATCTGTGTGATTTTCTGAAGTATAAATCACTAGAGCTAATTTTTTGTTTTTGTTTTTTGGAGACAGGGTCTCACTATGTTGCCTAGGCTGGACTCGAACTCCTGGGCTCAAGCAATCAATCTTCCAGCCTCAGCTTCCTGAGTAGCTGGGACTAAAGGCGCACAGAAAAGCACCTGTAGCGGAAGAATGTCACTTGTTTCAAGTTGACTGAAGTCTTTCTTCCATCCCACTTCCCCCTCTAGATACTACCTCTGTTCTTTCATCCTTCTTTTGCTGCTGGGTCTCTTGAAAGAGCTGTCTATACTTACTTCTCCCTTTCCTTTCCTCTTAAACGTGTAACCGATCCCACTACACACACACTCTCTCACACTCGTTCTGCGGCCAATGGTGGCATCCATGCTTCTAAACTTAATGGACAAGGCTGGGCATGGTGGCTCACACCTATAATCCTAGCACTCTGGGAGGCTGAGGTGGGAGGATCGCTTGAGCTCAGGAGTTCCCATCTCTAAAAAGTAAAAAAATAAACTTAATGGACAAATGAATGTTTATTAGGCTCCTCATATTTGATCTCTCAACAGCATCTGACTAAACTGGTGACTCCTCCCTTCTTCAAACTCCCAGCTCTTGGCTTTCAGCATGCCACTCTCTTTTAATTCTCTCCTCTGGTTGTTCCTTCTCAGTCTCTTTTCCCATCTCATTTGATTCCACCATTTAACACTGGCATTCTAGACGACTCAATGTTTTCTTATTTTTACTTTATTATTAAGATTTCTTTTTTGGTTTGTTTGTTTGTGTTTGAGACAGGGTCTTGCTCTGTCACCTGGGCTAGAGTGCCGTGGCCTCATCATAGCTCACTGCAACTTCAAACTCCTGGGCTTGAGCGATCCTCCTGCCTCAGTCTCCTGAGTAGCTGTGAATATAGGTGTACGCCATGATACTCAGCTAATTTTTCTATTTTTTTTTTTTGTAGACACGAAGTCTAGGTCTTGCTCAGGCTGGTCTCAAACTCCTGGCCTCAAGCGATCCTCCCACCTCAACCTCCCAAAGTGCTAGGATTACAGGCGTGAGCCACCGTACCCGGCCTTTAAAGGGCTCAATCTTAAACCCTTAGTCCTTTTCTCTCTAAACTTTCTAAAGGGATCTCATTCATTCCTCTGACTTCAATTACCACCTACCAGGCTAAAACATATGAAATTACCAATAGTCATCAGTTTTTAACCTATAAAAATGATTTCATATGGTTCAAACTAACATGATGAAAATACAAACCTCTCTTAATCCTTTTAGCTCTAGACCTGTATATCCAACTGTCTCTTCAATATCTCTTCTTGGATGTCTCATGGGCATCTTAAACTCAAGCTGATGAAACCTGGTCATCTACCTAATTGATTAAGACTAAATCTAGGCACCATCCTTGACTTCTTCCTTTCCTTCATCTCCCACCTTTGATGGCCAAGTCCTGACAATTTTATGTCCTAAATACCTCTTGAATCCATCTATTTCTGTCTACTCCCTCCAATGTTACCTTAGTCCAAACTCCCATCTTCTCTAGTAGGAACTACTACTATAGCTTCATAGCTGCTCTCTCCACTACCCTTTAACCCTATTCCAAACCCTTCTCTACATTGTAATCAGAATGATCTACCCACAATGCTTAAACTGTCAATGGCTTCCCAATGCTCTTAGGATAAAGGCTCAAATCAACTCAATGCTGTGATTAGATGCTTACTCATCTCCCCAGAATCACTGTGTTCTGCATATTTATGGAATAACTTCCCCCCAACCTTGCCCTCTGGGAGGACTTTCTTGATCCCTGCTCTCTCATCATATTTCCCCTTGTTTCATGTGCCCACGGTCCTGCATCTCCTTTTCTAAAGCTTGTCACACTTGTAATTATTTGCTCAATTCCTGTCTTCTTTGCTGCTAGACTCTAAGTCCTGTAAGAACATGGACAATATATATCTTGTTTATGATCATGTATATAATGCTTGGGACGCATTAGGGAAGAGCTCAACAAATATCTGTTGACTATATATGAATTCAGTAAGACTTAAAGACTTGTACTAGCTGGGCATGGTGGCTCATGCCTATAATCCCAGCTACTCAGGAGGCTGAGGCAGGAGGATCACTTGAGCCCAGGAATTTGAGCCTGCAGTAAGCTATGATCATGTCACTGCACTCTAGCCTGGGTGACAGAGAGAGACTCTTATCTCCAAAAACAAAACCAAACAAAAACCTGTGCTATATATAGGGATTGAAGAAACTTAGGGGATCAGCATGGGGCAGAGAAAGCAGTCCTGCTGTGTGGGAGGCAAGGCCCTAAGTCTGGGGAGAAAGTGATGGGTGAAGCAGAGGAAGATACCAGTAACCCAAAGGGGATGCAGAATGCTCTGCGGGCTAGAAGGATTTGGCTGCCTGAATACTATGCAGGTTTTAGTTCTGGCCTGTTTAGGTAAATGTGAGCCTGGAGTATCTGCCTGGTAGAGGAGGCATCTGCCCCAGCAGGAGGAATATGGACACTCTGGGTAATCTCACATTTGACCCATACTTGCCATGAGACACTTGCCAGAGGCCCTCTGAGAACTATTCTCTGGACTCAACACAGAACTAGACCTGGGTTTCAATGCTGGCTCTGGCTCTGCCACTCCCTAGTGGGAGACCCTGGGCAAATCACTTCATCTTTCTGATCCTAACGGCCTCATCTGTAAAATGGGGATAATAAAAGTTGCACAACAGAGTTATTGTCAGGATTAAATCAGGTAGGTAATTAGCCTAAGGCCTGAATTATAGCACCTATGAGTAAGTGTTAGATTACTGAGTGAACAAACAAACAAGCTTTGAATGAAGCCAGCAGGGACAAAGCAAGCTGTTAACAAACCTAAATCGTTTGCTAAGGCAGAATCCCTGTCAGCTGAAGTCACTGCCTGCTCATCTCCCCAGCATCACGGTGTTCTACATCAACAGCCCACCTCTGTGAGAAGAGGGAGAGAGTGGGCTCAGTGCCCACTGCTAGACCTCCTATAGTTGGAAAGCCTCCTACCAAGTACACTCAGCTGAAGACAGGAGGAAGGAGTATAAGTTTTAAAGCCAAGCCAGAGCTAGAGACCCATACTGATGTCAACACTTACCAACAGCTCTTATCAGTTGTATGACCTTGAATAAGTCACTGAGTCTCAACTTCTTTATCTGTGAAGTGGTAGAAATCATACCTACTGACAGTTGTGTGTAGGGATCAAACAATAATGCATATATTAATATTAAAGGGGATATGTACTCTTGCACCTCTGCCTAGGTTTTTTAATTAAAAAATTATTAGTTTTTATAAGACTATTAACACTATAATTCACTGAATGTATAATAAATGTTTAAATAACAAGATAGGGTAAACATTTTCAACCAGTGGGTCAGTGTTAGCATCTCATGAAGTGCTTTTTAGCCCTAGATATCTCAAGAGTTTTTTTGAAAGGATAATCCTGAGTTAGAAAATAATATATATATATATATATATATATATATATATATTTTTTTTTTTGAGACAGAGTCTCACTCTGTTGCCCAGGCTAGAGCGCTGTAGCATCAGCCTAGCTCACAGCAACCTCAAACTCCTGGGCTCAAGCAATCCTCCTGCCTCGGCCTCCCGAGTAGCTGGGACTATAGGCATGCACCACCATGCCCGGCCAATTTTTTCTATTTTTAGTTGTTTGGCTAATTTCTTTTTATTTTTAGTAGAGATGGGGTCTCACTCTTGCTCAGGTTGGTCTCGAATTCCTGAGCTCAAGCAATCCTCCCGTCTCGGCCTCCCAGAGTGCTGGGATTACAGGCATGAGCCACCATGCCCGGCCAGAAAATAAGAAGATTCGAAACAATAGGTTTTTCCAGAATAACAGGAATTTTACATGATGAAATGTCTATTTCTGTAGGTAAACATCAAATAATAAAAATGTCAAATTTATATCTAACCTACTCCAAAATATTTATACTACCCTGGATGAAGCCTACAGTGTCAATGTATCTTGACACAGGTCAAGAAGTAAACTGGTTACATACACGTTTTCCAAATTGAGTCCATAGGTGGCTTATAATCTGCCATCTCCTCAAATCCAAGTCCTTTTGAAAATCTCTAACTTTAAAATGAAAGTGCAGAACACCTGATCTTAAAGCAGTATTACTGGGCTTGATTGCTATCCACATCTCTGGCTGATTAATATATAAATTAGTTTGAGAGTCTTTATTTATTCCACATAAGGACCAAAAAAGAAGGAAAAAAAACTTAGAAGAGAAAGAGAAAAAGAGGGCCTCCCATAGTATTTTCCTGTGTGTGTTTTAAAACTTGAAATAACCAGCATAAAATGAACATTACATTCAGTAATAGTTTTTATTACTATTGATTAGTCATTAAGTTATTTCTGAGGGGAGGGGAGATACTTTGCTGGTTCAGATTTAAAAGAACCCAACAAGGCCAAATGTAAGTTATAAAAACTAAAACAAGACCTTTGGAAAAATCTCATATTCTTTACTCAGCAAGTCTTTCTAGACTGGACACTGGGACGTTTACAATTACTACACTGTGGGGCTTTGGGAACCAGCATCTGTATTTTGTAACTCAGGATCAATATTTTCTGTTGAAAACATCGACGTTACCTCTTTGCCAACAAAGACATAGAGTCCATTTTCAGTTTCCACACATTTATGAAGAAACTTGCTCAAGTTCTAACACCCAAATTTTCAGGGATAACTATATGAATGAGGTCTTAAAAAATGAAGTACAAAATCTTAAATATTAGTACAGCTATTTCAACAAAATTATTTACTTTTCAGAAAGGTATCTTTATCATGAAGAAGCTACTATATATCTTAATTTATAGAATCATTTTTACCCAGAAATCTAAGTAAAATAAATTAGTTAGCTTCATTTGAAATGAAGTTAGGTCTTTCTGTTCTGGAGTGATAAATTCTACCTGAAATAATTACAGTAGTCTCTCTTATCTGCAGTTTTGCTTTCCATGGTTTTAGTTACCTAGGTCAACTGCAGTCTAAAAATGTTAAATGAAGAATTCCACAAATAAACAATTCATAAGTTTTTTTTTTGTTTTGTTTTTCTGAGATACAGTCTTGCTCTGTTGTCATGGCTAGAGTGCAGTGGTGTCATCAAAGTTCACTGCGGGCCGGAGGCAGTGGCTCACGCCTGTATTCCTAGCACTCTGGGAGGCTGAGGCGGGAGGATCGCTCAAGGTCCGGAGTTCAAGACCAGCCTGAGCAAGAGCGAGAGCCTGTCTCTACTAAAAATAGAAAGAAATTATCTGGACAACTAAAAATATATCTAGAAAAAATTAGCGGGGCATGGTGGCGCATGCCTGTAGTCCCAGCTACTCAGGAAGTTGAGGCAGGAGGATCGCTTGAGCCTGGGAGTTTGAGGTTGCTGTGAGCTAGGCTGACGCCACGGCACTCTAGCCTGGGCAACAGAGCGAGACTTTGTCTCAAAAAAAAAAACAAAACAAAAAAAACAGCTCACTGCAACCTCAAACTCCTGGGTTCAAGCAATTCTCCTGCCTCAGCCTCCCAAGTAGCTGGGACTACAGACACTATGCCCAGTTAATTTTTTCTATTTTTTGTAGAGGCAGGGTCTTTCTCTTGCTCAGGATGGTCTTGAACTCCTGGCCTCAAGCAATCCTCTCATTTCAGCCTCCCAGAGAGCTAGGATTACAGGTGTGAGCTACCGTGTCCAGCCACAAGTCATTAAGCTTTGAATTGTGCACCACTCTGAGTAGTGCAATGAAATCTCATGCTGTCCCACTTTGTCCTGTCAAGGATGTGAATCATCCCTTTGTCTGGCACGTCCATGCCATATACACTATCTGCTCATTAATCGCTTAGGCATCTTGGTTACCAGATAGAAAAAACACAGTATATATTGGGTTTGGTATATCTGTAGTTTCAGACATCCATTGGGGGGTCTTGGAACATATCACCCATGCATAAGGAGAAACTAGTGTATTCTAAAAATGTGTTAGTATGTCACAAAATGTTGTTAAAGTACATACAGATTTTTGAAATGCTTTATGGGTACACTTGGAATGTACAATAAAAAGAAGGGAGAATGGAAAAACAAATGCCACATGTACTTGCTATTAAATTAGAACGAACTGATGAGCACACATGTGCACAGAGGGAAATAAAACTCAGTGGAAATCAAGCAGGGGAAGGGAGGAGGAGAGGATGGGCAAAAAACTACCTAGTAAGTATAATGAACACTGCCTGGGTGATGGGCACACTTATAACCCTGGCTCAAGCATAACAAAATCAATACATGTAACCAAAAACATTTGTTCCCCGGTAATGTTAATATTTTGAAATTAAAAAAAGGAAATATTTCCCCCATTCATAGCAAACATGACTCTCAAACAGGAACACATGTAAGAACAACTATCATCAAGGCAGATTTTTTTCATCTCCTAACAGTATAATATTCACAAAGGTTGAATTTCTTTCATATCCCTTATAATGATCTGAATGTATTATAAATGGTCCCCACATTTTAGTTTTTCCTCTAAGTGTGAAGCTGGTCATCTTATAAAAAGGTTCAGATGAGACTGGCACACTGGTGGCTCACGCCTGTAATATTAGCACTCTGGGAGGTCAAGGTGGGATGATCACTTGAGGTCAGGAGTTCAAGACCAGCCTGAGTGAGAGTGAGACTCCATCTCTACTAAAAATAGAAAAAATTAACCGGGCATGGTGGCATGTGCCTGTAGTCCCAGGTCCTCGGGCGGCTGAGGCAGGAGGATGGCTTGAGCCCAGGAGTTTGAGGTTGCTGTGAGCTAGGCTGATGTCACGGCACTCACCTGGGCAACAAAGTGAGACTCTGTCTCAAAAAAAACAGCATTAAAACTACTAAAATACACTGAACATTGTGAGCAAGAGTTAAATGTACACTCGATAAGTGCAAAGAATTCATCTTTTACCAGTGAATGGCAAATGGATCCTGCAAGGCAGGAGAAGGTTTCAGTACTTTCTCTCTCTCTCTCTCTCGAGATGCTCCTGGATTTACAATGAGGTTCCATCCAGATAGACCCATCATAAATTGAAAATATCATAAGTCAAAAATGTGTGGCTGATGGGGGCTAATTCGGAGCTGTGGCTCACTGATGCTGCCCGGTGATGCAAGAGAAGTATGATTTCTCTGAATGCCCACTGATTTTGTACCATCATAAAGTCAAAAAATTGTAAAGTTGAAAAATCGTAAGTTGGGGACTCTGTGTGTGTGTGTGTGTGTGTGTGTGTGTGTATAGTTTTAGTAATTTTTCTTGTTCCCTTGGTATCTCCTTCTTAATACAACCACAACCAGAGAATGGAGGCAAAGCTTTAACATAGGGGTTTAAATTCTACTGACATCAAGCAATCTTTTCTCTTACAGAGAGTCCACCTTTGTGAAGTAATAAAGTAAGAATTGTCAGAACATGAGGGTCTGACCTAATCCACTGAGGGTCCTTGGCCCAAATCTGGCTTGCAGACAAGTTTGACTCACATAGAGCTTAAATTTTTTTTAATTTAGTAGCATATTTAAAAATCAGAAGAATGTCTATACAAATTTGATTTTCCAGAGTCTTTTGAAAAAATAAAAGAGATGGTAACAACTGTCTAGAGCTGGCCAGGAGTGGCATTCACTCTTCAGCCCTTCCTGGCTCACTCATTTAAAAAATTTTCTAGGCCAGCTGTGGTGGCTCATACCTGTAATCTCAGCACTTTGGGAGGCCAAGGCGGGAGGATAGCTTGCGGCCAGGATTCAAGGCCAGCTTGGGAAATATACTGAGACCCCCATTTCTGCAAAAAATAATAATAAAAAATTCACTGGGTTTGGTGGCATGTGCTTGTAGTCCTACCTACTTGGGAGGCTAAGGTAGGGGGATCTCTTGAGCGCAGGTGTGGGAGGCTGCAGTGAGCTATGATCATTCCGCTGCATTCCAGCCTGGGCGACAGTGAGACCCTGTCTCCAAAAAAACAAAAATTTCCTTTCTGGTTTTTGTAAGCAACTGAGTTTGCAAATCCTGCTTTAGAAGACCTGAGGAGGAAAAGCACAGATTTGGCTGGGCTGGGGAGCTGTAGTGGTCCAGCCCTGAGCCGGCTCTAGATGTGAGCTGGGCCCCTCACCTGAAAAGTCAGTGACAGCAGAGTCCGCCAGCCGCCCATAACGTGCCATGAGTTTGAGCTTGGTCTCCTGTTTCCTGTGTTTCTTGCCCACATAATGCTGTTGAGCCATGACAGGGTCGTTGAAAGTTGCATGGCAGAGGCTGCAGAACTTGTCTGGGTCTACCATCTCTCTATTCTGGTGCAAGGCTAAGGTGGAGGCCACAAGGAAAGGATTTGTAAGGTGTTTCGACAGAGCTGCGGTGAGAGAGTTCAAACAGAAACAATGAAAAAACCCAGAAGGTGCCAGGCTTTCAAGTATGCTGACTAGAAAGAAAGGCCGTGTCACTAGTTAATCACACCTGCAGATGTGGAATTGCCTGTGTGAATCACACAGCAAACACCTTCTCTAATTGAGAAAACTGGGAAGATTTGGGGGAGCCCAAAGACCAGCTATTTTGTTTAGCAGCTTTCCCTGCTTTAAGCACATAAATCCTGATTTTCTCACATTCTGAGAAGGCTCTAAACTTCTGCTATCAAGTTGCCAAATTACAACAGACCAGAGATGTATACTTGCAGTCTTTTCATCCCTCAGAATCCACTGGAACTGTATAGCTAGTGGGATAAGAAGTTTGAGAGTTTTATTCCCATCCTCAAAGTACCCCAGTTACAGAGCTGGGAATCAATGCACAGACGTAGAAATTGAGATCCTGAGGTCCTGGAACTCATACAGGGTCATTTAGAAAAGGCAGCCATACTAGGGATGCCCTTTAGGCTACACTGCATTCTAGGCTGAGTGGGGATAGAAGAGAATGACGTTAACATTTAGTTTTATGTGTTTTGTACATAAAATTTCTCCCTTGGTTCTCAGAACTACCCCACTAAGATAGGTATCATTTTGGCATATTATAGAGAAAAACTGAGGTTCAGACAAGTGAAGTGACTTGCCCAAGATGATCCAGCTAGTGAGTGAACCTGGGTCTGTGTGATCCAAAAGCCCATGGCCTCTTTGCTATGCCAGGCTGCCAGTGTGGCAAGGATACCTGAAGGTATTCATGCTTTTACCTACAGATAACATCCCTGACTCTGGTCAATTAATTCAGTTAATCAGAGCCTGGTGTGGGCATACGTGTGAGTCTCCTGTGTGTCAACGTATGTCCTGGTGTTGATTGTATATTGTAACGCTGCTTCATAAAGTGGACGCCATGACTCACTAACCAGTCCATGCAGCTGGAATGGTATCAATCTAGCATTATTGCTTTAAAAATGTGGGGTCAGACCCCTACAAGCAGTGGGGAAAGGGTGGAGCTCAGCAGCACTCCTAGATAGATGAGGTGGCTCAGATGCTTTTATCTCTATATCACTTCAAATGGGGCAGTTTTGAGGATTTTTAGTAAGCCATAAGAAATTTGCTGGCTTTTCCTACGAGTTTTCCAGTATAGGAAATCTCAATTTCTCTGGCCATTGATTTTGTTTTGGCAAGTCACTCCAAAAGTATTGTACATGTTGAACAATATTTTATATGAGAAACTATTCAGTTTGTGGTGGTGTGTGAAACAAAAAAGCAGGTTATACAGCACTCTGTTTCTTATGTCCTCAACAACAACAAAAACACATAGGTGATTGCATGGAAAAAAGACCAAATGCATAAAGAGCGCTTTTTACTATTTTCCAGCTTTTCCACAATGAATGTATATTTTTGACATCAAAAAAGAGGTAATAATGGTCATTAAGAGACAAAGGTCATTTTTTAAAAGACACTGAAGGAAGCATCAGAGGTAAATGGTTAAGTAAAGCTGGACGAACTGCTTAATGGACATCCAATAAAATGAGAGCTGTAGAGTCTTCTCTCAGGAAATAACCTGAAATGTGGAAAAAGTGTTCTTTGGGGATGTTCACTGCAGTTTTTTGATAACACCAAAAAAAAAACGGAGGGGGGAAAACTTAAATGTTCAACATTAGAGGTATGATTAAATGTGTTATGATGTAGTCACTAAAAATGTTTATGAAAAGTTTTTAATAACATAGGGAAACATAAATGTTATATTAAATGAAAAAAGAAAAGAAGGAATCATATCCAACATGATCATATCATTGTTAAAAGACACATGTGTAATCTATATGTATATATCAGTATTTTGAAATGCCACCAACATATTAACAGTGTTTCTCTCTTGGTGGTAGGATTTGGGTACCTTTAGCATTATTTGAACTGGAATTATTCATAATGGGTATGCATTGTTTTTATAAAAACAATATGGTTATTTAAAGTATTCTATTTACATGTACATATACATGGAGTTTATCCAGATAAATATAAAACAAATATACACAGAGATATACACACATACACATAACAAAAGATTACAGGAGAAACAGTACTCCAAAATGTTAAGAGTAGTTAATTTGGTAAATAGTAAAATTATGGGTAATTTTCTTTTCCATTTATCTATATTTCTGTATTTTCTACAATATGCTTGTATTACTTTTACATTAGAAAAATGTTTAATTTCAGAAATATAGTTATAAAGTCATGTAATAACATGGAAATGTGCTTAACTACAAAATTAAATGAAAAGTAAAAGCAGGATACAAATGGCACATGTACTATGATTATAACTATACAAAAACACACCTGCATGTGGCAAAGGCCAAAAGTGAATATGGAAAACAATCTCTTGAGTAATTTTTTGGAGTGGGCATATTACAGAAAATTTTCACCTTTGTGGAAAGGTAAGTCTGTGACCTTATAAAAGTTCAGTTCTCATTTCCCTTGGCCGGATGCTTAAAACTTTTTGATACTATAATTGGTACTAACAACGAATTTAAACAAAATCAATTAGTACTGGTATAAGTTAATGATGAATCAACCATAAGCAAGGCCAATGACATGATCCAGGTAGTGGACGCCTGACCAATTACTGTTATTTTATGGGGGAATTCTACTCATGAGCTATCTTACTGCTGACAGTAACAATAATAGCAGCTGTCATTTACTGAGCATCTATTAGGTCCTAGTTGGTTTTTTGTTTTTTTTTTTATGAGCCATGTAGGAGACTTAACGTCCTAGGTTTTTAATATATATTATTTTATCCTCACAACCTATGAAGTAGGTAGTATTACTAACATTTTATAGGTGAGGTGACTCAGACACAAAGAAGTCATACAAATGGTATGCAGCAGTACCAGGATTTAAACCTGGGCCTCAGTGACTTCAAAGTCCCATATTCTGTTGTTTAATATCATGAATAACTAGATTTGGGTGAGATAAAAGGGTATAATTATGAGTGATTTTTCACCCTATCTTCAAAGCCTTCCAAAATGTCAGTAAAACAAAAGGGTAATAGTATTATTAATAGTGTAACCTACTTCTTGGACCAAAATAGAGAAGCAAAAATTACCAAGAAAAAAAAGAAATAAAGATCAAAGAACTTTTAACTAATTGCAGTTAGCAGAGGTTAAAACTCCAGAAAGTCAGGAGTTAAAGAGATGAAAGTGAGGGCTAAGCCCCAGTGGTGACAAGATAAAGGGAGCTATTTTAGAAGTCACTGCACTGGGAATGAATTCATGGCAGCTACAAACAGTTTGCTGGGCAGTAGTAGCAGCACTGAAGTATTCAGCTTTGAAAGGCAAGTACCTGTCTTGAGGAGAACAGGCATTATTTGAGGATTAAAGTGAGCAGGGCATAACCTGAGCAAGCAAAAAAGACAAGGATTTAGCTTTCAACTTGGAACACATAGTAATAAGGGCAGGTGGATGCTAGGATGGAAAAATCTAAGTAGGAGAGGTAGGAGATGGAATGTTCTCAGGGTACGCGTGACCTGGAGGACTTTGATACTCTCGAGTTACAATTACTAGTCAGGACAAAAGCTCAGCCTAAGAAGCTTCTATAGAGAAAAACTGATGTAACCAAAGAAAGGGAGGTGGTGTGAGCACAACTCTGAGGCTGCATTTCAAGGAAGTTGGGTCTACTTCAATATTTTTATGGGTTCTCAAAAGCAATTCAACCTCTCCAAGTCTGTGGCCCCAGTAAGCATTTCAGGGAGCACCTGGCAATGGTGCCCTAAGGACAGGAGGGGTCCCAATATAGCACTACTCAGGAAAACCAGTACCTTCCACCTTAGTGGATTGCTGCTTCAGCTTTAAGTTCTTTGCGTGGGTCTTCCCCAGGTAATGCGACTGGGCCACAACAGGGGAGGAAAAGGTCATGTTACAGATGGGGCAGCACTGGTTCTTGTCTTTGCTTCTGCTGCTCTTCTGGTTGGGAGAAAGAACACAGGTCTGATCATGTCACTGCCCAGCCAGAAAATCTTCAATGGTTCCCCACTGCCCATAGGAGAATGGGCATTAATGGCCCCCTTCACACATTAACCAAAACCTACTTTCTGGATTCTTCTCCAGCTACTTAGTCCCAGGCTCTACTCACCATCCCCCACTATTTTGTGTTGTTTCCTTGCTTTGCTTGGGCCATTCCTGCTATCTTGAATGTTGTTCCTTCTTTTCCTGATTGGCATTATTATGTCTGCTTAGCCTTCAAAGCCCAGTTTAAATATCAGCTCTTCTACTGGGATAATTTTACCCAGAAAATTATTCAGCAAACAATAATCAAGTCCCTTTGTGTATGTATTCCAGCAAGAATTAATCTTGCTCCTCCTTTTACTTCTAGAGAACATTAAATAAACCTCTATCATACCACTTGCCACCTAAACTGACAGTGTCGTAGCTTAGGAGACTTTTCTGTGACCTCAACTGCAACATTTGGGCATGGACTATTCGACTCCTCTTTGTTTCCTATCCCCTGCACCCTGCTGGAGTCTGGCACACAGTCAATGCTCAGGGTTTGCTGAACAAGCAGATCATTGAGTTTTATTTTTGATTATGATTAGACAATGTAGAAAACAATGTATTTCAAGCCTATTTGTTAAGGGGCTCCCAACATCTCTCTGAAGAAGTCTGATCTCTGAATGGGGTATTCATTCAGCATTTGTCAACCTTGGTACTACTGACATTTTGGGCTTGATAATTCTTTGTTGGTAGTGGTGGCACAGGGGAGGCAGTCAGGAAGTGGGTAGCTGCTTCAGTCTCATTTGAACCACTGAGCCATCCATCCTGAGAGTTGAAGAACCAAGGTGTAAAGATATAAAATGACTCGCCCAGGGTCACACAGTTGATCTTGTCTTCCTGAGTTCAAATGAGTCCAGTGAATTTCAAGAAGGGACAAGCAAGGCCTTTCCAAACTTATGGCCACTATAATAGGAGGCAGCAGTTTATAGAGTAAGCTTTTATTTATTGAGCATGTACTAGGAATTGGAATTTTACTTCTCAATACCCCAAAGAGGTAGGAATCAACTCTACTCTATGGGTGAAGTTCAGAGAGATTAAATGACTTGACCAACATTGCCCAACCAGTAAGTTGCAGAGCCAGTCCTGGGACCTAGTCTGCTGACTTCTCATCCCATGATGTTTGCATAGTCTCCCACTGGACAGAAATAATGGTACTCCTGAAGGATTGAGGTTGTTTCAGCATAATTCTCACAGTATTTCTGAGTCAAAAAGCAAATGTGATTATCTCTCAATTAGAGTAGGCATTTGGAAACGGTTCCTTCTACTTGTTTATTCAAAACATTCAAGTGCTGAACTTAGTTCTCTTCCCTGGCTCTCAAGAAAGCAAGGAGCCTGGCTTTGTTCTCCTTTCTCTACTTGAGTAGTGAATAGGCAAAGCTTTTTGTCCTGCTCCAACAAACCGCTGGGTGGTAATGCATAACCACGGCTCTACTACTGAGTCCTCACTATGTGCCAGGCTCTTTGTTGGGTGCTTTTTATAAACCTTCCCTCATTTTAGTGAAGAAAAATGCTGAAAGACAGTTGACATTAGCATCCTCATTTCTGTAGAGGAAGAAATCAAGGCTCAGAGAAGTAATAAGACTTGCCCAAGTCGCACAACATGGCTGGGAGTTGAGGCCAAGTCAGTCTGGCTCAAAGCCCATGCTCTTTCACCGCACCAACCTGCTGCTGGCTTTGTCAGGAAGTGAGCGGTCTCAACATGGCAGCTGTATTACCTGATCTGAGTCTAGCTTCTTCGTTTCCCCCTTTAATGTCTCCATTCCATGGATTGCTAGGTATCTCTTCACTTTGTTGGCATGTTTTTTGCTCTGCAAAAACCCAGGAAAAAGATCAAAGATAGCCAAATGCCATTTCGTATCTAAGGCACTCAAAAACACTTACTAGATTTTCATCTGATTCATCCTCACAAGAACTTCTGAGGAGGAGAGGGTTGGGGAAGAAACTTAGTTTATTGAGTTCCTACTCTGAGCAAGGCATTTCACAGCTATCAAATTTCATCTTCACAACAATCTATGAGAAAATTATTATCATCTCTACCTTACAGATAAGGAAACTGAGGCTGAAAATGATGAAAGTTTTTCGTCCAAGATGAGTAGAAGAGTTGTGACTCAAAATCACGTCTATTTAAAGCCAAAGATCATACTTTCTACTATGCCAAGCTGCAAGGAAAGATATACACATAATGATCCTGGTTTGGATGGGAGAGATGAGAATCAGAGAAATTACGTCAATCTAAAGTCACAATGCATGGAGGCAATATCTGGGTGGCTATGAAGGAATTACAATTCACCATGCAAGCCAGAGAGAAGTGGGGGCTTGGCACTGGGTCTGAAAAGTATAGCAGTTCTAGGCCAGGTGCGGTGGCTCACACCTGTAATCCTAGCACTCTGGGAGGCCGAGGCGGGAGGATCATTTGAGCTCAGGAGTTCGAGACCAGCCTGAGCAATAGTGAGACCCCGTCTCTACTAATAAAATAGAAAGAAATTAGTTGGACAACTAAAAACATATATAGAAAAAATTAGCCGGGCATGGTGGCACATGCCTGTAGTCCCAGCTACTCGGGAGGCTGAGGCAGTAGGATCGCTAGAGCCCAGGAGTTGGAGGTTGCTGTGAGCTAGGCTGACGCCACGGCACTGTAGCCCGGGCAAGAGTGAGACTCTGTCTCAAAAAAAAAAAAGTATAGCAGTTCGAAAAGTACGATGACATACCTGGTAATGTGCCAGCTTCTGGGACTCAGAAATGAGCAAGGCGCAGCAAACCTTACATTGGGTGTTGGTGAAGAGACACTGGTTCTTCTGGATCATGTGCTCCACTACAGAAGGAAAAATAAAAAAATCTTTAAGTTGCTAAAAACACTACCTCAACAGCACTGTCTTTGAACGCTGCCTCAAACACAGGCACTGAGTAATGTGATGCTATACTAGTACATAGGCAGACCTCAGCCACCCTCTCCTACTGCCACCATGACTCATGCTATGTTCTCATAGCACCTGCACTATTATTTATTTTATAATTTTATGTATAGCCAAGTTACTGAGTAACTTCTTTTAAAAAGGAATCTTTAGATCATAAACTTAAGTAGATACCAATAAAAATAAATACAATAAAAATGAAACAATTCTAGCCAGATACCGGTGCCAGAGAAGAAAAGAGCAGCAACTGTGCAGAGAGGTTTAAAGATATGGGATATGGTAGTACCCAACTAAGACTTCTTCCCAGATAGAACCAGGAGCACTGGAAAGACTTAAAAAGGGGGCCGGGCGCGGTGGCTCACGCCTGTAATCCTAGCACTCTGGGAGGCCGAGGCGGGTGGATTGCTCAAGGTCAGGAGTTCGAGACCAGCCTGAGCGAGACCCCGTCTCTACTAAAAACAGAAAGACATTATATGGACACCTAAAAATCTATATAGAAAAAATTAGCCGGGCATAGTGGCGCATGCCTGTAGTCCCAGCTACTCGGGAGGCTGAGGCAGTAGGATCGCTTGAGCCCAGGAGTTTGAGGTTGCTGTGAGCTAGGCTGACGCCACGGCACTCACTCTAGCCTGGGCAACAAAGTGAGACTCTGTCTCAACAAAAAAAAAAAAAAAAAAAAAAAAAAAAAAAGACTTAAAAAGGGAATAATTTTCTTACTATTTTTGAACTGACTTTGAAATATCTAAAATTACATAACATATTACAAGTTGCACATTGTGGGAAACATGGTATTAACCTGTGCTTAACTGGGCCTGGAGAACAAAGCTTTACCTCTTTGAGGGAACAGAATCTCACCCAAGGCATGAGTTCCATCACAGCACCAACAATCTGAGGCAGGGGCTGAGTACTCAGAGAGGAGGGCAAGCCCACATTTTTAATACCCTAGTCCTGACCAAAAAGTGGTCAACATGCCCTGGAGAGAGGTTACTGGTGGGGAACTTTTGAGATGCCTCTCCCTGCTCCACAAGATCTAACGCTTAGCTATGCCGGCCCTTCTGGGCAGAAGAGTTGTTGTCTGGCTGTATTTCTGTCCCTTAGTATCTTGTTTACCTCCTCATTTTTCTCCTACAATATTTGGTAAATTTTTGTGAAAGACCTTGCCTCCCTTGGTTCTGCTCAGAGAAACCAAGAAAAGTGGTTCTATGAACACAGTTGGGCCAGAGTTTTTTAAAGGAAGGTCACAGGCTCCTCACAATGAGAAGCCCACAAGGGTAAGATGACACCCAGGGTCAAAGTCCAGCCATTCCCTCCTTGCCTAGAGATTATGGATTTTGTTTTGTTACCTTCAATGGGGTTCCTTTTCAAGGATAGTCAGAATCTGACTCCTAAAGACTAAACAAGGCAGAGACCATGTCATTTATGACTTTGTATCCCTATTGTTTAGTACAATACTATACCCACAGCAGGGGGCATGGTGGGTACTTGCTGAATGAATAAAATGCACCTCTGCTGGAACCCACTCTCTGGCCTCAGAAAGTATACTCACACAGTCCATATACACGTATTCAGAGTCCCTCCTATGTGCCAGCACTGGGCTTAGTGCTGGGGCCACACCAACAAATAAGAAAGATAGGGTATAAAGTAAATAAATAAGATAATGACTGAAAATTAGAAATGCTGTGAAAACAAGCAAACAAGTCTGGCATTGTGGCGAGTGCCTGTAGTCCCAGCTGAGGTGGGAGGCTGAGGTAGGAGGATCACGTGAGCCCAGGAGTTCAAGGCTGCAGTGAGCTATGATCACGCCACTGCAGTCCAGCCTGATGGACAGAGTGACTCTAAAAAATAAATAAATAAACAAAAGAAAATAAGCAAAGTGAGTGGTAGAGAAAGATGGGGGCAGGATAGTCAGTGAAGAGCATCAGAGGGAGGTGTCAGCCACCAGAAGGTCTGCAGGAAGCATGTTCCAGCCTGAGACAGTATTAGATCTCTGAGGCAGGGATGAGTTTGGCACCTTCAAGGAATGGAGACAAGGCCAGTGTGGCTGGAGTACGGTGAATAAAGTTGGAGAGACAGCATGACATCTACTCCATCATGTTGAATAAATATAAGGCTTCATAAGCCACAACATGAACTACAGATTTCAGTCTTAGTGTAATGGGAGGTGACAAGATCTGATTTGTGCTTTGAAAAGATTGGGACTGGGTGAGGTGGCTCACATCTGTAATCTCAGCACTTTGGGAGGCTGAGGCGGGAGGATTGCTTGAGGTCAGGAGTTTGAGATCAATGTGGGCAACACAGCAAGACTCTGTCTCTATAAAAAAATTTTAAAAATTAAAAAAAAAAATTACTGATAATTGTGTCAACAGACTGCATGTTGACAAAAATAGAAGGAGAAAGAACAGGGAGGAGGCTGTTGCAGTCTTCAGGCAATAGATAATGGAACCCTGGACAAGGGAGGCTGGCAATGAAGATGGAGCAAAGTGGACAGATTTGGAATTACGTTCTGGAAGTAGCTTTGACATCCAACCAATTTCTTAGAATGGATGTGGGGGTAAGTAACGGTGAAGGAAGAAAAGGAGTCAAGGATAACTCTTATCAGGGTTTTGTTCTTTTGTTTTTTTTTTTGAGAGACTGTCTCACTCTGTTGCCTGGACTACAGTGCAGTGGTGTCATCATAGCTCACAGCAACCTCAAACTCCTGGGCTCAAGTGATCCTCCTGCCTCAGCCTTCCGAGTAGCTGGGACTACAGGCACGCGCCACCACGCCCGGCTAATTTTTCTATTTTCTTTCTTGTAGAGACAGGGTCTCACTCTTGCTTAGGCTGGTCTCAAACTCCTGGCCTCAAGCAATCCTCCCGCCTTGGCCTCCCAAAGTGTTAAAATTACAGGCATGAGCCACAGTGCTTGGCCTCTTATTAGGGTTTGAACTTGAGCAACTGAATTGAAGGAAGACAGCGTTGGAGGAGAAATTAAAAGACTTTTCCTTTGGCTATGTTAAATGTGAGTGGTCTATCAGAAATACAGGTGGAGATAAGTTGGAGATTCAGATCTGTCAGTCAGTTGAAGCTCAAGAGGAAGGTCAGAGCTAGAGATATAAATCAGGAATCATCAGTATATCAATCATATCTAAAGCTGTCAGACTGGAAGAGAATATGTAGTGTAGACGAAGAAGGAAAAAGGTCCTGGAATTGAGTCTTGGGACCCTCCAAATTTTGAAGTCAGGTAGAAGTGCAGTTGAATATAAAACAAGGTGAGTACAGGGTAGGACTTCTGGCTGTGGCAGAGTGAGGAGATCCTCTCCCTCAAAAACAGCTACAAAACCAGACAAAACTGACAAAAACAACCACTTCAGCACTCCGAGAACTGATCAAAGGTACTCAACAATCTGAGAAGTATTTATGCTTGTAAAACTGCCGAACTTAGAGTAAGAACAGTGGGAACCTGTGGCTTTCTTATGGGGGTTGTTCTCATCCCTTCCTGCACTCATTCAGAGCAAAAGTTCTGCCAAGAAGCGGCAGGCTGAGAATCAACAGCTTCCCCATGGAAGGATGGAAATCACTTGATTTGGAGTGGCAGGCAATGTCTACATGTAGAGATATTGGTGGAAGTGATGATCTCCAAGGCAATAAGAAGGAACAGCCAAAGACACAACTAGCCTGAGGCGTGGTCATGTTGGGGAAACTGTATCCCTGCCAAAGGCTGTGTGGCAGTGGAGACTTGAAAGGGCCCAAGTTAGCCACATACTCCTGGCCTACCCTGAGGCTATGCACACATGCATAAGAGATGAAAAAGGGCCCAGTAAATAGTAAAAGCCAAGGCAAACTTGAACATGGCCTGAACTTTGAATACGCTACTGCTATTTTCATGTAGAATAAATATAAGGCTTCATAAGCCACAACACTAGAAGACGGAGACCTTATTGGCTCCAGATGTTTAGAACAAGTTCTGTTGAATCACTAGCTGACCTGATGACCAAGCAACAGACACATGGAGACAGAAATTATAAAAAAGAACCAAATTGGGAATATTTGCTTTTAAACTCTTCAGCTACCATGTAAGCAGTCTGACTTCTCTGAGGCCACTAAACCGTAAGGAAGCTCAAACTATTCCATGCATGAAGACCACATGGAGAGTCCCTGACACTACATGAAAAGAGAGATGCCTGGCCAGCCCCCAGAAGCTCTATCCATCTGCTGTTTCAGCTCCAGCTGCCATCTGACTGCAACTCATAACCTGTTCTGATGACTGTGAATCAGAACTGTCTAGTCAAGCCTTTCCCAAATTCCTGATCCACAAAAACCAAGAGGTTTACAAGCTTGGAGGAAGGTAAGGCCCACAGAGGAAAATAGAACTTACACAAGTTATCAGAATCCTGAGAAGATGGCCTGACTGCACATCCTTATTGCCCTGATATCCACATGCAACTTTACTCCAACTACCAACTACCTCCCCAGGGTCGAAAAGGTATGATACAGAAAATGAGGTGCTTAGAAAATCATTGGAGAGGCTGAGGAATGGGCCTACAGAATCATCTCTAGGAATAATGCATAAATGTTGCAACAAGCAAGCTAGTCTCTGAGGTCTTCTTCACAGCTTTGCTAGAGCAAGATGCTTCACTGTCATTGAATCTCCCTCTCACTCTATGAAGCTGGAGAAGGGATGCTGGAACACTGATGTAGGAAGATCTCAGAGTCCCGTGAACTTTCTTGATAGCAACAATAGCCAAGAGACACAGGAATATGGTCTTCACAGCATTTCTGCCTTCCACATGTTGTGAGAAGTTACGTGACTGGCAGGCTTTAATTTATATCCATACTATAGCCAATTAGAAGATGTATGGGGCAGAGGCTAACAGATGCAATCTAGAGTACGGGGTGATTTTCACAGGGTCTCTCTGTAGGGACAGAGAGAACTACTGCGAGACAGCAAGAGAATTTTATAAACTAAAGAAACAAAATGGCCGTGGTGGCACCTGCCTGTAGTCTCAGCTACTCAGGAGACTGAGGCAGGAGGATCACTTGAGCCCAGGAGTTTGAGACCCATGTGGGCAAAAGCGCAAGACATTATTTCTTTAAAAAAATTTACAGGAAGTAGTATCTGGAAGACAAAATGATCATGACACTCCAATCCACGTTACAGTTGTCTTTGGGTGACTTATGGTGCCTTAAGTTGCCTTATGATGACTTAGGGCCAGGACCACTAAACCACCTCCTATCTTCCAGCTAAAGGTGAACATTGCTATTCCTTGGGCCTAGATACAGCCTTAGAATCTACTATTCAGCTGTATAAAAATTCATCAATAGACTGGAGGTGATCCTTAGAGACAGATGAAACCTATTTACGACCCTGCTTATTGGGAGGCAGTGGGTTTCTAGATAAAGCTATAATTAGAAAGTAGCAAATAACAAAAGATCTAGGAAAGGGGGGCTGCATATGATCTATCCATGGGTGAGAATGGTTAGGCAGTGTAGCCTAATGGGCAGGGTAGCCTACATGAACGAAAAAGACAGCCCCATTAAGTTCACTTAGCATTGGTACTTCTATTTTGTGACTCCATATTGCTGAGGGTCTCAAAGAGCTCAAATTCTTATCCACTGAAAAAGGCACGAAGAAAGCAAATGTAAGGGCACTGATGATTGAGTACTAAAAAGTTTCCTATTTAGAATATGTGTAAGACAGAACCAAGTAGAAATTCTCAAGTTGAAATTATAATAAATGAAATAAAAAATTCACTGGAGGAGCTCAACAGTAGATTCAAAATGGCAGAAGAAAGAATCAGTGAACTTGAAGATAGATGAAAAGAAATATTTAATCTGAAGAACAAAGACAAAAAAGATTGAAGAATAATGAACAGAGCTTCAGAGAGCATGGGAAAACTTCAAGCATACCAACATATGTATAAGGAGAACCTCAGAGGGACGAAGGGGAGAGAAAGGGACAGTAAAAAATATTTGAAGGAATAATGTCTGAAAACTCTCCATATTTGGTGAAAAACATTGCTCTACACATCCCCAAATCTCAAGGAACCCAAAGTAGGATAAATAGGAAGACATCTGTACCTAGACACATCACAATCAAACATTTGAAAGACAGAAAATCTTTTATAATTTTAATTTTAATTTTTATTTTTGACTAGTCAAGCACAGTAGTGAGAAGTGGGGAGAGAGTAGAACAAGGAGTTCAATCTGTAACCGACCCTGAACAATCAAGTGCGATAACTCACTACCTTCAGACCAGCCAAGACAGAAAATCTCGAAAGCAGTGAAAGAAAAACGATCATGCACAGTGGAATAATTCAGTTAATGATTTAATTAACTTCTCATCTCAAACAGTGAAGGCCATAGGCAGCGGAATGACATATTCACAGTGGTTAAAGAGAACAAAACTGTAAACCAAGAACCCTGTATCACTCAAAACTATCCTTCAAACATTATGCTAAGTAAAAAAAGCCAGTGGCAAAACGTTACACATTACACAATTCTATTTCCATGAAGTATTGCCCAGAATAGGCAAATCTATAGAGACAGGAGATAAGCAGTTGCTGGGGATGACTGTTCTTGAGTACAGGGTTTCTTTCCGGGGTGACGAAAATGTTCTGAAATTAGACAGTGGTGGTAGTTGCACAGCTCTGTGAATACAGTAAAAACCACTGAACAGCACATCTTAAACGAGTGAGGTTTGTGGTGTGTGAAATTTGTATCAATAAAGCTTTTATTAAAAAATAAAACACGTGTGGTCCCAAAATAAAAAAAAATTAAAAAATAATAAATAAATAAAACAAAGGCCGGGCATGGTGGCTCACTCCTATAATCCTAGCACTCTGGGAGGCCGAGGCGGGAGGATTGCTTGACCTCAGAAGTTTGAGACCAGCCTGTGCAAGAGCGAGAAGGTCTCTACTAAAAACAGAAAAATTAGCTGGGCCTCGTGGCGCATGCCTGTAGTCCCAGCTACTCGGGAGGCTGAGGCAGGAGGATTGCTTGAGCCCAGGAGTTTGAGGTTGCTGTGAGCTATGACGACGCCACTGTACTCTAGCCAGGGCAACAGAGCGAAACTCTGTCTCAAAGAAACAAACCAACAAAAAAACCCAAAAACCAAAAAACCCCCACATCTATCCTTAAAGAATGATGACAAAATATAGAAATTCTCAGAAAAAGACTAAGAGAATTTCATTGCTAGCTGGTCTGCCTTGCAAGAAATACTAAAAGAAGCCCTTCAGGCTGAAAGTAAGTAATACCAGATGGTAATGTGAATCCAGAGGAAGAAATAAAGAATACCAGAAATGGTAAATAGGTAGGTTAATATAAAAGACTCCATAAATATATTTTTTCTTATTTCTTCCCTTAACTTCTTTAAAAGACATAATACTATATAAAGCAATAATTACAACACTGAATCATTAGGTTTATAACATATATAACTGTAGTATCTATGACAAAAATAGCACAAAGGAGGGTAAAGGAATAGAGCTATATTAGAGAAATATTTTTATAGTTTATCAGAATTAAGTTAGTATTGAAGTATACTGTGATGAGTTAAGATGCATATTGTAATCCCCAGAGTACCACTAAGAAACTAAAAAAGAAAAATATCAACAGAGGAATGGTATACTAAAAATATTTAACATAAAAAGTAAAGGAAGAATAGAAGAACAAAATGTAAAGGAAATAAATAGTAAAATGGAAAATGTAATTTTCATAACACTATCAATAAATAAATTAAATGTGAATAATCTAAAAAGGCAGCAACTGTCAGACTGAATAAAAAAGCAAGATCTTGGGAGGCTGAGGCAGGAGGATTGCTTGAGGCCAGGAGTTCAAGACCAGCCTGGGCAACATAGAGAAATCACATCTCTTAAAAAAAAAAAAAAGAATTTAAAGAAAAAAATAGACAAACTAACAAAATAGTTGGAGATTTCAATATTTCACTTTCAATAATTGATAGAACCAGTTAGAAAATCAGTAAGGGTCTAGAATAACATTATAATCAACTTTATCCAGCTGACACATACAGAACACTCTACCAACAATTGCAGAATATATACTGTTTTCTAACACACGAATGTTCTCCAGGGTAGAACATATGCCAGTCTCACTATATTTAAAAGTATGTTCATTAAGGCCGGGCGCGGTGGCTCACGCCTGTAATCCTAGCACTCTGGGAGGCCGAGGTGGGTGGATCGTTTGAGCTCAGGAGTTTGAGACCAGCCTGAGCAAGAGCGAGACCCCATCTCTACTAAAAATAGAAAGAAATTATATGGACAGCTAAAAATATATATAGAAAAAATTAGCCGGGCATGGTGGCGCATGCCTGTAGTCCCAGCTACTCGGGAGGCTGAGACAGGAGGATCGCTTGAGCTCAGGAGTTTGAGGTTGCTGTGAGCTAGGCTGACGCCACAGCACTCACTCTAGCCTGGGCAACAGAGTGAGACTCTGTCTCAAAAAAAAAATAAAAAAATAAAAGTATGTTCATTAAACACAATGGAATGTAATTAGAAATCAAGAATAGGAAGAAATCTGGGAATCCCCCAAATATTTGGAAATTGAATAAATGAATCAAAGAAGAAATCACAAGGGAAGTCAGAAATTATTCTGAACTGATTTAAATGAAAACATAACATAAAAAAATTTATGGGATGCAGCTAAAGCAGTGCTCTGTAGAAAAAACAAACTCAGTTTCTCCCACTATATATCTATAGATATCTATATAGATATCTACATATATCTATATAGATATCTATATATATATATATATTTTTGAGACAGAGTCTCACTCTGTCACCCTGGCTAGAGTGTAGTGGTATTATCATAGCTCACAGCAACCTCAAACTCCTGGGCTCAAGTGATTCTCCTGTCTTAGCCTCCCTTAGTAGCTAGGACTACAGGTGTGCATCACCACACTCAGCTAATTTTTCCATTTTTAGTAGAGATGGGGTCTCGCTCTTGCTCAGGCTGGTCTTGAACTCCTGAGCTCAAGCTATCTTTCTGCCTTGACCTCCGAGAGTGCTAGGATTACAGGCATGAGCCACTGTGCCTGGCCTCTCCTATTATATTCTCACAACACAGAAGACTTCTGTGATCAAATGTCTGATGCTCCCCGACACACACACCAAGGAAGCAATAAATTCTGCAGCGGGCAACAGCTGAGTGTCCTGTAATTGAAATCAATTCTGATACTATAAGAGATAGCGTCAGATTCTACAGGTTGAGAGACTGAGCCCCACTTCTGATGCCAATCACAAGCTCCAGAGTCCACGCTGTTTTACCTGTGTTTCTGATCAACTGGGTATAAACTGAGGTTCCCATGACCCCCCTTGCTGGATTCGATTAATTTGCTAGAGCAGCTCACAGAACTCAGGGAAACACTTACTTATATTAACCAGTTTATTATAAAGGATACAAATAAACAGCCAGATGAAGAGACACTTAGGGCGAGGCATGGAAGAGTCCCGAGTACAGAAGCTTCCATCCCTGTGGAATTGGGGTGTGCCACCTTCCAGGAATATGGATGTGTTCTTGTTCACCTTCTCGGAAGCCCCTAAATTCAATCCTTTAGGTTTCATTACATAGGCATGATTGATTAAATCATTGGCTATTGGTAATCACTCAACCTTCAGCCCCTCTCCCCTCCCTGGAGATGCGGGGCTGTGAGTTCCAACCCTCTAAGCATGTGGTTGGTTCCCCTGGAACCCATCTCCCAGACTGTGGTTATGTAGGGACTTTCCAAAAATCCCCTCAGTAGCCTATACTCTGGTGTGGTTGAAAGGGGCTTGTTATAAGTAACAAAAGTCTATCTTTTACCTTTATTGCTCTGGAGCAAGGACAAAAGGCCAAATACAAAAAAAGTACTCTCATTGCTGTAGTCACTTTAAGAAATTACAAGGATTATAGAAGCTGTGGGCCAGGAACCTTGAGGGGGAAAAATAAATACATAGATATCTCATAATATCACAAGTGCTTAAGAGGGAAGTTTATAATTTTTTCAATTTTAATTTTATTTTTTAATTTTTTGTAGAGACGGTATCTTACTATGTTGATCAGGCTGGTCTCAACCTCCTGGCCTCAAGTGATCCTACTGCCCTGGCCTCTCAAAATGCTGGGATTACAGGTGTGAGCCATTGTACCAGGCCAGAAATTTATAATTTTAAACATCTATATCAGAAAAGAATGGTCTCAAATCAGCAACATAAGCTTCTACCTTAGAAACTAGAAAAGATCAAGAAACTCACAAATCCTTAGCTAGACTAACCAAGGAAATAATTAGAGAAGACACAAATTACCAAAATCAGGAATGAAAGAGGATACATCACTACCAACTATACAGAAATTTAAAAGATTGTAAGGTAATATTATGAAAAATTTTACGCCAACAAATCAGATAACTTAGACGAAATGAGCAAGTTTCCAGAAAGACACAAATGACCACAAGTGACTTATGAAGAAACAAAAAAATGTGAATACACTTAAAACAATAAAGAAACTGAATTAATAATTAAACATCTTCCCAAAAAGAAAAGCCCAGGCAGCTTCATTGTTGACTTCTATAAAATACTGTAAGAAGAAATATTACTAATCCTGCACAAACTCGTTCACAAAGTAGATGAGGAGGGAACACTTCCAAACTCATTCTATGAGACTTGTATTACCTGATACTAAAGCCAGGTAAAGATATTACCAAAGAATATTTCTTTTTTTCACAGACTATTACCTCTTTTTTTTTTTGAGACAGAGTCTCGCTTTTGTTGCCCGGGCTAGAGTGAGTGCCGTGGCGTCAGCCTAGCTCACAGCAACCTCAAACTCCTGAACTCAAGCGATCCTCCTGCCTCAACTTCCTGAGTAGCTGGGACTACAGGCATGTGCCACCATGCCCGGCTAACTTTTTCTATATATATTTTAGTTGTCCAGATAATTTCTTTCTATTTTTAGTAGAGATGGGGTCTCGCTCTTGCTTAGGCTGGTCTCGAACTCCTGACCTTGAGCGATCCACCCGCCTCGGCCTCCCAGAGTGCTAGGATTACAGGCGTGAGCCACTGCACCCGGCCTTATTACCTCTTATGAACACAGAAACAAAAGCCTTAATGATTTAACATATGAAAATTAATTAATGTAATATATCATATTAAGAGACTGTTATTGGGCCGGGCAAGGTGCCTCACGCCTATAATCCTAGCACTCTGGGAGGCCGAGGCGGGGGCATTGCTTTGAGCTCAGGAGTTCAAGACCAGCCTGAGCAAGAGCGAGACCCTATCCCTACTAAAAATAGAAAAAAAAATTAGCCAGGCGTGGTGGCACATGCCTGTACTCCCAGCTATTTGGGAGGTTGAGGCAGGAGGATCACTTGAGCCCAGGAGTTTGAGGTTGCTGTGAGCTAAGCTGATACCACGAGCCTAGGCAAGAGTGAGACTCAGTCTCAAAAAAGAAAAAAAAAAGATGCTATCTCTTTTAGGTTCCATAGGGAATCAAAACGCCTCATGACTCTGGCTTGCTTAGGTGCCCGGAACTTTCCCTGGAGGGACTCAAGATTTTCCTTTATTTCCATGCTTAGGGGCACCCAGCAGGCCTGTAAGAAGGGTCCCTGCTTTCTCTCAAGAATGAAGGGCAACCACCATATGATGAACTCACCGTATGCAGAAAAAGGATCGAGAAAATTCAATACCCATTCATCATAAAAGCTTTTAATACTAGGAATAGAGGGGAACTTCCTCAACCTGGTAAAGACACCTATGAAAATCCCAGACCTAAAATGTTTATTTAATGGTGAAAGAGTGAATGCTTTTCCCCTGAGATATAATGTTTACTCTTGCCACTTCTATTCAAAATTGCAGTGGGGCCAAGTGTGGTGGCTCATACTTATAATCCCAGCACTTTGGAAGGCCCAGGTGGGATCACTTGAGGACAGGAGTTCAAGACCAGCCTGGGAAATGTAGTGAGACCTCAATTTCTATTAAAAAATAGAAAAATTAGCTGGGGGTGGTGGTGCACACCTGAAGTCCTAGCTACTTGGGAGGCTGAGGCAGGAGGATCGCTTGAGTCCAGGAGTTTGAAATTGTAGGGAGCTACAATGATGCCTGCACTCTAGCCTAGGCAACAGAGAGAGACCTTGTGTCCAAAAAAACAAAGAAAAACAAAATTGTAGTGCAAGTTCAGTACAGTACATTTTATTCTCTTTTGAGAATATAAACTAAAAATAAAATCCCAAGCCCCTCCCTACCAACTGAACAGACGCCCCTCTTGGCCAAGCGGGACCCCAGAGAAACCTTAAAAACTGAGTTCCTGGCCATGATGGGATGGGAAGTTGGACATGCCTAGTTATACCACTTCCTTTTTGGAGTTCAGACACAACAACTGACCAGTATTAATGTTAAAATAGAGATTGTAAGACTGAAAAAACACACTCTTTTTGGCAATAAGATACCAAATTATAAACAAGACCTAAGGCCAAGCAAGGCAAGGACTAAGTCATGCCTGCAGCCCAACAATTTTGCTTAACTGGTCACTTTGACCAAGTATCCTATAGTTTATGACTAACAGAATTATTTACCTTAACTTAAACATTCCTTTCTACTGACTCTAAGCTTTTCGACAAAGCTTTTTTCTTTTCTGCAACTGCAAATTAAAGAATCTCTGTATGTAGGCCAGGCGCAGTGGCTCACGCCTGTAATCCTAGCACTCTGGAGGCCAAGGCAGGAGGATGGCTTGAGTTCAGTAGTTTGAGACCAGCCTGAGCAAGCGCGAGACCCAGTCTCTACTAAAAATAGAAAAAATTAGCCAGGTGACATGGTGTGCGTCTGTAGTCCCAGTCACTCGGGATAGAGTTACCATAGGACGCAGTAATTCTACAATTCTACTCCTAGGGATATATTCAAGAGAAATAAAACATACGTCCACACAAAAACTTGAGCATGAATGTTCATAGCAGCATTATTCACAAGAGCTCCAAATTAGAAACAATCCAAATGCCTACAACTAATGAGTAAGTAAAATGTGGTATATTCATACAATGGAATTCTATTTTGCAATAAAAAGAAATGACATACTAATATACACTATGACTTGGCTGAACCTCAAAAACATGCTCAGAGAGAGAAGCCAAACTCTAAATGGTATCATTCTATTTATGTACAATGTTCAGAAAAGGTAAGTTTATACAGACAGGAAACAGATCAGTGGTTGCCTAAGGCAGGTGTGGGAATGGGGATTTAATATAAAGGAGCAAAGGCACAGAAATGTTGTTGGGGTGACAGAAATGTTCTAAAACTGGATTGTGGTTATGGTTACACAACTCTATAATTTTAATAACAATCACTTAGTATGCTTACAGTGGGTGAATTTTGTAGTATATGTTATAACTCAATGAAAGTGATAACAGGAAAAAAACAGTGAGTAGAATTTAGTGTTGCAGGTATCCACCTAGACCTCATATAAATATGGGAGAAGTGAGGAGAGCAGGGAAATGAACTGGGTCATAACAGTGACATTGTATATGCATATAAACATAAGCAGACAGTTCACTTTTCAGAGCATAGTTGCTATGGTCTCTGCTTTAAGGTCCAGGGCATGTTTTCCCGGTCCTACAAGGCCAAAGATCACTTCCTTTTTCTGTACCCCCAACTCTTAGATAATCCTCTTCATTGCATCCCTTATATTATACTGGAACTGTTTGGTGTCTACTTCCTAGTCTAGACTGCAAACCCCTCCAGGGCAAGGAGAGTATCTTCCTCATCTCTGTAGCTCTGATGCCCAGCCAGTTCTAGGAACAGAGCAGTCATCAGTGAATGTTTGTCAAATTAATGAAAGGAAAATTAAGGGAGCGGCAGGAAATTTTGCACGAAACAAGTTTGAAAGTAGGAGAGAGACAGGAGCCCAGAAATAGTATATATATTAATTTAGGAGTCAGGCTAGACTTGTTTTTATTTTTATTTATTTTTTTAGACAGAGTCTTCCTCTGTCACCTGGGCTACAGTGTCGTGGTGTCAGCCTAGCTCACAGCAACCTCAAACTTCTGGGGTCAAGCAATCCTCCTGCCTCAGTCTTCCGAGGACCTGGGACTACAGGCACGTGCCAGCTTGCCCGGATAATTTTTTCTATTTTTAGTAGAGGTGGGTCTCGCTCTTGCTCAAGCTGGTCTCGAACTCCTGACCTCAAGCGGTACTGCTGCGGCCTCCCAGAGTGCTACCATTACAGGCATGAGCCACCGCGCCAGGCCTAGACTTGTTTTTAAACTGGATAAATATACAAGGATATACATCTGTGTAACACCCCAAATTTAAACATATCCTCCTTGGATATGGTATAAAATTCAATTTTATCCAGGACAGTCAGTTCGCAAACAACTTATTAAACTTCCCAAGATAGTCTGCTCAGCAAGCAAACGACCACTAGAGAAATCTGATTTTCTTGCAGAGACCTGACAGGATTAGCACAAAAGCCCAGATACAGTTCTTGTACATATGGGTTAGTGTTGAGTAGCCAGCTCTGTAAAGGGGGTCACACAAGCAGTTCAGATGAGCTCTTTCCATTCTTCCCTTTTCTAGCTCCCATCCTACCCAGTCTCAGGTCAAATGCAGAGCAAGCTGGGAAGCTTCAGCTGAGAAGTGACCCCTGACGTGGCCCTGTGCACACTGTTCGCCACAACTTCGGGTCAAGTGTGGGATACAAAAATCCGGAGCCAAAGCAGAGGGGTGGGGAACCTGCTGTCTTGGAGCTACACGTGGCCTTCTGGATCCAAACTTCACAGAACATTTGTGAATTTGATCGAGGGGCCATACCTGGGCATCTGGAAGGCCACATGTGGCCTTGGGGCTGCAGGTTCCCCACCCCGCCAGCCAGTTTCTCAGGTTCCTGGCCCGCACCTCAGAACAGGGACCCAACAAGTAGAGGCCAGACAGTTAGAAATAGGAGTACACCAGGACTCAGTCACAAGGGGTAAGAAGGCCTTCTAGAGTTCTCGGAAGCGTGGGGCTTAAAGAAGAGAGGCAAGAGACACGGGGTCGGGGTGGGGGTGGGGGAATCTGGAGACTGGGACGACGGGGAGTCAGGGAGAAAGGGTGAGGGCTACTTGGCTCGGCTACCGGTTTGGCAAAGACCCCGTGGGTCTCCGAAAGAACGCGAATAGGGATTATAGTCCTCGAGTTTGGGAAAAACTGAGGTCTGTTAGATGAAGAAAGACGGGGGAAAAAACACGCTGGACCTGAGTGTCAGCGGCTCTTGACCCTTTGCGCGCAGGGGGCCTGATTCTTGGTGTGCCCAGGCCCTGAAGCGGAGCACGATTCCGGGAGTCCCGGAGCGCGTCATGCAAGGAGGCGGGCCAGGGGGTGTGACCGTAGGCCCGGGGGCCGGTCCACGAGCAGGGACGGCGCTTCCGCCACTCCCCGCGAGCCGAGCAGGTGGGCTAGGGGCTTCCTGCCTCTGAAGCCTCCGGACTCACCTTCCTCCCTCCCCACCGGCTGGGCACCAGACACGGCTTCCCACAGGCTGCGCGCCCTCTCGCGGTCGAAGCGCACCCCGTCCGGCTCCCGGCCCTCCCGCTCCTCCGAGCTGTTGTTAGGCCCGGCCCCTGGGTCGTCCACGGTCTCCACCGTACCCAACGCGGAATACTCCATCTTCCCCGCAAGCCCTAACCGGTCAAAAGCCACTTTCCCCTTGGTATCGCGAGATGTTGGTAGATGGCGGTGCGGGGCGGGTAATTGGCTTGACTAACAAATCTCGCGAGGTTTAAAGGCTACATCCCGCGTTGTGGTGCAGGCCCTGGGGCTTAATTTTTCTTTGCTAGCTCTGGGACTTCAGAGCTTGTGTTGAGGATTCGAAAACCGGTCGCGGAATCCTCAGCAGTCCCAAGCAGCCCCTGCCCTCCAGGATGGGCTTGTGCAGTTCTTGGCTAAGGGTTCTCATCTTGCTCACAGTCAGACTTGGACACTTCTCTTTTCTTTCCAGTAAAGGTTCTTTTACGTGAGAATATTTTCCCCATTTCATTGGTAGAGACACTGAGGCCCAGAACCCAGAAATGGTTTATTCAAGAGTTCGCTACTAGTGAGTGGTAGAGCTGGGGTTCCATATTACTGCTAATAATAGATACCATTTGTTGAGGTCCCAGCTCAGACCTTCCTCTTAATTGCAGACCTATGCATCCTGTTGTCTACTCGACAGTTTTCCTTGGATATCTAATAGGCTTCTTCAAAGTAACTGTCAACCCCTCAATTCTATCTTCCAACCCTAGACCTGCTCCTCCCCAAGTTTTTGGAAGCCACCACCTCTTACCTAGGTTATTGTAGTAGCATCCTCTCTAGTCCCTTCCCTTGCCCTGCAGATGTTCCCAGCACAAAAGTCCCAGGGATCTGCAAGTCAGATCGTGATGACACTCCAGTTCTCAAATCTTCCAGCTGCATCTCGTCTCAATTTTAGTAGAAGCAAAGGCCCTGAGGCAGGAGTAAGCTTGGTGTGTTGGAGGAACAGCAAAAAGGACAGTATGGCTGGAGCCCATGAACAAGGGGGAAAGTGGTATCAGACGGGGTCCAAGAGAAACAGAGATTATTCTTGCCTGAGATCACACAGCTTATCAGTGTGATTTACTCACTTATACTACAAATATATATATATTTTTTTTTTGAGACAGAGTCTCACTCTGTTGCCCGGGCTAGAGTGAGTGCCGTGGCGTCAGTCTAGCTCACAGCAACCTCAAACTCCTGGGCTTAAGCGATCCTACTGCCTCAGCCTCCCGAGTAGCTGGGACTACAGGCATGCGCCACCATGCCCGGCTAATTTTTTATATATATATATATATATATATATATATTTTAGTTGTCCATATAATTTCTTTCTAGTTTTAGTAGAGACGGGGTCTCACTCTTGCTCAGGCTGGTCTCGAACTCCTGACCTGGAGCGATCCACCCACCTCGGCCTCCCAGAGTGCTAGGATTACAGGCGTGAGCCACCGCACCCAGCCTATACTACAAATATTGATCACCAGCTTTATGTTAGGCCTCAGGCTCCAAAGCTTCCAGTACAATAGGTGAGTGATGTTTGGGTAGTCCTTTATAGTTTACAAAGCATCTTTTTTTTTTTTTTTTTTTTTGAGACAGTCTCACTCTGTTGCTTGGGCCAAAGTGCCATGGCAGCAGCCTAGCTCACAGCAACCTCAAACTCCTGGGCTCAAGCAATCCTCCTACCTCAGCCTCCCGAGTAGCTGGGACTACAGGTGTGTGCCACAAAGTCCAGATAATTTTTTTGGCTGAGTAGTACTTTATGGTATGCCACATTTTGTTAATCCACTCGTGTATTGATGGGTACTTGGGTTGTTTCCACATCTTTGCAATTGTGAATTATGCTGCTATAATTCAGATACAGATGTCATTTTTGTACAATGTGTTTTTTTCCTTTGGGTAGATGCCCAGTAATGGAATTGCTGGATCAAACGGTAGTTCTACTTTTAGTTCTTTGAGGTATCTCCATACTACTTTCCATAGAGGTTATACTAGTTAGCAGTCCCAGCAATATCTGAGTGTTCCTATCTCTCTGCATTCTTCCTTTTTTTGAAACAATCCAAAATATACAGAAAAGTTGTAACACAGTACAAAGAACCTTTATCTTCCTTCCTTCCTTCCCTTCTTTCTTTTCTTTTTTTTTTTTTTTTTTTTGAGATGGAGTCTCACTCTCTTGCCTGGGCTAGAGTGCCATGGCGTCAGCCTAGCTCACAGCAACCTCAAACTCCTGGGCTCAAGCGATCCTTCTGCCTCAGCCTCCCAAGCAGCTGGGACTACAGGCATGCACCACCATGCCTGGCTAATTTTTATATATATATTTAGTTGTCCAGTTAATTTCTTTCTATTTTTAGTAGAGACGGGGGTCTCACTCTTGCTCAGGCTGGTCTCGAACTCCTGACCTTGAGCTATCCTCCCGCTTCAGCCTCCCAGAGTGTCTTCCTTTCTGGAATGATTGAGAGTAGTTACTGACTTAACATCCCATCATCCTCACAACTTTAGTGGGTATTTCATACAAAAAAGGGACATTCTCCTAAATAACCAAAGTATAACCATCAGAATCAGGATATTATTAATAGAAATTTTGTCAAATGTCTCCATAATAGCAAAAGGATCCAGTGTGTAAATATGTGTTGTTTTTAGCTGTCATGTCTCTTTAGTTTCCTTCCTTCTGAAATATTTTCTCAGATTTTCCTTATTTTTCATGAACCTGACACTTTTGAAGATTATAGGCTAATTATTTTGTAGAGTGTCCTTCAGATTGTTTGGCATTTCCTCAGGTTATGCATCTTTGGTAGAAATATTAGAGAAGTAATGGTCTTCTCATTGAGTCCTATCAAGTAGTATACAACCTCAATATGTCTCATTGCTGATGATCTTTACCTTGACTGCCTGATTAAGGTTGTGTCACCCAGGCCTATCAACTACACAATTACTCTTTTAATTTATAATCAATAAGTGTATTAATTGTATTGAATAAGTATATTATGGGGAATTACTTTGGAGCCATGTAAATAAATATCTGATTTCTCAATAAACTTTCCATTTATTCATTTGTATACATATGGGTTCATGGTTTCCTATTTTATTCACAATTTTTTTTTTTTTTTTGAGACAAGATCTTCTGTCTCGCAGGCTAGAATGCAGTGGCCTGATCATATTTAATAGCTCACTGCAACCTCGAACTCCTGGGTTCAAGTGATGCTCCTGTCTCAGCCTCCTGAGTAGCTGAGACTTCAGGTGCACACTGCCACGCCTGGCTAATTTTTCTATTTTTATTTTATTTTTTTGTAGAGATAGGGTCTTGCTCTTGCTCAGGCTGGTCTCAAACTTCTGGCCTCTAGTGATTCTCCCACCTCAGCTTCCCAAAGTGCTAGGATTACAGGCGTGAGCCACTGTGTCCTGCCTTCAGGAGGTTTTAATTAGTTACTATCAGTATTTATTTTGATGCTTAACTTGTCCGAGATTTAGCCAGTGGGAGTCCCTTTGAGCTGACTCCTTTGTCCTTTTGACAGGCTCCTCATCATTCCTGTATATTTCCTTGCTTTTTGGCATACCAAGGTGCTCCAATCCTGTACTAAACCACTTCTCCAAAGAATCCTGGATAATTTTAGTGGAGAATGGTATTTAGAAGCCACAGTCTGGGGACTAGGTGTGCTCATTATCACTGGTGTATTGCTGCTCCTTGACCCTGTCGGTGGACAGAGGTAAGGTACCATTATACCCCATGCTAGATCACTTCTTCTTACTCTAATTGGGCTCTAACAGTCCAAAATGGGCTACTCCTCCTTGGGGGAACTTTCCTTACCCCAATCAGGCTTTAGCTTCTCAGTCTGGAGTGGCTCTCTGTAGACAACCTTCTCACCCTGCTCAAGCTGTGATATTCCACACCAGGCTGCCACTCTGCAAGGATATCTGCATCACCCTGCTTAGACTATGTTACTCTGTGATGGGGTGCTGCTCTCCTGGGATGTTCTGTTTACCCCACTTGGGTTCTACTCCCCACACTTGGCAACTCTCTGATAGTGGATGCTCTCCTTATTCTTTTTGTTCCAACATTCCATTTTGGGGCACTGTAGCTCTTCCCATCCCAGGTGCAGATGCCTATCTTGTTTTGCATCTCCTAATTGCTTTGGGCCTGAATTGTTCAGGAAGGGGAGGGGGAAAGGAGTTGGTGTGGGAGAGGACAAAGAGAGAAGGAATTATTATTCTTTTTGAGCGTCAAATTTTCACAACTCTGGCCACTGATTGATCTTTCATTCTAGTGTTTTATTTTGTTTTGTTTTTGCTTTTATCCCTTTTATATCACCCCACAAATCTTTGAAGCTTTGAAGCTTTCAAAGCTTCAAAGATTTGTGGGTGTTTTCTAGCACAAATAAGATGGTCCAGGCTAATCTTGTAATTGCCACTAACCAGACCTTGATTCAGCCATTTCTCTGAGGAGACCTGTGCTGTTCTGTTCATTGTTAATCAGGAACAATATTAGACACCACAATCTGGGTGATAGAAAACCATATGTTAGTAAGGAGACATTGCTTCTAGTCCATTTTGGTAGAGAGAATTCAAACATACACATTACAAATAATTATTTCATATTAGCATTTACCATTCATTTTTTTTTTTTGAGACAGAGTCTCACTCTGCTGCCTGGGCTAGAGTGCTTAGCATCAGCTTAGCTCACAGCAACCTCAAACTCCTGGGCTCAAGCGATCCTCCTGTCTCAGCCTCCTGAGTAGCTTGGACTATAGGCATGCACCACCATGCCGGGCTAATTTTTTCTATATATATTTTTAGTTGTCCAGCTAATTTCTTTCTATATTTTTTTTTTTTAGTAGAGATGGGGTCTCGCTCTTGCTCAGGCTGGTCTCGAACTCCTGAGCTGAAGCTATCCTCCCTCCTTGGCCTCCCAGAGTGCTAGGATTATAGGCGTGAGCCACCGCGCCCAGCCTACCATTCAGTTTCAATAATAAGATGTTTCACTTAATTTCCTTGATTTTTAAAATTGTATACATTTTTTCTTTCATTGAAAATCTTGATTCCTGATATTATTAACATACTTATTTCTTTGCTTTAACCTATAATATACAGATATAGTCTAAAATGCCATACCTGGAATTATTAATAGTACAAACAGTAAAACTGCTGAGAGAAGTTTAAAATATTTTTGTAGATTGTTTTTTTGTTCTTGCACTGTGTCCCACCTAGGATGTCTAATGAACATACTACGATCTAAAGCTGGGCATGGTGATGGGCGCCTGTAGTCCCAACTATCTGGGAGGCTGAAGCAGGAGGAGTTTGAGACCCATGTGGGCAACAGAGCAAGACATCATTTCTTAAAAAAAATTTACAGGAAGTAGTATCTGGAAGACAAAATGATCATGACACTCCAATCCACGTTACAGTTGTCTTTGGGTGACTTATGGTGCCTTAAGTTGCCTTATGATGACTTAGGGCCAGGACCACTAAACCACCTCCTATCTTCCAGCTAAAGGTGAACATTGCTATTCCTTGGGCCTAGATACAGCCTTAGAATCTACTATTCAGCTGTATAAAAATTCATCAATAGACTGGAGGTGATCCTTAGAGACAGATGAAACCTATTTACGACCCTGCTTATTGGGAGGCAGTGGGTTTCTAGATAAAGCTATAATTAGAAAGTAGCAAATAACAAAAGATCTAGGAAAGGGGGGCTGCATATGATCTATCCATGGGTGAGAATGGTTAGGCAGTGTAGCCTAATGGGCAGGGTAGCCTACATGAACGAAAAAGACAGCCCCATTAAGTTCACTTAGCATTGGTACTTCTATTTTGTGACTCCATATTGCTGAGGGTCTCAAAGAGCTCAAATTCTTATCCACTGAAAAAGGCACGAAGAAAGCAAATGTAAGGGCACTGATGATTGAGTACTAAAAAGTTTCCTATTTAGAATATGTGTAAGACAGAACCAAGTAGAAATTCTCAAGTTGAAATTATAATAAATGAAATAAAAAATTCACTGGAGGAGCTCAACAGTAGATTCAAAATGGCAGAAGAAAGAATCAGTGAACTTGAAGATAGATGAAAAGAAATATTTAATCTGAAGAACAAAGACAAAAAAGATTGAAGAATAATGAACAGAGCTTCAGAGAGCATGGGAAAACTTCAAGCATACCAACATATGTATAAGGAGAACCTCAGAGGGACGAAGGGGAGAGAAAGGGACAGTAAAAAATATTTGAAGGAATAATGTCTGAAAACTCTCCATATTTGGTGAAAAACATTGCTCTACACATCCCCAAATCTCAAGGAACCCAAAGTAGGATAAATAGGAAGACATCTGTACCTAGACACATCACAATCAAACATTTGAAAGACAGAAAATCTTTTATAATTTTAATTTTAATTTTTATTTTTGACTAGTCAAGCACAGTAGTGAGAAGTGGGGAGAGAGTAGAACAAGGAGTTCAATCTGTAACCGACCCTGAACAATCAAGTGCGATAACTCACTACCTTCAGACCAGCCAAGACAGAAAATCTCGAAAGCAGTGAAAGAAAAACGATCATGCACAGTGGAATAATTCAGTTAATGATTTAATTAACTTCTCATCTCAAACAGTGAAGGCCATAGGCAGCGGAATGACATATTCACAGTGGTTAAAGAGAACAAAACTGTAAACCAAGAACCCTGTATCACTCAAAACTATCCTTCAAACATTATGCTAAGTAAAAAAAGCCAGTGGCAAAACGTTACACATTACACAATTCTATTTCCATGAAGTATTGCCCAGAATAGGCAAATCCATAGAGACAGGAGATAAGCAGTTGCTGGGGATGACTGTTCTTGAGTACAGGGTTTCTTTCCGGGGTGACGAAAATGTTCTGAAATTAGACAGTGGTGGTAGTTGCACAGCTCTGTGAATACAGTAAAAACCACTGAACAGCACATCTTAAACGAGTGAGGTTTGTGGTGTGTGAAATTTGTATCAATAAAGCTTTTATTAAAAAATAAAACACCAGTGGTCCCAAAATAAAAAAAATAAATAAATAAAACAAAGGCCGGGCGTGGTGGCTCACTCCTATAATCCTAGCACTCTGGGAGGCCGAGGCGGGAAGATTGCTTGACCTCAGGAGTTTGAGACCAGCCTGAACAAGAGCAAGACGCCGTCTCTACTAAAATAGAAAAAATTAGCCTGACGTGGTGGTTCGAGGCTGTAGTCCCAGCTACTCGGGAGGCTGAGGCAGGAGAATCGCTTGAGCCCAGGAGTTTGAGGTTGCTGTGAGCTAGGCTGACGCCAAGGCCCTCACTCTAGCCTGAGCGAATTTCCCTAATGACTAAGGCAGCTGACTACCCTTTCACAGGGTTTCTTTTTGTTTTTTTTTTCCATTTGTTTGTTTTTGGCTTTTTGTTATTCTCTTTTGTGCAGGACCTGTTTTACTTTTTTGTACATTTTTCTATTGGATTATCTGGCTTTTTCTTCCTTCCAAGCCAAAGGACACTGGATAGAAATCTTTTGTGGATGTATATACAAAAATATCCTTCCCCCTGCACTTCTCGCCTTTTCACTCTTCTAATGATGTATTTGATGAATAGAAGTTCTTAATGTAACCCATTTTTCTTTTTATTATATGGCTAGTGCTTTCTGTGTCCTGTTTAAGAAATATTTTGCCTACTCCAACATTTTATTTTATTTTATTTATTTTTATTTTTTTAATTTTTTATTTCCAGGGCTGGCCCCGTCCACTCCCCCCTACTCCAGCATTTTAAACATATTCTCCTATGTCTTGTTCTAAAAATTTCTTGTTTTACTTTTCACAGATTAAAAACCATCTGGAATTGATTTGGGGGTATGGTATAAGTAGGGACAAAGATCTACTTTTTTCCCATGTGGACATTAATTTGAATTTGCAGCATTATTGGAAAGATCATAATTTTCTCACTGCACTGAAGTATCAACTTTGACATATATCAAATATCCATATATGTGTGGGTTTGTTGCTGGATTTTCTATTGTGACTTTCTATTCTGCTTACATATCTTTGTGCCAAAAAGCACACTTTTTTTTTTTTTTTTTTAAGACATAGGGTCTCATTCTGTTGCCCAGGCTGGAATGCAAAGGCTGGAGTGCAGTGGCTTACTGCAGCCTTAAAATCCTGGGCTCCAGTGTCCCTCCTGGTTCAGCCTCCTGAGTAGCTGGGACTACAGATGCATGCCACCACACCCAGTTAATTTTTTAAAATTTTTAAATTTTTTTAGAGACCAGGTCTCACTGTGTTGCCCAGGTTGGAGTATAATGGTGTGATCATAGCTCACTGCAATCTTGAATGCCTGGCCTCAAGGGATCCTTCTGTCTTGGCCTCCCGAGTAGCTGGGACTACAGGTGTGCACCATCACGCCTAATTTTTAAAAAATTAAAACCTAATTAAAATTTTTTTTTTTTTTTGTAGAGATGGGGTCTTGCTATGTTGCCCACGCTGGTCTTGAACTTCTGGGCTCAGGGAATCCTCCTGCCTTTTCCTCCCAAAGTACTGGGATTATAGGCATGAGCCACCAGGCCCAGGTCATATTTTATTCTTATCACTCAGCACAGTGCCTGACTGAGTAAGCGCAAATATTTGTTGAGTAAATGAATGAAGGAACTGGAATGTAACCACTGAAATATAAGCGCTAGGAAGGAAAGGGAATTTTGACTTTTTGTTTCATGTATTCCAAGCATCTGAAACAATACCTGGCTCACAGTAGGCACTCAATAAATATTAGTGGGTAGATGAAGATGGATAAAGCACTGGTTTTTGGCTCCAGGCTTCTACTTACCTTTGAGCTCTCAGCTTAAATGTATTTCCTCAGGGAAGCCTTCCCTAATAGCCTCTGACGAAATTCTCTGGTTATATTTCATAGTTTTCTGTACTTTACTTTCATGGCCATTCAACAGGCTTGTAATTATTTGTATATTATTTTTTCTTTCCCACTAGACTGACAGTGTCTGGATCTGTCTTGTTTACTGTATCCTCAGTACCTTGTATTAGAACACATAGTTGGCCCTCACTTATTATTCACTGACTGAAGAAGCAACCAGATGTCTTACAATGGAGGTTCAAAGTTGTGTTAGAGGAGGAGATGTTGGTTCTAAGCTTTGGAGGATCAGTAAGAATTCTCTATGTGGAGAAGGACAGAAATTTAATTCTATACAATGAGAAAACTCTGTGTAAGGCCCCATAATAAGCTGAAATAAAAAATAAATAAATAAATAAATAAAACTTTCCACTGTAAAAAAAAAACAAAACTCTTTGTAACGAATGGCAGTATGTCAGGATGTGTGATGTTAAGGAATTGCAGCAGGAGGCTAGTCTGGGGAGGGGAAGGAGCTAAACCTGGAAAGTTAGGTTGAACATACACACCTTGGGAGAGCTGTGTTTATTCAGTGGGCAGTGGTGAGCTATGAAAGGATTTTATGCAGAAAAGGTTAGTATTTTACAAAAATAGCTCTGGAGGTGGTGTACAAGCTGTTGTAGTAATCCAGGTATGACGTCGTAGGGGCCTGAACCAAGGCAAAGGCAAAGAAGGGGGTGGTTCTAAGAGTCTTTCTGAAGTCAGTTTTGAAGTCAGTAGGACTCCATGACTCATTGAATCTGGGGAGGGAGAGGGGCTTTGTGGTGACAGTCAAGGAGGCTTACAGCTTGGGGGAAAGAGTGGATGGTAATGTCATTAACAGAGATAAGGAATATATTATGCATACAGATTTTAAAGAGAAGATAATGAATTTGGTTTTGAATGTGTGGGGTTTTAGCTTTCTGTGGGACAAGTAGATGAAAAGCCAGATAGACAATTCACATCTGAGGCTAGGAACGAGGGCAGGAGACACAGATTTGGATGTCAGTCACCAGAATATAGAAAATCTCTGTAACTAGGCTAGTCAGACGGGGCACCGGGAGTCTGGGAGTCCCACTGTGACCAGCTAGATTGAACCCTCAGTCATTTCCTGATGTTTTGGAAAATAGTATGATTAGCTGCAGGAAGTTGGAGGACATGAATGAAGTCAGTTGTCTGTTTGCTGCTTTTGTCTCTTGGGCTTTTGGGTTGCCAGGTAAGACCATACAAAAAAAGACAGAATGTTGATAATTTTAGAAAACAGGTGATGTAAAAGTTTAGTTACAAAAAGTATTTTGTCTATTACACAAAATTCTTGAAACTTCCTTACCTTTGTAAGGGGAAGATTTATTTTTTAATCAGGTCTCTTTCAGTTGCAGGTGACAGAAACCTAACTTGAAATAGCTTAAGCAAAAAAAGGAAATTTATTGGTTCATGTAACTGAACTACAGGAAGGGCAAGAGTAGTTAGAATAATGGTCCCCCAAAGATGTCCACATCCTAATACTCAGAACCTGTGATTAGTACCTCATATAGCAAAAGATACTTTGTAGATGTGATTAAGTTAAGGACTTTTTTTCTGAGATGACACGAAACACTCAAGTTAGTGTTCCTAAAAAACGTTAGGAAAACTTTGACACATTCTAGTATTTATCAATAGGAAATTATTCCATAACAAAACTGTTTGATTTTTGTTCTATGTGACATGAGATACATGTTAAAGTTACACCAAAGTTTTATCTTTTTATTCTGGCTCCTTTGAACATCTGCCTCATCTCTCACTCACTGCTCACCAACGTCTCTACCCGATGCTTCATTAACACAAGCCATCAGTTACAAAAAAGAAAACTAGGATTCCATCTTACACAGACTGTCAGCTCCATTTGTAGGCCCCCAAAGAAAGCAGAGTCTTGCTGGGGAGGGATGTGTGCTTTCTTGTCTGTCCTCAGGCAATGCCAGGTCACTTTACGGCACAAAAACCCCTGGAGTAAGGCTGAGGAAGTTAAGGATTTTGAGATGGGGAGATTATCCTGGATTACCTGTGTGGGCTGGATGTAATTACAGCAGTCTTTATAAGAAGGATGTGGGAGGAGTCAGTCAGAAAGAGAAGGCAATGTAATGATGTAAGCAGAAATTGGATTATTCAACTTTGAAGCTGGAGGAAGGGGCCGCAAGCCAAGGAATGAAGGTAGATACCAGAAGATGAGAGAGATGAGGAAATGGATTTTCTTCTCAGAGCCTCCAGAACAAGCAGCTCTGCCACTGGGTTAACTTTAACCCAGTGAAACAGATTTCAGACTTTTGACCTCCTGAACTGTAAGAGAATAAATCTGTATTGTTTTAAACCACTAAATTTGAGGAAATTTGTTGCAGTAGCCACAGGAAACTACTACATTGCCTCTCCTGGTTTTGGCTTTCTTTAGAGACAGTGTCTCCTGGACTGAAATGATCCTCCTGCCTCAACCTCCTGAGTAGCTGGGATTACAGGCTCATGCCACCACACCTGGCTTATTCATTTTTTTTTTTTTTTTGGCAGAGTCCATCACCCTGGCTGAGTCTGTCACCCTGGCTAGAATGCCGTGGTGTCAGCCTAGCTCACAGCAACCTCAAACTCCTGGGCTCAAGCAATCCTCCTGCTTCAGCCTCCCGAGTAGCTGGGACTACAGGCATGCGCCACCATGCCCGGCTAATATTTTTCTGCATATTTTTAGTTGTCCAGCTAATTTCTTTCTAGTTTTTAGTAGAGATGGGGTCTCGCTCTTGCTCAGGCTGGTTTTGAACTCCTGAGCTCAAATGATCCACCTGCTTCAGCCTCCCAGAGTGCTAGGATTACAGGAGTGAGCCACCGCGCCCAGCTGCTTGTTCATTTTTAATTACACAGTAGTGGTTCTAAAAATAAAATCAGAACATTATGGATATATTAAGTTTCCCTTTGTCCACTCCCAATTTTGAACCTCTAGCTCCCTTTTTAAAAATATCTTCTATTTTGTGCTTATTATGTATCCCCGAACCCTCCCAGGCCTATGGAAATGCTTTTACATGTATCTATTACCTTCAAAAACATAGGGTATTACTTGTGTAAGATTGTATATGCTTACATAAGTATATCATTCATTCATTCTTCTTTTTTTAGAGACAAGGTCTTGCTCTGTTACCCAGGCTGGAGTGCACTGGGTCATCATAGCTCACTGCAGCCTGAAACTCCAGGGCTCAAGCCATCCTCCCACCTTCTCCTTCCTAGTAGGTAGGACTAAAGGGTCATGCCACCATACCTGGCCAATTTTTAAATTTTTGTGTAGAGATGAGGTCTCACTATGTTGCTCAGGCTGGTCTGGAACTTCTGACCTCAAGAGATGCTTCCAACTGGGCCTTCCAGGTTTTTCTTTTCTTTTTCTTTCTTGCTTTTTTTTTTTTTTTAGAAATCATTACATCTGTCTGAAGTCCTGTTTGCCCCACTCCCTTTTCCCCTACTCCCTCTCTCTTGCCCCCTTATCATTACCATGGTGTGTATCCATCTATCTAGTCATTTCATATACTTTTAGACACATATATTTTCTATAAATAGTACTGTTCTATGTACTTTTAAATTTAAATCATTTTACAATATATATTTGGCATGTTGCTATTTCAATAACTCATGAGCTAGCAAATGTTGATGCACATAGGACTCCTTTATCATTTTATTTGTTGTAGTATTGTGTTGTATTAATAGAAACATTTTATGTTTTATCCATCCAGGTCTTATTGGACATTTCTTCTGTTTATATTTTTCGCAAGGAAGCAGGCTTTCTTGAATATGTCCTGTGCACACCTGTAGGAGTTTCTTTCTGTATTTTTCTAGAGGTGAAATTACTAGGTCATAAAATACACATTTTAAATTTTACCACATCGAATTGTCCTCAAAAGAGGCTGTTTTATTTTCACACTTCCTCCTGCCATGTCTGAGTTTAAGGACTCTGTTGCCACTCCTTGGTTTCCCTCAAAGTGCTAGCAAATGACACGACCCGGCCGCCAGGTCCCGCCTCGCGCACTTGGTACGTCCCGGCAGCGCCCCCCGCAGGGCGGATTGGTTCCGCCCTGGACGCCGCGTCTGCGCCCTTCCAGAGCGCGGCCGCTCACGGTGCCTCCAGCTCGTCACGGTGCCTCCAGCTCGCGGTCGCCCGCCAGTTCCCGACTACTGACGTTCGGCAGCCGCTCGCGACCCCAGGGCCTTGGAGGAGGGGCTCGGCGGAGCGGCACGCGCCGGCTGGTGAGTACCTGCTGCCGCCGCCGCACTCCTGCGCACCCTCTGCCCGCCTTCTCCCTCCGTCAGCGGGGCCGCGGCCCGCTGCTCACCCAGAGGCTCACCTCCCGACGCCGATGTAGGCCTCTCCGGACGCCGGGTGGGCTCCTCGGGACGCCGGGGTGGGCTTTCCCGGACGCCGGGGTGGGCCCCACTGGACGCCGAGGTGGGATTTCCCGCCCTGAGGTGGGCTTTCCCGGACGCCGGGGTGGGCCCCACTGGACGCCGAGGTGGGCTTTCCCGGACGCCGGGATGGGATCCTCGGGACGCCAAGGTGGGCCCCGCCGTATGCCGGGTGGGCTCCGCGGGACGCCGACGTGGGCTTTCCCGGACGCCGGGGTGGGCTTCTCGGGACGTCAGGGTGGGTTTTCGCCTTCGGTTGCCTGGCTCGTCCCCCTCACACCTTCTGGGCGGCCTGTATTCTCTCCGGCGTTCTCGTCGCCACTGCTGGCTCACTGCCACGGGGCTGTGGTCTAGTCTTCCTCACGCTGTGTTTTCCCGGAGAAGGCTCGGTCCCCGCCACCTCCCCCGCGGGGCGCCCCAACCCCGACCCCTCCCTCAGTAAGGACGACTGGGCCCCTCGGCCCACCAGCTTACTATTTTGTTTGGAGTGATCCTCGCTTTCACTAATCTTTGCCCAGAAACAAAGATTTTTCTTGGAAATCCTTGTCATCATATCCCACTTTACCCTCCAACAGAGCTGCTGTGTTTCTCCTGTGTCCTATGATTGGCAGTGTTTCAAGCCTTTTATACATACGCATTTATTTAATCCTCACGACAGCCTTAGGAGGAGATAGGTACTATTATCCTCTATTTGCAGATGAGGCAACTGAGAATTGAGGGCGCACATCTTACCAGTGGTGGAGCTGGATTTGAATCCAGGCGGTCTGACTTCAGTATTCTTTAATTTAGTCACTGTATCATGCTGAGATATATAAGTAACACCCCTCCAAAAGTGAAAAATTTTCTTGTCTTTATAGTCTTTGTTTTCCTGTCAAACGAGGCAGTGCCTTGTAGTTGAATCAAAGAAAGTGTGTTTTTGGAATCAGATGCATTGAGCATCAATTTTCAGCATGGTCATTTACCAGCATAACTGTTTGACTAAGTTTCCTCTTGTGTATATACCCCATGGAGTTATTACGAAGAATAACCTTTAAAATGTGTGCAAGGTACTTAGAATAGTGTTCAAGCACTCAATGAATGATACCTGTATTTATATTACTCAAGGCGTGTTCGGATTCTGTTGTTACACACTTGTCCTAAACTCTGGCTGAGTAAAATATCAGCGGTGTGTGTAGGTATGCATTTGCCTTTTTTTTCAATTACAAAAACAAGTTCATTTTAATCAGTTGATAAGGAAAGAACTTGGTACCAAATTTCTTGAATACTGACTTATTTAGGGGTGAGAGTCAACTATTCATAAAAGATTCTTAAGGCCCTTGTGCCTCCAGGCTTTCAAAGCAATTTTGACAAGTTTGGTACCTAGAATGTCAAGATTTTAAATTAATCTTGTCAGCGATTGTTCTTCAAATAGATCAAGATGATGGATGTGCTGAAAGAAAATGACAAATATCCCAAATTGGGGATTTTCAAGGACACCACCAAAAATGCTACCTCTGGAAGTGGTAATTGAGTGTAACTAAATCTCATGAAGCACTGGAATTTTGGAATTTGTATCTGTGGGGTGCCACTACCTAATGCTGCTTATTGATCCCTTATCTGCTATGGTTCTTTGAAAACACACATTGAGCCTGCAGTGGTCCTGTGCTAGGGTGAAGGGTTTTTATTTATTTATATGCCTTTCAGAAATTTCATGTATTTGGTGGTATGGCTTCCCTTGCTATCATGTTTGAGCATATTGGTTTAAATATATGGTTCAGGAAACATTTAATAAGATGGAAACTAATCCATACAAGATGTTTTCCTAGGGTATTATGATTCCTCTAGTCTTCCCCCATACTAATTTTTACTTTCAAGTTCTACTCATGCTATTCTTTTAGATTTAAGCATCATTTTAAATTTTGTATCCTCCATATAACTTTATTCAGCTATATCCTTCTGTACCTTTAATTTTATCCTGTGCATTAAATGCATATATAACATTTAATAATTTAAATATATACTTTATGTTCCTCCTTCATTCAGCAAATACTTATATGTGCATACCATGTATCAAGCAGAAGTTCTAGTTAGAGGAGATATAAAGATAAGTTATGGAACATTGGAATCAGGTTTTGGAGTCAGGAGACAAAAGTACAAGTGCCTGCTTTGGGCAAGTTACTTTTCTGAACTACTCATAATAATTATATATGCTTTTCGGGCTTCTTAATATTAATTGAAATACTCATCAAATATTATTTTTTAAAAACTTTTTCTTCATAATGTGTTAATTATGTACAGTGAAGTGAACTAATCTCTTCTTTTTTGACATAGGGTCTTCCTCTGTCGCCTGGGCTAGAGTGCTGTGGCGTTAACCTTGCTCACAGCAACCTCAGACTCCTGTTCTTAAGCAGTCCTCTTGCCTCAGCCTCCTGAGTAGCTGGGACTACAAGGGCATGCCACCATGCCTGGCTAATTTTTTCTGTTTTTAGTAGAGGTTGGGTCTCGCTCTTGGTCAGGCTGGTTTCGAACTCCTAAGCTCAAGTGATCCTCCCACCTTGGTCTCCCAGAGTGCTAGGATTACAGGTGTGAGCCACTGTGCCCACCCTGAAGTGAACCAATGTTAACTCTACAGCACAATGTGTACATCCGGGTAACTACCACCCAAATCAAGATAAAGAACCTTTCCAGCACCCAGAAGGCTCACTGTTCCCTTCCCAGTCAGTACCCCCCAGAGGTATCCAGTGTTCTGACTTGGATTACTAGAGGTTAATTTTTTAAAACAGCTTTATTGAGATATAATTCACATACCATACAATTCACCCACTTATAGTGTACAACTTGATGTCTTTTAGTATATTCACAGAGGTGTGTAGCTATCACCACAATTTTAGAATAGTTTCATCACTCCAAAGAGAAACTCCATACCCCTTAGCCATCACTATCCAATCTCCCCAGTCCCTTTCAGCCCTAAACAATCACTAATAGAGACTTTCTGTCTCTATTGATTTACCAATTTGGATATTTCTTATAAATGGAATCAAACAAATGTGATCCTTTGGGACTGGCTTCTTTCACTTAGCATGATTTTTTCAAGCTTTATGCATATCGTTGCCATGTATCAGTACTTCATTCCTTTTTATTGTCGAATCACAGTTGCATTGTATGAATATACCACATTTTATTTATCTACTACTTGTCAGTTGATGGACATTTGGATTGTTTCCATTTTGGGTTCTTATGAATAATGTTTCTGTCAATAGTTGTGTACAAGTTTTTCTATAGACATATGTTTTCATCTCTTTTGGAAAATAAATACACAAGAGTAGAATTGCTGAATTGTATAGTGTCTGCAATTTTAACCTTTTGAGGAATTACTAGACTTCCCAAAGCAGCACCATTGTTTTATATACTCACCAGCAGTGTACTAGAGTCTCCAGTTTCTCCATCTCGTCACCAACAGTTGTTATTGTCTTCCCATGTACAAGGGCTCTGTCCTCATGACCCAGTCACTTTTTCTTTTACATAATCAAATTGAATAGCTTCCAGAAAACTTACACTTTGAATAAATTATTTGTCCTTGTATTTCAGACAAAAGGATGCCACGGAGAAAGAAAAAAGTTAAAGAAGCCTCTGAATCTCAGAACCTGGAGAAGAAGGATACCGAAACTACCAGTTCTGTCAGTGTGAAGAGGAAGCGTAGACTTGAGGATGCATTCATTGTGATATCTGATAGTGATGGAGAGGTCAGTGTTCTGAAAAGTGGAATTCTAGGTGTCAAACGAGGCCTCTTTACTCATGAGTGGTTTTATGACTGTACCTTAATGCCAGCTCACCAAGACCATGCAATTTTTACTCAGCTTTGTTTTGATTTGTAAATGGAAGTAAGAATTACTTAAAGTAATCATGCTGTTTGGTTGAGGGTGGCTCATAGGCCTTTAGTTTTTTTGTAATGTAGTAAGCCAAAGTGATATTTTAGAACTATTTGAATAATCTAAATCAATTGTAAATCTTAATTTTTATGTGTCTGGAAAGTGAGAGAAAGAAAATGTGAATGTTCTTAAGTCTCTAGATATGTTCCAGATATAGTATCACTGAGCCACCTGTAACTATTTAAGTTAAAATTTAAGTTAAAGTTAATTAAAATTAAAAATCAGGAACTGGGCTCAGTGGCTCATGCGACTTGGGAGGCAGAGGTGGAAGGATTGTTTCAGGCCAGGGGTTCGAGATGAGCCTGGGCAACATAGAGAGACCTGTCCCTAAAAAAATTAAAAAAAAATTAGCTGGGCACTGTGGCATATGCCTGTAGTCCCAGTTGCCCTGCAGGCTGAGGCAGGAGGATCGCTTGAGCTTAGGAGTTTGAGGCTTCAGTAAGCTATGATTGTGCTGCTGCACTCTAGCCTGGGTGACAGAGCAAGATCCCATCTCAAAAAAAAAAAAAAAAATCAGTTCCTCTGTTGTGCTAGTCAATTTCAAGTGATCAAAGCCGTGTGAGGTTAGTATCTATTGTATTATCACAGCTATAGAAAATTTCCATCATTGTGGAAAGCTTTATTAGAGCTTTTCTAGATTTTAACCTCTTTCCTTTGTTCCCCGTTTCCATTTGCTTATTGTAGTTTTCTACCTGCCTAAGATCACATCTAATAGGCAGTGAACAAAGTCATTGTTTTTTCCTCCAGATTTCTTTCTCCTGTGTCTTCTATTTCATTTAATGGTAGAACCACTCATTTGCCACAAGCTAGAAAGCTCAGAATTATCTTGGCCTCTTTCTTCTTCTCATTTTTTACACCTGATTGGTCATCACATGCTTTAATTTTTACCTCTTAAACCATACCCAGATCTGTCCTTCCATTTCCATTTTCATTTCTTTTCCTGATTATCTCTTATTTGGGTTCTTACTGCAGACTCTGAACTGGCTTCTCTGCCTTCAGTTTTTCCTTTGTTTGATTTAACTTAGTGTACCTTTCTCTTAAGAATTCAGAATTTAGATCTTTGTACTTATTTGCTTAAAAATCTTTGGCTCCATAATCTCTGTAGGATTAGTTTAGAATTTTAAAATGGTATACTCTGTAGGAACTTTGACTATATAGTCTCATTTTTATTTTTGTATATATATAAAAAAAATTTTTTTTTTAAAGAGACAGGGTCTCGCTCTGTTGCCCGGGCTAGAGTGCTGTGGCGTCAGCCTAGCTCACAGCAACCTCAAACTCCTGGGCTCGAGCAATCCTCCTGCCTTAGCCTCCCTAGTAGCTGAGACTACAGGCATGTGCCACCATGCCTGGCTAATTTTTTCTATATATATTTTTAGCTGTCCATATAATTTCTTTGTATTTTTAGTAGAGATGGGGTCTTGCTCTTGCTCAGGCTGGTCTCGAACCCCGGAGCTCAAACGATCCGCCTGCCTCGGCCTCCCAGAGTGCTAGGATTACAGGCGTGAGCCACTGCGCCTGGCCTGATTTCTTAATCTTTTGTAGAGACAGGGTCTTGTCATGTTGCTCAGGCTGGTGTGGAACTCCTGGCCTCTAGTGATCCTCCCACCTTGGCCTCCCAAAGTGCTGGGATTACAGCCGTGAGCTACCATGCCTCGCTTTTTTTATGTTCTTTTCAGCAGTATAGTAGTTTTATTGTATCCTTGCCAAGGCTACTTCCACTTTTTTGGATTTTTTTTCCATATTTGATAATAAAAAATTATGTTTTTAATAATCAGCAAGATTGAACTTTTTAAATATCTTTATTAATTTTAAAAAAAATTTCTCGTAGTCCAGTTTTTAATTAGGATTTTTGTCTATTTAAGGTATAAAAGTATAAAGAAGAAAGCAATTCTACCACTTGAATAATCTATCTTTTTTTTTTTTTTGAGACAGAGTCTCACTCTGTTGCCCAGGCTAGAGTGAGTGCCGTGGCGTCAGCCTAGCTCACAGCAACCTCAAACTCCTGAGCTCAAGCGATCCTCCTGTCTCAGCCTCCCGAGTAGCTGGGACTACAGGCATGCACCACCATGCTCGGCTAATTTTTTCTATATATATTTTTAGCTGTCCATATAATTTCTTTCTATTTTTAGTAGAGATGGGGTCTCGCTCTTGCTCAGGCTGGTCTTGAACTCCTGAGCTCAAACGATCCGCCCACCTCGGCCTCCCAGAGTGCTAGGATTACAGGCGTGAGCCACCGCGCCCGGCCTGAATAATCTATCTTAATATTAACAAAAATAAAAATGTTATATACATACACATTTTAAAAGTTATGAAAGTTTAAAAAGTTATGTACATATAGGTTTAAGAAAAACACAAACCCAAACAAAACAGTGTAAAAAGGTATGAAAGGAAAATGTACAGTGCAGTGTACAGTTGATGAGAGGTGATGGTAGGCAATCATTTCTTTTTTGTTTCTTGGTATCTTCTAAAGACAATAATTTCTTCTGTGTCCTTCTAGGGAAAAAATCTTTATGCATATACCATCAGTAAAGATTTTTACTGGAAAGGAATGCTACACAAACTGTTGTGCTTTTCTCATGTAATATCTGTATTAGGGTCCTTCAAAGGGAGAGAACCAGTAGGATATACGAGAGGGGATTTATTTGGGGAATTGGCTCATGTGATCAGGGAGGCTGAGAAATCATGACAGGTGGCCTTGAATGCTGGAGACCCTGGGATGCCAGAAACATGGCTCAGTACAAGTCTGAAGGCCTGAGAGCAAGGGGTGTGGGCGTGGGGATGCTGGTGTAAGTCTTGGAGTCAAAAGGCCAAAGAGTCTGGAGTTCTGATGTCAAAGAGTAGAAGAGGAATATATTCCAGCTCCAGGAGAGGGAAAGAGACCAGTTTCACCTTTTCTCTGTTTTTTTTTTTTTTTCTACCTGGGCCCCCCAGCCAATTGGATGGTGCCCATCCACATTGAGAGTGAATCTTCCTCATTTAGTCACTCAGACTCACATGCCATTCTCTGAAAACACCCTCACAGACACACCAAAAAATAAAGCTTTACTAGTTCTCTAGGTATTCCTTAATCTAGTCAAGCTGATATCTAAAATTAACCATTACAATATTTCTTTGAGATCTTTCTACAGCAGCACATATGTGATATGTCAGATATGTCGTACAGGAGTGTGCATAAAATGTAGATGCATAGTTTTAAATAACAATGTGAACACTTGTATTTACCTTGAGGATCCCTCATCTCAGTGTGTCTCCCCTCAATTGCATTTCTTTCCACTTACCTAAAGGTAACCATTGTATTTGTTTTATCTTCGCTTGCTTTTCCTTATGGTTTTACCATATTTATTTGTATCCTTAAATGGTGTACCTATATTTTGAAAACCTGCGTATCAACAGTTAGAATTGTCAATCAACATTTTCTGATGATCTATCCATTCTGCAGAGCTTTGAAATTTTACCTTTATTGTCAATTAAAATTTTGTTTATAAATGGGTCTGTTTATGGATTTTCTTTTTTTTTTCATTAATCTATTACATTTTTCTCATAGTTATTTAGTTGATTATCCTGGGTATTTTAGGTAGACATTTATCTCTGCTAATGATCATTTTCTTTCTTCCTTTCTAGTATTTATACCTCTTTTTTTCTTGTTTCATTGCATTGGCTCTAGCTTCCAGAATAATATTGATTGATATTAGCGATAGAGCACATCTTTGCCTTGGTCTTCAATTTAATTGGAATTGTTCTGATGTTTTGCTCTTTCATATTTCTATTCTTATGTTAAGGAGATATCCTTTAATTGCTTATTTACTAGTATTTTTAAGAATAATGTTTAATCAATGCCCTTTCATTATTTAGGAAGATGACGGTATATATAGTTTTTCTCCTTTCATCAGTTAGTATTGTATATTACATTAATATATTTTAATGTTGGAACATGTTTGCATTTCTCGAATAAGTCATACTTGGTCATGATGTATTATATTAGCATAATGCTGAATTTATTTTTGCAATATACCATTTAGGAGTTCTGTATTCCTAGTGGTAGCATTGGTTTTATAAAGTTTTTTTTTTAATATTGCCTTCATCAGATTCCAGTGTCAGGGTTATGCTATGAAAGAGAAGAGAAACTTACTATCTTTTTCTGTGTCTTACCCTAGTTTAAATAGTGTACGAATTACTTGTTTTTTAAGGTGTTCTAGAAATTGCCTATAAAATTATCTGGGCTGGCAACTAATTTTTTATATATATTCTGCATTCTTTTAGTGTCTTGGTGTTTTTGAGCATTTTAGAAAGAATTTCTGTTTTAGAATGGAAGGAAGCAGTTGGTAGAATCATCTTAAGGAACCCATTTATTTTGGCCCTGTGAATTGAAAAGCAAATGAATTATTTTATATTTCTTCTGCTCTTTACACTGCCTACAATGCTTTCTAATTTGGTCTTCAGCATACAGCTTAGATGTCAGTTCTTTTGGGGATCATTGCAGATTTTTTTTTTTTTTTTTTTGAGACAGAGTCTTGCTCTGTCGTCTAGGCTAGATCCAGAGGCGTCATCATAGCTCACTGCAACTGTACTCTCTTGGGCTCAAGTGGTCCTTCTGCCTCAGCGTCCCGAGTAGCTAGGACTACAGGTGCACACCACCATGCCTGGCTAATGCAGATATATTTTGAGAGTGTCTCCTAATACAGGCCAGGCATATGTGTTCAAGATACAGAATTCTGCCATCTAGGAAATCATGGTCCAGTGAAGAAGGCAGAAAAATACGGTGGCAGTTACAAAACAGTGTAACAACTAATATCACCAGAAGCAAAGGTTCTATGGAAGCACAATAGATGACAAAATGACCTAGTCTTAGTCAGCCAGGTGTGGTGGCTCGTGCCTGTAATCCTAGCACTTTTGGAGGATTACTTGAGGTCAGGAGTTCCAGTCTGAGTAAGAGCAAGATCCCATCTCTACGAAAAATAGAAAAGTAAGCCTGAGGCTGAGGTGGGAGGATTGCTTGAACCCAGGAGTTTGAGCCTAGCTTTGGCAACATAGCCAAGACACTGTCTCTAGAAAAAAATATAATAAAAAATCTGCATTAAGTTTTACTTGTTGATACTGTTTTATTTGAATATTTCTTTAAGGAAATGTCCTACTTTTCTGGTGCAAAAGAAGCCAGGAAATGTCTGTTTTATTCTTTTAAATACAAAGGTAGTGGCATAAACCTGACATCTTTAGGGCTTCATTTATCATAACTTGTTTCTGCTGAGTAATGTTGCTTGAGTTGATTCATTCTCCCATTCTCTTACTCTCACCAGATCCTTAAGAGATCAAAGATGAGCTTTTATAAACCTGGCCATTGTGTTGGAATTGTTGTTTACTAAATTGTGTGACCTTTCTGTACTTAAATTTTTTGAACTTTTTATTCTCATCTATAAAACTGGTATTACATACTTTGTAGGACTGTTGTGTGGATTAGGAATAATATAGGTAAAATTTCCTAGAGTGGTACTGCAATAAATGATAGCTAACATCATTGTAAATGTTCAGGATATAGTCTGAGCCTGGCAAGAAGTGAAGCTAACTGACTATGTGGATAAGAACCCCATTAGTAGTTTTCTCTTCTTACATTCTCTTCCGTGTTACAGCAAACAAAATAAAATAAAGTAACAACAGAAGATCCAAAGGAAAAGAAAGGGACCCACAGAGTTTATAGCTGGACAGAGCTGATTTTATTCCTGACTGTACACTACTTGGTATTCACTTTCTCATTTATGAAATGGGGTCAGTGATATTCATCTCATAGGATTTTTGAGAGAAATTAAATGAGGCAATGTATATGAAGTGCCTGGCACAATATTATGTAATATATAACTGTTACTACTCTTATTTGAAAAAGCTTCTTTATGACAAAAATGTAGTTGGATATTAATTCCCAGCTAATCTTTTAAAATTTATATAGTGTTTCTAGATGCAAAGTACTACTTTTATTTTTTCTGGGCGGGGGTGCATACAGTGCTTCCACTTTATTTAACATCACATCCGTCACAAGCGACCAGTGTGGAATCCATAGTCAGGAGGGAACCACGACCCGCGTTCTCCTGGCCTGCCTGGTCTACCTGCCCTGAAACGCAGGCTGAGGGGACTTCTTGGGATCACTGATGGTTTTTTAGAGCCTTTATAAAATGAGCTTCTCTGACCACTTCTCTGGAAACCTGGACCCTGGGCACACACCTAATTGCTAGACTTCTTTTGTTTTGGTCTTAGCTTGTTCTAGATCCTCTCCAGGGCCACTTTTCCCATGAAGAAGGTGATGGCAAAGTTCCAGTTGTACCACTCTTTGTTACAATACATGTGCTTCTGAAAATTTTTACTTAAAAATTTCTTGTAGGCCGGGCGCGATGGCTCACGCCTATAATCCTAGCACTCTGGGAGGCCGAGGCGGGTGGATCGCTCGAGGTCAGGAGTTTGAGACCAGCCTGAGCAAGAGCGAGACCCCGTCTCTACTAAAAATAGAAAGAAATTATCTGGCCAACTAAAAATATAAAAATTAGCCGGGCATGGTAGCGCATGCCTGTAGTCCCAGCTACTCGGGAGGCTGAGGCAGTAGGATCGCTGAAGCCCAGGAGTTTGAGGTTGCTGTGAGCGAGGCTGATGCCACGGCACTCACTCTAGCCAGGGCAACAAAGTGACACTCTGTCTCAAAAAAAAAAAATAAATAAATAAATTTCTTGTAAAAGCCAGGCATTTCTGCAGCATTCAATGTTGCTCTCTGACCTGACTTAGTTCTCAGTCCCAGGCCTTCAGCTTTTAGTCTTGAGTGAATAAATTCTTCTTCTTCTTTACTAAATGTCAAATTCTGATTTGCCCAGAACTACTGATTCCATTCTTGTGTTTCTTGTCTGTCTTCTCTAAGCTTTTGTTCCAATGGTGATTCATTTTCAGGGAGATAAAAGTGAATAGGTCAAACATTTGAATATTTATCTGGGGGTCCTATCCAATCATAGCAAGATTTTCTTGGAGAGCAGAATCTTGAGAACCGGTTTGTCACCACACCCCTGCATTCGGCACCTTGCTCTGGGGCAAGCTGACAGCATGGCCAGTGAAGGTGTGGCAGAAAGGCGGGAGAAGGGTCTTCCTCCCCTGCCACAAGGCAGCCATGACCCTACACGCCCCCAAAGTACTTCTTAGTACAGCACATTATAATAGTAAAAAATAGAAATTCACTCTATCTCAAACCATTCATCTCTAAAGCTGGTAGACTTTTAAGAAATACAGTACATTTATATGAGACTACAAAAAACGTGCTGTATCACAAAATAGTTGGAGCATATGTGTAATTACCTGAAAGAAAATGCCCACAAGGGTCAGTAACCAGTTGTATTCTGTCAGTACCAAAACAGTCCATGGACTAGTTGATGAATTGGATTTATTCCTTTTTGTCTTTTTCAATCTTCAGTTTCCCCTTTTCAAGATTCTCAGTTGTCATTTTGAAGTATTTCAGTTGAGTAAAAGTCTTTACTTTTCTGGAAATAGGAAGATACGTTCCTGTCTGCCAATTTTCCTCCATTTTTTAGAGACTGGTTTCTTGAATCTCACAGTGTTTGTTTTGCTTTCAGCACCTGCTCATCCCTTTATGAAAGATAGTTTAGATATCACTATTTGCTCTTAAAATTAAAGTCACTTATATAACTAGAAGCATTTATTTCCTTAGCTTTTCACTTTAATATTTCTTATATTGAAAATAGGTAAGACTGTACTTTTAGGGATCATTTCTTTTTCTTTTTTTTTTTTTTTGAGACAGTCTCACTCCATTGTCCCAGGTAGAGTGCAGTCGTATCATCATACCTCACTGCAACCTCCAGCTCCTGAGCTCAAGCTATCCTCCTGCCTCAGCCTCCCAAGTAGCTGGGACTACAGGCACACGGCACGAGCAAGACGCCTGGCTAATTTTTCTACTTTTAGTAGAGATGGGGTGTCGGTTCTTCCTCAGGCTGGTCTCAAACTCCTGAGCTCAAGCAGTCCTCCTGCCTTGGCCTCCCAGAGTGCTAGGATTACAGGCATGAGCCACTGTGTCCGGCCAGGGATCATTTCTGTAGTTTGTTACTAAAGCAGTTTCTCTGAACGTTTGGACCACCAGAAACCACGAGGAGGTGGTACAATTTTCTCTTCTGAGCTTGACGCTGGCTCTTGGTGTTGTTTTGCTGCAACTGTCATTTCCATTGTTGGTCGTTCTCTTCCTCTGGGAGAGTGAGAGGGAGAGGACACAGTCTGAGTGGTTTTTGTTTTAACATTGAAAAATAATAAATTAAAAATTATTGATTTTTAATCAATGAATTCTCATATTCTTTTGCATATAATAACACTGCAGATTTTAATATTCAGTTACATATTTGTTTATAAGCCTTCTAACTGGTAATACTTAAAATTTTTTATTTTTTCTAGGTTCATTAATTTAGCATTTACTCAACATTCAACATCATTGAGCTCCTACTATGTGCCAGATACTATTCTAGGGGTTGAGGATGCAGTGATGAACAATATGGAAACTTTTTACTCTTATGGAGCATATATATTCTAGTGGATCTTTTCTTGGTTAAGGGCATCAGTCATATTTTCCTTTGGTACTATAACCGTTAAACTAGAATAGTTTTTTATTTTAATTGACCATTTAATCATTGTTTTTCAATATTTTTTTTACTTGGCTCAAATGGTTAAACAAATTATTCTGTTTAATTTTTGAGCAGCCCCAACTTTAATTGTTGTATCTGTTGGTCTCTCCAACCATAGAAATAATCCAATCCAGAGGTTTCACTGCATCCAAACTATTCCAAGACTTTCTTATACTCTAAAGAGTACAAAAATCCTTTGCCTTAGAGGCTCAGACTGTGTCTTGACTTATTTTAGTAGATATTGTCACTAAATATATAATAATGTTTGTATATTTGGTATCTATTGAGACTAGAAACAGTTCAGGTGTATTTATTTATGAAGACTTTTCCTACGAAGTCCTTGTTGGTATTCTAGAGATAGCATTAAAGTTAAATGTGTAATTAATAGTTTTGGAGGATTTAAACTAATTCAGTTTCTTTAATAGTTACAGGGACTATTCTGGTTATCTGTTTCTCCCTGAGTAAGCTTTGGTAGTTTGTCTTTCAAAGAATTTGCCCTCTTCTCAGTTGTCAAATTTATGTGCATAGAATTTTTGTAGTGTTCTTTTATTATGCTTCTGATATTTGAGAGTCTATAGTGATCACTCTCTTTCATTCCTGGTATTTTTCTTTTTTGTTGTCAGTTTGGCTAGAGGTTTCTGACAAGAGATTTTACTGATCTTTGTAAAGAACCAACTTTTGGTTTTCTTTTAGCCTGAAGAACTTCCTTTAGCATTTCTTTTAGAGCAAGTCTGTTGGTAATAAATTCTCTTACTTTCCTTCTGTTGAGTGTCTTATTTCACCTTTACACCTGAAGGATATTTTTACTGGATATAGAAATTTGGGTTGATAGTTCTTTTCATTCAGCACTTCTAAGAATGTTGTTCTACTCTTTTCTAGCCTTAATAGTTTCATATAAGAAATTCAGAATCACTTGATCTATCTTCCATATGTAATGTGTTTTTCTCTGTTTACCTTAAAGATTTTTTTCTTCATCTTTGGTTTTTAGTATTTTGATTATGATATGTCGGAATGTAGATTTCTTTAAGTTCATTGCTTTTGCCAGATTTGGGAAGTTTTCAGCCATTATTTCTTCAGGTATTTTTTCTGTACCATATTCTTTTTCCTCTCCTTCAGGGGTCCCAATGATATGAATTTTAGGCTTTTTGGTATTGTCCTTTAGGTCTTGAAGGCTCCGTTTGTTATATTTTTCAGTGTTTTTTTTGCTGTTGTTCAGATTGGTTTATTTGTATCTTCAAGTTCTCTGATTTCTTTGCTTTGTCATTTCAGTTCTGCTATTGAGCCCATCCAGTGAATGTTTTATTTTGGTTATTGTATTTTTCAGTTATAAAATTTCCAATTGGGTTTTTAAAAATAACTTCTGTTTTCCTGTTGAGACTTCCTAGCTTGCCATTTGTTTCAGGAGTGTTTGCCTGATGAATAATACTGTTGAGCATCTTTTCATGTGATTATTTGTCATCCATATATCTTTTTTTGATAAGCATTCATTCCCAGATCTTTTGCCCATTTTTTTCTTTATTATTAATATCTTTAATCTTGGCAGACCATCTCTGATCTTTGAACTATGAATGCATCAGTTTATTCATTTATCCTTTTTTATTTAATTTTTTAATTTTAATTTTTTTTATTTCAGCATATTACAAGGGTACAAATGTTTAGGTTACATATATTACCTTTGCCCTGCCTGAGTCAGAGCTTCAAGCGTGTCCATCCCCCACTTTTGCCCATTTTGAATTGTTTTCTTATTATTGAGAATTTCTTTGTATGTTCTAGCTACAAGTTTTTTATTAGATGTATTTCCTGGCCCGGCGCGGTGGCTCACGCCTGTAATCCTAACACTCTGGGAGGCCGAGGCGGGTGGATCGCTTGAGGTCAGGAGTTTGAGACCAGCCTGAGCAAGAGTGAGACCCCGTCTCTACTAAAAATAGAAAGAAATTATCTGGCCAACTAAAAATATATATAGAAAAATTTAGCTGGGCATGGTGGTGCATGCCTGTAGTCCCAGTTACTCGGGAGGCTGAGGCAGTAGGATCGCTTAAGCCCAGGAGTTTGAGGGTGCTGTGAGCTAGGCTGACGCCATGGCGCTCACTCTAGCCTGGGCAACACAGCGAGACTCTCTCAAAAAAAAAAAAAAAAAGATATATTTCCTCCAAGTTTATGGCTTGTCTTTTCATTCTCTTAACAATGTATTTTAAAGAGCAGGAGTAATTACTTTAGTGAAGTCTATATTATCAATTTGTTCTTTATTTATGTAATTTTTTAATTTTCATTTTTTGAGAAGCAGGGTCCTGCTGTTTTGCTCAGGCTGACTTAGAGCTCCTGGGCTCAGGTGATATCCTCCTACCTCAGCTTCACTACTAGCTGGGACTATAGGCATGTGCCACTGTGCCTGGCTCTATCAATTTGTTCTTTTATGTATTGTGCTTTTGGTGGTATATCTAGGAAGTCTTTGCATAACTCAAGTTCAGTCTTCACGTAAGATTTTCTTTTAGTTTTCCTTTAAGAAATTTGATCATGTTAGTTGTTATTTAGGTGTATGATCCATTTTGAGTTAATTTTTATGTATGATATAAGGTATGGATCCATGTTCATTTTTTTGTACATTGTATCTAATTATTTCAGCACTGTATTTTAGAAAGACTATCTTTCCTTCGCTGCATTGCCTTGACAACTTTGTTAAAAATCAGTCATGCATATACTATATATGAGGGTTTACTTCTGGACTCTTCCACAGACCTTTTTGTCTACCTTATGTTACTATCCTGCTGCTTTGATTACTGTAGCTTTTTTTTTTTTTTAAATAAGTTGGCCTAACTTTATTGAAACCTGTTAGAAAAGACACAATTCAAATAAGAACCATTGTCTATGGTTGGTGTGGTGGTTTGTGGTTTGTTTGTTTGTTTGTTTGTTTGTTTTGACAGAATCTTGCTCTGTTGCCTGGGCTAGAGTGCTGTGGCATCAGCCTAGCTCACAGCAACCTCAAACTCTTGGGCTTAAGTGATCCTCCTGCCTCAGCCTCCCCAAGTAGCTGGGATTACAGGTGCATACCACTACGCTCAGCTAATTTTTCTTTTTTTTTTTTAACATAACCTCAAGATTTTATTGTCTTCATAATAAAACAAAAGTTGCTTAGAACTGGATCACTTGGCCCTTTCTTTTCTTATCTCCTCCCAGTTCAAAATGCTTGCATTTGTTAATAGCCAGCATTCTCTTAGATCTGTAGTTGGGGTCGACACTCAAGTCTCAGCACAATCTTCTTTGTAGGTTTAGCCTTTTTCTGGAAAATCGGCTTAGTCTACCATAGCCACTGTGCTTCCTGTCATAAATGCTGCTTTCCCTGGGCATACAGGGAATCCTGCCCTTGTACTGTGTCACTTTGTACGGTTGGTGCTTGCCATACTTCTTACATAAAGTCTGGTGGGTTTTAGGAACATTGACCATGTTTGCATGAATGCTATTGGCAACCCTAATTTTTCTATTTTTTGTAGAGATGCGGGTCTCACTATATTGCTCAAGCTGGTCTGCAACTCCTGGCTTCAAGCGATCCTCCTGCCTTGGCCTGCCAAAGTGCTAGGATTATAGGCGTGAGCCACTATGGCCAGTCTTGCCTGTGGTGTTTTTTTGTCATTCCGTTTTATCTCCCTTTGACTTGCTAGCTATAACTCTTTGTTTTGTTATTTTAATGGTTGATTTAGAATTTTTAATATGCATAGTTAGCCTTTCAAAGTCTACCTTCAAGTGATATCGTAACTCCATGTATATAAAAGCACCTTATAATAGTATACTTTTGTTTCTTCCCTCCTGACCTTTATGTCATTTTTATTTGTACATGTATTCTGAACACATTACTATCATTTTGTTCAGATATCCAGTTATCTTTTGAAGATGAAAAGAAAAATTTTATATATTTATCCATGCACTTAACCATTTTTGGTTCTCTTTGTTCTTTTGTGTAACTCCAGATTTCCATCTAGTATTATGTTTATTTTAGTCTGCTTGGGCTGCCATAACAAAATATCATGGACCAGGTGGCTTGAACAGTGAAAATGTATTTCTTCACTGCTCTGGAGACTGGAAATCCCAGATCCAAAGTGTTGGCAGGGTTGGTGTCTGATGAGGGTTCTTTCCTTTCAGAGTGCTGCCTTCTTGCTCTGTGCTTGCATGGCCTTGCCTCATTGCGCTGAGGGAAAGGAAAGTGAGGAGAGCGTGTGTGTAAGATTTCTGGTATCTCTCACAGGGGCACTAATCCCTATCGTGAGGGTCCCACCCTCATGACCTCATCCAATCCTAATTACCTCTCATAGGCCCCCAACTCCAAATACATTGAATTGGGAGGTTAAGGCATCAGCATATGCATTTTGTGGGGACACAATCTAGTCTGTAGTAATGTTCGTGCTTCCCAAAGGACTTTAACATTTCTTGTGAGTGGGACTCCTGGTGATGAATCCTTTCAACTTTAGTATATCTGTAAAGTCTTCATTTCACATTTTTTAAAATAAAATTTTTAGTTTAGAATCATTTAGATTCATAAAAAGTTTGCAAAGCTAGTGTAGAGATTTCTTTTATGTATATAAATATATTCTTTTTTTTATACAAGTGCAGTAGTGAGAAGGGAGAAAGGAGTAGAACAAGGAGTTTAATCTGTAATTCATTGTGAACAATCAATTGAGATAACTCACTACCTTACAGAGATTTTTTTATACCATTCTCTTCTATCTCCTGATGTTAGCATCTTAAATAACCATGGTACACTTGTAGGAACTAAGACATTAACCTTGCAACATTATTATTAGCTAAACTAGATTTCATTTGGATTTTACCAGTTTTCCACTAATGACCTTTTCTTGTTCCAGGATCCAATCCAAGATACCATATTACATTTAGTAGCTTTCATTTTGGAAGATTATATTGAGCATAGGATGTTAGATCAACAACTTCTTTTTTTCCCCATAGTTTAAAAGATTTTGCTTCATTGTTGTCTTTTATTGTTTCCAACAAGAAGTCTGATTTCATTCATAGTTTTTCCCTCTGTAAATAACGACTTTTTTCCTCTCGCTGATTTTAAGATTTTTTTCTTTTATCACAAATTACTTAATAATTTGGTTATATGCTGTACTTTTAAAATTTATGATGTTTCTTGTGCTTGTGGTTTATAGAAGTTTTGGATCTGTGGGTTTATGGTTTTTATCAAGTTTGGAATGTTCTCAGCCATTATCTCTTCAAATCTTTTTTCTGTCTCTCTCCTCCTTTAGAAACTGTAATTACTATATATCAGGCCAGCGGTCCCCAGCCTTTTTGGCACCAGGGACCATTTTCATGGAAAATAATTTTTCCATGGATTGGTGAGGGAGTATAGTTTCAAGATGATTCAAGCACTTTTCATTTATTGTGCACTTTTTTTTTTTTGAGACAGAGTCTCGCTCTGTTGCCCGCACTAGAGTGAGTGCCGTGGCGTCAGCCTAGCTCACAGCAACCTCAAACTCCTGGGCTTACACAATCCTACTGCCTCAGCCTCCCGAGTAGCTGGCTACAGGCACGCGCCACCATGCCCGGCTAATTTTTTCTATATATATTTTTAGTTGTCCATATAATTTCTTTGTATTTTTAGTAGAGATGGGGTCTCTGTCTTGCTCAGGCTGGTCTTGGATTCTTGACCTCGAGCGATCCGCTCGCCTCGGCCTCCCAGAGTGCTAGAATTACAGGCGTGAGCCACCGCACCTGGCCTATTGTGCACTTTATTTCTACTATTATTACATTATAAAATATAATGAAATAATTATACAACTCACCATAGGTTGGGGATGCTTGTATTAGGCCACTTGAAATTATCACACAGTTGACTGATATTCTTTTCATGTTTTTGGATGTCACATGAGCTGCATTTCAAGTGCTCAGTATCTCTATGTAGCTAGTGGCTATTGTATTTGATAGCACAAATTCAAAATGCTCCAAAATCCAGAACTTTTTGAGCACTGATGTGATGCCCAAAGGAAATGCACATTGGAGCATTTTGGATTTTCATGTTTGGTGTGCTCAACCAGTAAATATGATGCAAATATTCCAAAATCCAAAATTCAAAACACTTCAGATCCTGAGCATTTCAGATAGGGGATACTCAGCCTGTAATAACTTCCCATTTCTCATTCTCTCCATCCCCTGGAAACTACCATTCCACTTTGTGTCTGTATAAATTTGACTATTCTAGGTTACCTCATAGAAGTGGAGTCACACAGTATTTATCTTTTTGTGACTGGCTTATTTAATTTAGCATATAATATCTTCAAGGTTCATCCATGTTGTATCATGTGTCAGGGTATCATTCCTTTTTAAAGCTGAATAATATTCCATTGTATATATACACCACATTTTGTTGATCCATTCATCCATTGATGGGACATTTGGGTTGTTTCCATCCTATGGATATTGTGAACAAAGTGGTTGAGAACAGAGTTGTACAAATATTTGTTCAAGTTCTTTCTTTCAATTCTTTTGAGTACATACCCAGAAGTGGAATTCTCTTTTTAGTTTTTTGTGGAATTGCTGTAATGTTTTCCATAGCGGCTGTATCACTTTACATTCCTACCAGCAACACAGGGGTTCCAATTACTCTGCATCCTCCTAATACTTATTTTCTATATATATATATATATATATTTTTAGCTGTCCATATAATTTCTTTCTATTCTATTCTTTCTAGAGATGGGGTCTCGCTCTTGCTCAGGCTGGTCTCGAACTCCTGAGCTCAAACAATCCGCCCGCCTCGGCCTCCCAGAGTGCTAGCATTACAGGCGTGAGCCACCTCGCCCAGCCCCAATACTTATTTTCTGTTTTGTTTGGTTTTTAAGTAGTAGCCAGCCTAATGTGTGACAAATGATATCTCATTTTTGGTTTTGATTTTCATTTCCGTAATGACTGATGATGCTGAGCTTCTTTTCATGTTTTTAATGACCATTTGTATATCTTCTTTGGAGAAATGTCTATTTAAGTCTTTTGCCTGTTTTTTAGTTGTTTCCTTTTTTTGTGTTGAATTGTAGGAATTCTTTGTATGTTCTGGATATCAGTCCATTGTAAGATACATGATTTGCAAACATTTTCTCCTGTTCTATGTGACATCTTTTCACTCTGTTGATAGTGTCATTTGATGTACAGAAAATTTTAATTTTGATGTAGTCTAGTTTATCTACTCTTTTTGTTATTGCTTGTGCTTTTAGTGTCATAGCTAAGAAATCATTGCTAAATCCAACATTAAACTTTTTCCCCATGTTTTCTTATAAGAGTTTTAAAATTTTATTTCTTATAGTCTTTGATTCATTTTGAGTTAGTTTTTGTACTAAGGTAAGGTAGTGGTCCGGCTTTCTTATTTTGTGTGTGGATATCCAGTTTCCCAACATTTGTTGATATTTTTAACTTTTAACCTGTCAATGTCTTAATATTTAAATTGGGTTTCTTGTAGACAGTGCATGTTTGACTCTTGCTATTTTATAAATCATTTCTACATTATTAGAATATATAGCATTTACATATTTTTCTCGTATTTCATTTTTACTTTTGTTTTTGTGGTAGATCTAAAATTAAATGAATAAAAAATTCATGTTCAGTTCTTTTGCCAAAGTTTTTTTTTTTTTTTTTTTTCTTTTTTGAGACAGAGTCTCACTCTCTTGCCTGGGCTAGAGTGCTGTGGCATCAGCCTGGCTCACAGTAACCTCAAACTCCTGGGCTCAAGCGATCCTACTGCCTCAGCCTCCCAGGTAGCTGGGACTACAGGCACATGCCACCATGCCCGGCTAATTTTTTTTTCTATTTTTAGTTGTTTGGCTAATTTCCTTCTATTTTTAGTAGAGACGAGGTCTCACTCTTGCTCAGGCTGATCTCGAACTCCTGAGCTCAAGCAATCCTCCCTTCTTGGACTCCCAGAGTACTAGGATTACAGGTGTGAGCCACTGCGCCCAGCCTTGCCAAAGTTTCTGTAATCATTTTTTGGCTGAATGATGCTCATTGTTTATTAGATTTGTCAAGAAGGGCTTGTGAGTATAGTACTTCCTGAGTTCTTGCATGTTTGACACGTTTTATGTAGTCTTTTTGTTTGTTTGTTTTGAGACAGAGTCTTACTCTGTAGCCCCCGGTAGAGTGCAGTTTAACTCTCACTATAACCTCAAACTCCTGGGCTCAAGCAATCCTCCTGCCTCCTTCCAAGTAGCTGGGACTACAGGTGCCCCTAATTTTTCTGTTTTTAGTAGAGATGGGGTCTTGCTCTTGCTCAGGCTGATGTCAAACTCCTGAGCTCAGGTGATCTTCCCACCTCAGCCTCCCAGAGTGCTAGGATTACAGGCGTGAGCCATCACGTCCAGCCTATTAATGGTTTTCAAACCTTGAATCAAGCATCTCTGATCTTGGGTGATGCTTACTGGTATTTTGGAGATAGGCTGGTTTTTACATGCCTGTGTATGTGACAGATAATGATGTCAATATAGTATACATTTTTATTTTTATGGTTTTTATTGGTTCCAGATCTTACGTGTTTTCTTTTTAGTACTGAAAGAGATCTTCTGATGTTTTATGTACGCATTTATAACAATCACTGATTCTTCAGAGGCCTCTATTAGCTACAGAGAAGGTAGAAGAGATAAAGAAATTGCTACTAATGGCAGCCACCCTGATCATATTTCTTGTTTTGCAACAGGAACCAAAGGAGGAGAATGGATTGCAGAAAACGAAGACAAAACAGTCGAATAGAGCAAAGTGTTTGGCTAAAAGAAAAATTGCACGTATGTTTTCATTTTTGTTGAGAATGGTTTGGAAATTCTAACAGTCAATGTTTTTTTCATTAGGAGAAGAGAGTTCTCTGAATAAGGATGTATGTGTTTCCTGTTTATGCTGGATTTCATTAAAAGTTTTAGGAGTTGCTTTTAGAGCTACTTATAGCTTATACAAAAAGTAAAGTGTTGAAATTAATAAAAATGTGACCTTCGGAGTTAGACACACTTGGGTTTGAATCCATACTTTACCCCTTCCTGTATGTATCTTAGGCAAGTGACTGCTTTTAGCTTGATTGTGTGTCCTCATCAGTAAAATGCAGTTAATAACACTTACTTAGAAAGTCACTTAGTAGCCAAGGCTCAATAATGGTACCTATTAATATTTTTGCCGTTAGATTCCTTTGTTGGAGGTTTTGCATTCTCTTCTGTTTTTGTTACTCCATTTTGAAGATACTTAATCATTATTATATTTTCACATTTTAATGTGAGATGAAATGTTCATGTATTTCAGTTAACTTTTTAGTATAACTAGTTGAGATTATTACAATAATTGATTCAAGATAAATAAGGCTTATTTTCACTGTTAATTTGAATTGTGGTGATTTAAGAGTCTCATGCTGAACTGACTGAGGTAGTTGGGCACATGTTATTGAATTGTGATTTAGGATAAATTTCTCAGACTTGTAAAATGAACCATAATTTGGCTCTTTGTTGCTAAATTATTGCATTATATCCAGAGATAGCTGTGTCTATGATCAGATCTATTTAATGTATTCAAATTACTGTCAGTCTTGAGAATTATAGGTAGTAGTTACTTTCTGAAATGCAGTAGTCCTTTATCAATCAATGGTTAAGTTTTTGTGACCATTGATAGGCTGTTGATAGTTGTCTACTTGGTTATTCGGGATCTTTTTTTTTTTTTTGAGACAGAGCCTCGCTCTGTTCCATGAGCTAGAGTGCTACGGGGTCAGCCTAGCTCACAGCAACCTCAAATTCAAGTGATTCTCCTCCCTCAGCCTCCCGAGTAGCTGGGAGGCATGTGCCACCACACCTGGCTAATTTTTTCTATATTTAGTTGTCCGGCTAATTTCTTTCTATTTATAGTAGAAACGGGGTCTTGCTCTTTGCTGAGCCTGGTGTTGAACTCCTGACCTCAAGCTATCCTCCCACCTTGGCCTCCCAGAGTGTTAGGATTACAGGTGTGAGCCACCATGCCCAGCCTTATTCTGGATCTTTATAGTTAAAGTGGGTTTTACTTTTTTATTTAGTTGGATCATGTTTTTTTTAGCCAGTGTGATGATCTGACTTTTAATTGGTATGTTTAGATCATTTACATTTAATGTAATTATTGATGTGTTTGGATTAAAATTTACCATTTTGGATGCTGTTTATTTCAGTTTTTTGTTTCTTTTCTGTCCATTTTTATATTTGTTGAGTATTAATTTATGATTCCATTTTATTTTTCACATTCATAAATATTTCACATATGTATCTTTTTTTTTTTTTTTTTTTTTGAGACAGAGTGTCGCTTTGTTGCCCAGGCTAGAGTGAGTGCCGTTGCGTCAGCCTAGCTCACAGCAACCTCAAACGCCTGGGCTTAAGCAATCCTACTGCCTCAGCCTCCCGAGTAGCTGGGACTACAGGCATGCGCCACCATGCCCGGCTAATTTTTTTTTTTTTTTTTCTATATATATTTTAGTTGGCCAGATAATTTCTTTCTATTTTTAGTAGAGACGAGGTCTCGCTCATTGCTCAGGCTGGTCTCGAACTCCTGACCTTGAGCGATCCACCCGCCTCGGCCTCCCAGAGTGCTAGGATTACAGGCGTGAGCCACCGCGCCTGGCCTCTACATATGTATCTTTTTAAAAATGTTTAGTGATTGCCCCAGGGTTTACAGTATACATATTTAGTCACATTCACTTTCAGATAATGTTATATAGCTTCACGTGTAGTGTAAAGACTATGTAAGAGTATGTACCCAATTCCCTTTTACCCTCCTTTGTATTTTTTTGTCATCCATTTTCCTTTTATATATATTATAAATGCATAATACATTGATACTATTTTTGCTTTAGATATTTGATTATCTTTTAGAACAATGAAAATAAAAAATTAAGAATTTTGTATTTTTTTATTTGAGCCATTTCAAGGATTTTTTTATTTCTTTGTGTATGTAGACCAGAGTTTCTGTTCAGTATTAAATTCTTTCTGCCAGAAGAACTTCTTAGAACGCTTTTTGTAATATAGACCTTTTGGCAATGAATTCTCTATTTTTGTTTGAGAAAGCATTTCTCTATTTTTATGCATAATGCATGGAGATATAATTCACATACCACCCAATTCACCTATTTAAAGTGTACAGTGGCTTTTAATACATTAACAGTATTGTGCAACCATCAACAAGTCTAATTCTAGAACGTTTTTATCACCCCGGAAACGAACCACATATCTTTTTTTTTTTTTTTTTTTTTTTTGAGACAAAGTTGTGGGGAGTTAGCTACGCTCCCCACAAAGGGTTACGGGTCCCTCAGGCAGGGGTTGTCACAAAGGATGAAAAAATAGTAGGAAACAGAAATAAAAATAATACGCAGAGCCAAAGATATAGTTTATAAAGTAAAGATTTATGAAGATAGACAAAGGAGGGTGTCCGGATGATTACATCCCTTCCCGCGGAGATGCAACCCAAATAGGGCAGATACAGGTTCTCAGTTGTCAAGGGTAACGGGATTTACATAATAATGGGTAGTTTGGTTTAGGGTCAAAGTCTTCTAAAAGGCTACTGCAGATCCTTTAACTCTATCTAGGTGAACAATGAGTTATAAAATCTTCTTAGGACAAACTTCTAAGTTTTATGATAAGGCTACTGCTTTAGCAAAAACAGAGACATCATGGCTCTGGTTATTGTGTATTGGAACAGAGATTTTAGAAGTTAACATGAGCTGTGCCTTATGTTATTTACTTTAACCACATGGTTTCCGTCTGGGCCTGGCTTAGCAGCATATCTGTTTGATCAGCTCTTAGTGTTATCTATTTGATCAGCTCTCATCTCTGGGGCCTGTCTTTGTTGATCTGCTCCGGCATCCCGTGGCTCTAGGCAAGACCTGCTTTGTCTTTCAAAACAGATGAGAGCCATAGGCCCAGATTGCAGTGTTGCCTTGGAAAGGAGCTGCTACTGACCATTGAGACACCCTCCTGAGGCGAGGCAGCTTTTGATATGCGAACTAACATGTTTACATTTTCCTTTAAGGCAAAGCCTTGCTTGACTTCTGAAATCATATCTGTCTCTAAAAATACAGGGGGCATTTCTATAAATCAGTATTTCTTAGGCTCAACACAAAGTCTCACTCTCTTGCCCAGGCTAGAGTGCTGTGGCATCAGCCTAGCTCACAGCAACCTCAAACTCCTAGGCTCAAGCAATTCTCCTGCCTCAGCCTCCTGAGTATTTGGGACTACAGGCATGCGCCACCATGCCCAGCTAATTTTTTCTATATATATTTTTAGTTGTCCATATAATTTCTTTCTATTTTTAGTAGAGACGGGGTCTCGCTCAGGCTGGTCTCAAACTCCTGAGCTCAAACGATCCACTCTCCTTGGCCTCCCAGAGTGCTAGAATTACAGGCGTGAGCCACCGCGCTCGGCATTTTTTTTTTTTTTTTTTTTAGACAGTCTTGCTCTGTTGTTCAGGCTAGAGTGTAGTGGTGTCATCATAGCTCACTGCAACCTCAAACGTCTGGGCTCAAGCGATCCTCCTGCTTTTGCCTCCTAAGAAGCTGGGACTACAGGTGCATGCCCTGCTAATCTTTCTCTTTTTTGTAGGGGCGGAGTGTCCTGCTCAGGCTAGTCTGGAACTCCTGGCCTCAAGCAGTCCTCCTGCCTCAGCCTTCCAGAGTGCTAGGATTGCAGGAGTGAGTCACCATGCCTGGCACCTCATATCTGTATTAGTTACCCATACCCCTCATAATGCGTAACCCTAGGCAACTTCTTACTAATCTACTTTCTATTAATTTTTTTACCCCCTCAATATAGATTTTCCTATTTCTGGTCATTCCATATAAATGGAATCGTGTGTGTGTGTGTGTGTGTGTGTGTGTGTGTGTTTTAAAGAAACAGGGTGTCGCTCTGTCATGTAGGCTGGAGTGCAGTGATATGATTATAGCTCACAGCAGCCTCAGACTCCTAGGCTAAAGTGATCTTCCTGCCTCAGCTTCCTGAGTAGCTGGGACTGCAGAAACGAGCCAACGCACCCAGCTAATTTTTCTCTCTCTCTCTCTCTTTTTTAAGGAGATGGGGGTCTCTCTATGTTGCCCAGGCTGGTCTGAAAATCCTGGTCTCAAGTGATGGCTCTTGCCTCAGCCTCTTGAGTTGCTGAGATTACAGGCATAAGCCACGGTGCCCATTTTAATATGTGGTCTTTTGTGTCTGGCGCTTTTATTTAGTGTAATGTTTTCAGGTTAATCCATAGTTTAGCATGCATCAGTACTTCATTCCTTTATTGCCAAATAATATTCCATTATATCAATATGCCACATTTTGTTTATCCATTAAGCATTTGATGGACTTTTATGTTGTTACTACTTTATGGTTATTATGACTAATGTTGCTGTGAACATTCATGTACAAATTTTTGTTTGGACATGCATTTTCTTTTCCATAGGGTATATACCTAGGAGTGAAATTCCAGGGCTATATGGTAACTATATTTAATCATTTGAGCAGCTGTCAGACTATTTTCTAAAGTGGCTGTACCATTTCACATTCCTACCAGCAGTGTATGAGGGTTCCCATTTCTCCACATCCCTACCAACCCTTCTTTCCATTTTTAAAAATTATAGCTATCCAAGTGGATATAAGATGGTATCTTATGGTGGTTTTGATTTGCATTTTTTCTCTAATGGCTGATGATGTTGAACCCCCATTCATGTGCTTATTGACCATTTGTATATCTTCTTTGCTGAAATGTCTGTTCAGTGCCTTTGCTCATTAAAAGAAGTTTTTTAAAAAAACTTTTAAAAACTTCTATCTGGGCCGGGCGCGGTGGCTCACGCCTGTAATCCTAGCACTCTGGGAGGCCGAGGTGGGCGGATCGTTTGAGCTCAGGAGTTCGAGACCAGCCTGAGCAAGAGCGAGACCCCATCTCTACTAAAAAATAGAAAGAAATTATATGGACAACTAAAAATATATATAGAAAAAATTAGCCAGGCATGGTGGTGCATGCCTGTAGTCCCAGCTACTTGGGAGGCTGAGACAGGAGGATCGCTTGAGCTCAGGAGTTTGAGGTTGCTGTGAGCTAGGCTGACGCCACGGCACTCACTCTAGCCTGGGCAACAGAGTGAGACTCTGTCTCAAAAAAAAAAAACAAAAAACTTCTATCTGTAGCTCACTGCAACCTCGAACTCCTGGGCTCAAGCAATCCTCCTGCTTCAGCCTCGACAGTAGCTGGGACTACAGGTGCGCACTACCACGTCCAACTAATTTTTTCTATTTTTTTGGTAGAGACACGGGGTCTTGCTTTTGCTCAGGCTGCTCTTGAACTCCTGACCTCAAGCAATCCTCTGGCCTTAGCCTGGTAGAGTAATTGATTTTCATATGTTAAATTAACTTTGCATTCCTGGTATAAATCCCCTTTTGTCATTTTGTATAATACTTTTTATATGTTGCTAGATTTGGCTTACTAATATTATGTTGCAGATTTTTGCATCTGTTTTCAAAAGAGATATTGCTCTGCAGTTTTTCTTGTGATATCTTTTTTTGGATTTGGTGTCAGGCTTTTACTGGTCTTATAGAATGAGTTGGACAGTGTGCTCTCCTCTTCTGTTAATGTTTTGGAAGAATTTGTATTTATTTTTCTTTAACCACTTGGCAGAATTCATTAGTGAATCCATCTGCTCTTGGTCCTTTCTTTATGTGTAGTTTTTTCATTATTAATTTGATCTCTTTTTGTTATAGTTCTCATCAGAGTTTCTATTTCTTCTTAAGTCAATTTTGGTAGTTTGAGTCTTTCTAGAAATTTTTCCGTTTCAGCTAAGTTTTCTAGCTCATTGGCATACAGTTGTTTATAGTATTTTATGTGTACCATTGCATTTTTCCTCTGGCTGCCTTCAGTAGTTTTTGTATTTTTGCGGGTTTTGTTTTTTTTTTAATTTTTTTTTTTTTTTTTTTTTTTTGGAGACAGAGTCTGGCTCTGTTACAGAGGCTAGAGTGCAGTGGCATCATCATAGCTCACTGCAACCTCAAACTCCTGGGCTCAAGCAATGCTGTTGCCTCTGCCTCCAAAGTAGCTGGACTGCAGGTGCGCGCTACAATGTCTGGCTAATTTTTTTTATTTTTAGTAGAGACAGAGTCTAGCTCTTGTTTAGGCTGGTTTTGAACTCTCGAACTCAACTGACCCTCCTGCCTTGGCCTCTCAGAGTGCTAGGATTTCAGGCATGAGCCACCACATCTTTTGTTGTTGTTGTTGTTGTTGTTGTTGTTGTTATCAATTTGAATATGATGTGTTTTGGTGTGAATTTTTGGCATGGGGGGCATAGAGTATATTTTTCTTGATACTCTTTTTGGATCTGTGATTTGGGGTCTTTTATTAACTTTGGAAAATTCTCAGTCATTTTATTTTTAAATATTTGCTTTGCCCTATTCTCTTTTCATCTGGGTTCCAATTATACATATTTTAGACTATTTGCTATTGCCTCATAGCTCTTCAATACTGTATTCTGTGTTGAGTCTACTTCTGAGTTCATTGTAGTCATTCTTCATCTCTCTTAAAGTGTTTTTCATTTCTAGCATTTCCATTTTATTTTATATTTTCATCTTTTTGTTGAAGTTTTTCACTTATTCATGCTTGTAATTCATCTTTTTCACCAGAGCTTTTAACATTAATCATAGTTGCTTTAAATTTTTTGCCTGATTGCCCAAAATTTGAGTCTGATTCTACTGATTGCTTTGTCTCTTGACACTGTGTTGTTTTTTTCTTTCTTTTAATGTATATTTTATAATTTTTGGTTCAAGCTGGACATTTTGAGTAGAACAGTAGAGATTGGGGTAAAATAGTATTTATGCCTGGAAATAGATATACCTTTTCCTTTGTTAGGCCTTTAATGTGTATGTATGTATATGTGCATGTGTATTTTTGGGGGTAGGGGTTTGAGGCAATCTTGTTAGCAGTTAAGTTGTGTTTGGATTTTGTTTTTTTCATTGCTTCACAGGCTTCAAATTCCTTTGGTTTTCCAGAGAGTTTTTCTCAGCATCTATTCCCCTCAGCTTTAGGTCTTCCCTTTGGACCCATGCTTTTTCTGGGGCAGGGGTTGGGGGGAGGAGGAGGATCTCAGTAGGTGGTTTTACTAATCTCCCAGCAATAGGTTGCTGTTACTTTTTCTTTGATACTTGCTAGTCTGGTTTTGGGGGTGGGAGGAGGAAGAGAAGTTTTTTGTTTTGGTTCAACCTTGGTTTGAGACATGCACTGTATTCCTGCGTCTAGGGTTTGGGGACTCACAGTGATTTTTTTTCCTCTTCCCCATTGGTAGGGTGTTTCTAATAACTTAGGCTCAGGCCATTTTCCTGTCCCACTTCCAGAGTTAGAGAATTATTTTCCCCAGCTGCAGTAGGGCTTTACCTATGGCCTTAGGAAAACAGTTTTTACTGCCCTTCATCCAACATCTTAAGGCTTTTGTTCTCTATGGGAGATAAGAATTTTTGTGAGCTTTCAGGCATTTCTTCCATTGAGTGCTATTTTCTCTCACTGGTCTGCACCATGAGGGAGGCTTTCTGAGGTTTCCTGTCCTGCTGCCAATATTTCTCATGAGTATGTGGTAAAATTTGGGGAGAAAAGCCTGTGGGTACAAGTTCTCCTTGTGTCTATGGCTCCTAGGTGTTTTATACTCTCACTAGCCCAGGCTTGGCCTGTAGCAATTTGTTAAAAATTTTAGCTTAATTTTTTTCTTACTGGCTTGTATGAGGCCTGATGTGTTTACTTCAGCTAAGCAAGTGCTCGTGTCCTGTCTCTCCTTGAAGACTTCTGTCTTTCCTTAGATTTTGAGTTAGTTTACCATTAGTGTATTGCCTTGCAATCTTAACTCTCTGATGGATTCAAGAAAAGTTGTGAATTTATCAGTTTTTGTTCCTGTCGTTGTAAGGGTGAGAACAATGTTTTTTTTAGTTTCCTGTATCCTAGGTGGAAGCCAGAAGTAGTTTTTCTGAATCTTAATATGCAGCAAAATCTCTCTTTTATGATTCCTAATTTGTACATTTATAAAAGTCACTTATTGCTGAACCATGGATTCTGTTCTATTTATTGCAGTTAAAGCCTGACTGAAATTAATGATCTTGGTAGGCTGATACTTGAACATTTTAGTTGCTAGTCTGAATTTGATGTCCTGTCATTAATATTCAATTATAGCCAGTGCTGCTTCCCAATCCAGGGTATGATTTATTCATTGGCTCCTGTATCTGAGATGTTTTATTCAAGAATTAAAATAAATTTTTTTATCCTTCTGAATTTAAGGCGTTTATTAAAACAGTGGTTCTCAGTGCCACACTATTTTGCTCCCCCAGCCGTGCCATGGGCATTTGTGGCAATGTTGAGAGACATTTTTGGTTATCACAACTTGAGGGATGGGGTATTATTGGCAGCTGGTGGAAAGAAACCAGGGATAATTCTATCCTACAAAGCAAAGAACAGTTCTCTAAAACAAAAATTGTCTGACATAAAATGTCAATAGTGCTGAGGTTGAGAAACTCAGATTTAAATACATTTGTGTAAAAATAATTTTTTTTTTTTTTTCAGACAGAGTCTTGCTCTGTTGCCCAGGCTAGAGTGTCATGGCTTTAGCCTAGCTCACAGCAACCTCAGACTCCTGGGCTCAAGCAGTCCTCCTGCTTCAGCCTCCCAAGTAGCTGGGACCACAGGTGCTGCCCGGCTAATTTTTTCTATTTTTAGTAGAGATGGGGTCTCACTCTTGCTCAGGCTGGTCTCAAACTCATGAGCTCAAGAGATTGTCCTGTATCAGCCTCCCAGAGTGCTAGGATTACAGGCATGAGCCACTGTGCCTGGCCTGTAAAAATAATTCTAATTGAACAATTACTAATAGCAATTTTCTGACAATAAAGATTAATTAATGTCTTTTTTAGGGGCTTAATATAATGAAATAATATTTTTCAGAATCAGTGGTTATGTTTCATTATGACATGGTTTACTTTTGTGACTGATGATATATCTTTGGATCTTAGCATGTCAAGGTGTTTTCTTACATGGAAAAGGAGGAGCTATTGAACTTTTTTAAAGTTGTGAAGTGAATAATATTACAGAAAAGTATAATAAGGACTTCTTAATAAAAATGATATAGCTATAATTTTTAAAATTCAATAATAAAAGTAGTACAAAGAAAGCCAAAAAGAAAATCATGTAGAATTTATAACTCAGAAATAGCTTAATAAACATTAGATGGTCAACATTAAAGACATCTGTACCTTGATATGGTAGAAAGTTCTATATAAAGAGAGAAATAATTTCATAAGGATCGGGCTTATACTATATATACAGTTGACTCTTATTATTTGTGGATTCTATGTTTGCAAATTTTGCCTATTTGCTAAAATTTGTTTTTAACCCTAAAATCAATACAGTGCTTTGTGGTTATTAGAAGGGAACATGCTCAGAGAAGCAAAAAATTTGAGTTGCCCAATGTGCACATTCCCAGCTGAGGTCGAACAGGGTGATACTGTGCCTTCTTGTTTCAACTCTCATACCTTTTTGTAGTTTATTTACTGCCACCTTTTTTTGTTTTTGTTGTTGCATTTTGGTGCTTTTTTTGGTGATTTCACTGTTTAAAATGGCCCCCATGCACAGTGCTGAAGTTTTTCCTAGTATTCCTAAGTATAAGAAGCTGTGATGTGCTTTGTGGAAAAAATATGTGTGTTAGAGAAGCTTTGTTTAGGCGTGAGTTATCCATGAGTTCAGTGTTAGTAGATCAATAATATATATTAAGGAAGGGGTGTATTAAACACACATGAAACAAGGTTATGTATTGAATGGTTGATGAAAATGATGTAGCAAAAAAGGCCTATATTTGCCCTAAGGGCAGTGGTTCATTATTTGCTAATTCAGTGTTTTGTTTTGTGTTTTTTTTTTTTGAAAGGGATAAGCAACGAGGCTTTATTTGAGCTCACCCAGGCGAGCTTCATGGTCCCGAGAGAGGGGCTGGAGAAGTCGCTGTTAATTCAGTGTTTGCAGGGACTTTATAACTGTCATGAATAACAAGAATCAAATGTATTATCTTTTCCTCATTCAAATATTTTATAACATATTTTCATAAAAATGAATGTGAAATGTGGTTAATGTAAAAATGGAGTGGAATGACTGGGTGTGGTGGCTAACACCTCTAATCCTAGTACTTTGGGAGGCTGAGGCAGATTGTTTGAGGCCAGGAGTTCGAGATCAGTCTGAGCAAGAGTTAGACCCTATCTCTATAAAACATAGAAAAATAAGCTGGGTGTGGTGGTGGCAGCGCGTGTCTGTATGTAGTCCCAGCTACTCAGGAGGCCAAGGCAGGAGAATCGCTTGAGCCCAGGAGTTTTAGGTTGCAGGGAGCTATGATGACACCACTGCACTGTAGCCTGGGCGACAGAGCGAGAACCTGTTTCAAAAAAAAAAAAAAAAGAAGAAGAACAGGTGCAAACTGTGAACAGAAAAGAACCCAAACTCTGTAAAATAATTTAAAGAGGTTTAGTCTGAGCAGAGTATGTGTGACCATGGCCTGGAGAGCCAGGCCCAAGAAGCCTTGAGCAAGTGGTCTCACAGTGATTGGGTTACAGTTTGGTTTTATACATTTCAGGGAGACAGGAATTATAGGTAAAGTCATAAATCAATACATGGAAGGCGTACGTAGATTTGGCCGGAAAAAGCAAGACATCTCAAAGCAGGGACATGGCAAATTACAAAGTGGGTTTAAAGATTCTTTGATTTGTAATTGGTTAAAGAAATGAAGCTTTGTCTAATGGCTTAGACTATTTTAAGTTAAGGAAGTCTGTTAATCAGACACAAGTCACTGGACATATACCTGCAGGTGTGGTTTAGGCTTTGTCTTGTATAGCCTTAGGCCTATTAATGAGTTACAAAGGACATCTCCAAGAAGGGAGAGGGGCATGAACTACCTTCTGATGGCCAGCAGCTTAGCTGTAGGATGTTTCTGGGGTCCCCTTCGCCACAGGGGGTCCATTCAGTCAGCTAGGGGCTTAATATTTTATTTTAGTTCATAAAACCTAAATATTGCCATTGTCAGGTGAAGATTCCTAGGGAAAATGAAACTGAGCAGCCAGTGGCTTATCGTCAGGTTTTATCTTTCTTGAGAGTTTTTAGGGGAAATACTTAAAGAAAGTCTAGGGAAAAGACCATGAGTGAGTCCTGGGAAACATAAGGTCCACCATATAGTGTGTAGATATCAGACAGTGCTGGAGAGTGTGGGCCAAGAACTTGTCATTAATGTTGGGGGAGATGGCTGCTGTGTATTTTCTGTTTTTTAAGCTCACCTACCTGCAGCTTTTACTAATAGAATAAATCAGAATCCTGCTGTGGGGGTAAGTGTCTTTAATTTGTATAAGCAGCAGGTTTTGAAGGATTTGTACACGGTTAAAACATGGTACGTACAAGTAAAATCTGGGCCAGCTTTATCCAGGCATTTTGTCCTCAAGTTAAAAAGATGGTACTATTATATGGGCATTTTAGTGACAACAGTAGTCATCATTTTTGACTCGTCATACTGTTGCAGGCTGAATTGCTTATTCTTTATGTTTGGAAACTGAAAGTGACTGTTCTGAGCCTTAAGCAGCCATGAACTTCTCATTTTATGATTCCCAGCTTACAACATTGTGAAGGTTTATTGGTGGACCATGGGTTCTGTTTGTTGCTTCCTGGGCTTTCTTTCACTGCCCTCTCGGAGATTCCCTTTCCTTTCCTGTTTCTCTAATCCCATGTCTTACTTTATAGGTTTACTGTCTTATAATATTTTGGTGGAGTACATCCTTTAATAGCTTGAGAAAGGGTAAGGGAGAAATAAGTTTTTGAGTTCTAATGTGGATGAAAATGTCTTTATCTTCACAGTTGATAAGTAATTTGGTTGAATAAAAATTCTCCATTGGATTTCCAGGGGTTTCTTCAGAATTCTGAGAGTAATTCTCCAATGTCTTGTTTCCAAGTGATTCTCCTGCCTCAATCTCCTGAGTAGCTGGGGCTAGGCATGTATCACCATGCCCAGCCTTTTTAAAATTTTCTATCATTTTCTTTTTCTGGAACTTCTATTATTTGTATGTTGGACCTGCTGGGACTGGTCCTCTAATTTTCAAAAAAATACTTCTCTATTTTCTGTTTTTAATCTTTTCCCCATTTTTGGATATATATCCTCAACTTTATCTTTCAACCCATACAGTGAGCTTTCAATTCTGCTGTTAGGTTTTTAGTTTTAAGAATTCCTGGCCGGGCGCGGTGGCTCACGCCTGTAATCCTAGCACTCTGGGAGGCCGAGGTGGGCGGATCGTTTGAGCTCAGGAGTTCGAGACCAGCCTGAGCAAGAGCGAGACCCCATCTCTACTAAAAATAGAAAGAAATTATATGGACAGCTAAAAATATATATAGAAAAAATTAGCCGGGCATGGTGGCACATGCCTGTAGTCCCAGCTACTCGGGAGGCTGAGACAGGAGGATCGCTTGAGCTCAGGAGTTTGAGGTTGCTGTGAGCTAGGCTAACGCCACGGCACTCACTCTAGCCGGGGCAACAGAGTGAGACTCTGTCTCAAAAAAAAAAAAAAAAAAAAGAATTCCTTATTGTTCTCTATATGTTTTTTTTTTTCTTTATAGCATCCTGAGTTTGTTTCATAGGTACAATGTCTTATTTGCTTACAAGTAGAATCTGTGTGTGTGTGTGTGTGTGTGTTTGTAGGCGTGCATACCGCATACTGTGCTCACTTGCCTGGGTGTGTGTGTGGGGTGTGTGTGTGTGGGGGGGGGGTGTGTAGATTATCACCTTAACTGTAGGGTAATCTCTTGGGGATTAAAAAAATTTTTGTAGCATTTTTATAATAATTAGATATAGAAAACAACATGATTATCCAACAATAGAATAGTGGTACATATTATGGCATAACCACCTTATGGAATATAATGCAACTGCTTTAAACTTTCAATTTTTTGTCCAATTTTTTTATTGTGTTAAGATACAGATAACATAAAATTTACCACCCTAACCATTTGTAAGTGTACAGTGCAGTGGTATTAAAACCTACATGATGTTGTACAATCGTCACCACCCTCCATCTTTAGGTTTCTCTATTGTGTTTCTGTTCACTATTTCTCTTGGGGTTGGTGTTTTGTTTTTTTTTTGAGACAGAGTTCGCTCTGTTGCCTGGGCTAGAGTGCTGTGGCGTCAGCCTAGCTCACAGCAACCTCAGACTCCTGGGCTCAAGCAATCCTCCTGCCTCAGCCTCCCGAGTAGCTGGGACTACAGGCATGCGCCACCATGCCCGGCTAATTTTTCCATATTTTTTGCTGTCCATATAATTGCTTTCTATTTTTAGTAGAGACGGGGTCTCGCTCTTGCTCAGGCTAGTATCGGACTCCTGACCTTAAACAATCTACCCGCCTCAGCCTCCCAGAGTGCTAGGATTACAGGTGTGAGCCACTGCACTTGGCCTCTTGGGGCTGTTTTTGAAGGAATTTTCAGTTCAGTATTTTTGTTCTACTGGAAATGGTCAGATTCCTAAGAGAAGACACTTAATGCTCTCCTGCCAGGAGGCTTTCTCAGAAAGCTGTTTGCAATCTCAGAGCCTTCAGGGAGAAGACGCCTATGTTGTGGCTTTCTGTATTTAACTATACCAGTCTATTGGTTTTTGGGATAGTAACCCTATCATCAGCTGTTTCTGATGTCCACAGTTCAGGGATCCTCTGCTCCTCAGTGCTTTACCAGTCCTTCATCTAGGCTTCCCTCCTTTCTACCCATTTCTGGAGGTATCTGGTATTGCCAATTTCAGAACTCTTTGAGGATTATGGTTGGTTTTCAGCTATCCCAACCACCAGTTTAGGAATCAACATTTTTAAGATTTTTCTAGTCAGATACTAGCATTATTTATTTTCCAGTCTTCAAAATTCTCTCCTTATTGTCTTCATCCCTCTTTTTCCCATCCTTGTGATATTTTTATGCCATTAAAAATATTTCCCTTAATGCTTGGAGAGAAGATTAATTAGGTGATTATGTTCAGTCCACCATTTTTAACAGCAAACAGCAAGTTTCTATGCATTTTTTCAATAAAAAGTTGAGTTTGATTTTATTTTGAATTTATAGAGGAAAAATGAAATGAATTAAAAATAAAGGATATTCTGAATATAGGTAACTTTTTCTTTATATGAGATAATGGATTTTTAAATTCCTCCTTTGGTTAAGAAAAAATGGGTATTGACTGTAAGAACAATGAAGAAATTATCATTCTTACACCTCTTTCCTCCGTTCCCTAACACAGATTGTTAGTAATATTTTTGCTGCTACCTTGTTAAAGTTAAAATGCTTATTACACTTTGTTCTATAATCTTCATTTCCACATTATTTAGTTTCTATATAAATGGAGGATTCATTGCTTCTCATCACATTGTTTGTCCGTTGCTATGTAAATGATTTTTTCATTGCTTAGTTTATTTTAATTTAGCTCTTGGTTGTCTTAATGAAATCATGAAGTTTTCTTTATTGTGGTAAAATACACTTAAGATAACTTTTACCGTTTTACCCATTTAAAGTATACCATTGAATGATATTTTAGTACATTGACACTGTTGTGCAGTCTTCTCCCAATCTAGTTTTAGAACATTTTTATCACCTCAAAAGGAAACCTTGTACCCATTAAACAGTCACTGCCTATTTCCCTTCTCCCAGTCCTGGGCAACCACTAATCTACTTTTTCCCATCCAAGTTGCCACTATTCTACTTTCTGACTATGGATTTGCTTGTTCTGGACATTTCTTATAAATGCATTCATACAATATGTGGCCTTTTGTCTGACTTCTTTCACTTCATATAGTTTTTATGGTTTATCCATGTTGTAGCATGAATTGGGTACTTCATTCTTTTTTATGACTGATATTCTGTATGGATATACCACATTGTATTTATTCATCAATTGATGGATATTTATTCCCCCCATCCCCATACTTTTTGGCCATTGTGCTGCTATGAACATTTGTGTACAAGTTTTTGTTTGAACATTAGTGTTCATTTCTTTTGGGTATATACCCACGAGTGAAATTGCTGGGTCATATCATAATTCTCTGTTTAACTTGTTGGGGAACCATCAAGTATTTAATCTCCAATTCCATATCACATTTCATATGATTGGTAGAAATTTAACCTCATTGATTCCTAGAGTGCTGTCCCCTTTCTCCCATCCTCAGCTTGAGTAACAATCAATGTTGTACCATGATATCAAAGGGAGGGACCCTTTGGGTCATTGGTCAAAACTGTGCATACAGGCAACCTCTGAGGTGTCCATGGTATCTGTCTACTGTTCCCTATAGTAGGTCTGAAGGCTGTCTGCTCATTACCTTTGCCACAGAGAAATCTCTTGTGAGGCTTTGGTTTTTTCTTCCTACATGCGTCACATGGCCATTCTTGTCCATGGTCTTGAGCCTATCTCAGGGTGTGAGAGAACAAAACTTGAGTCTAGCTGCTATGGAATGTACAGACTTCTTTTCCTCTTCAACTCCATCCAGGGAAAATTTTCTAGTTTGCCTTGATTTTAACAGGTTGCTTCTAGGCTTCTGTACTGATGTTCTTTTAGATGAGTATTTGTTTATTTGTTTTAGTTTAACATGTCTTTAATTATTTCTACCTAATTACAGGTTGAGCACCCCTTATCCAAAAATTAAAAATCTGAAATACTCTAAAACTTAAAACTTGAGCCCTGACATGGTGCAGTAAGTGGAAAATTCCATACCTGACCTTCCTAATTTGATAGGTCTCAGTCAAAACTTTGTTTCGTGCACAAAATTATTAAATATGGTGTATAAAATTAACCTCAGGGCTGGGCATGATGGCTCATGCCTGTAATCCTAGCACTCTGGGAGGCCGAGGCAGGAGGATCGCTTGAGCTCAGGAGTTCGAGACTAGCCTGAGCAAGACTGAGACCCCCGTCTCTACTAAAAATAGAAAAAAATAGCTGAGTGTGGTGGCACACACCTGTAGTCCCAGCCACTCGGGAGGCTGAGGCAGGAGGATCACTTGAGCCCAGGCGTTTGAGGTTGCTATGAGCTAGGCTGACACTACAGCACTCTAGCCTGGGCAACAGAGCGAGACTGTGTCTCAAAAATAAAAAAATAAAAAAAAAATAACCTTCAGGCTATGTGTATAAGATGTATATGAAACATAGATGAAATTCATGTTTGGATTTGGGTCCCATCCCCAAGGTATCTTGTTATATATGTGAAATATTAAAAAATCTGAAAACATCTGAAATCTGAAACACTTCTGGTCCCTAGTATTTTGGATAAGGGATGCTCAACCTATATAGGTGAGGATTTGGAAATATTTTTAAAAAACCACATTTTCTTATCAGAAACCTTCATCTGTTTTCTTCTCATATTATTTGAGTTTTATTAGAAATGATGTATCTGGGCTAAGCTTTGTTTACATTCATATAATTGAAGTTACTGAGTCTTTCAATATGTTACAACTGGGCTGTGTTACATAGTTATTGAGTCTTTCAGTATATTACATGTGTCTGCAACACCATGTTGCATGTAGTCCAGGGTAATATTCCTATGATGATAGGTGAGTGATTCTTTCCAGGAATATTTTGCTTTAGATTCTTTGCGTCTACAGTCATCTGAAATTGAGTATTTTTAAGAAATTGTTATCTTGGCCGGGCACGGTGGCTCACGCCTGTAATCCTAGCACTCTGGGAGGCCGAGGTGGGCGGATCGTTTGAGCTCAGGAGTTCGAGACCAGCCTGAGCAAGAGCGAGACCCCATCTCTACTAAAAATAGAAAGAAATTATATGGACAGCTAAAAATATATATAGAAAAAATTAGCCGGGCATGGTGGTGCATGCCTGTAGTCCCAGCTACTCGGGAGGCTGAGACAGGAGGATCCCTTGAGCTCAGGAGTTTGAGGTTGCTGTGAGCTAGGCTGATGCCACGGCACTCACTCTAGCCTGGGCAACAGAGTGAGACTCTGTCTCAAAAAAAAAAAAAAAAAAGAAATTGTTGTCTTGATAAATCATGAGATCCAAAAAGGAAAAAGATCAATCTAGGTGGATCAAGAGGAAAATTGAATAAGAAAAGGAAAAACATAAAGAAAAAGGGTGAGATATAATTACTTCTACATCCCACAGTAAAGTAATAGGAAATAAAATATTCTTTTACATGAAAAACAGTGTTGTGTATTTTTGATGGTTTTTAAAAAACTGAAGTGTAATTTGTATACAAAAAATACACAGATCTGACTGGCATGGTGGCTCACACCTGTAATCCCAGAACTTTGGGAGGCTGAGGTGGGAGCATCACTTGAGGCCGGGAGTTCAAGACCAGCCTGGGCAACATAGTGAGACCACCGCCTGTCTCTATAAAGAATAAAAAAGTTAACCAAGTACAGTGTTGTGTGCTACTCAGGAATCAGAGACAGTATTGCTTTAGCCCAGAAGTTCAAGGTTGCAGTGAGCTATAATGATGCCAGTTGCACAACTGCACTCTAGCCTGGACAACAGAGCTAGACTCTGTCTCAAAAAAACAAAACAAAACAAACAAACAAACAGACAAAACCAAACTAAACAAAGAAAACCCCCACAGACCTAGAAGTCATTATTTTAGTGAGTTTTGCCAATTGTATACACTCTTAGAACCACTGCTCAAATGAAGAAAATGGAAATTTTCTGTCATCCTAGAAAGTTCTCTGGTATCCCTTTTCTAACCATTTCTTCACCCCACGTCCCTACACATCTCCAGAAGCAACCACTTTCTGATTTCTGTCACTAGTTTGCCTGTTGGACTTCATATAAATGAAATCATACAAGTAGATACTCATTTATGTTTGACTTCTTTCAGCATGTCTTTTTACCCCTATGTACTTGAGTGTGTATATATTTTCTTACATAATCATAATGGAAACCATCAAAATCAAGAAATTAATGTTGATACATTACTACCATGTAATTCTTGGACCCAGTTTAAGTTTCACCAGTGGTTTTTTATAGCAATCACGTTTTATTTTATGTCTCTTTTAGTCTCCTTCAGTCTAACACAGTTCCTTAGTCATTCCTGGACCTTTATGACCTTGACTCATTTTAAAGATTATAGGCCAGTTATCTTGTAAGATGTTCCTTAATTGTTTTGTATTATATTTTTATTTGATTCAGGATATTATCATTGACAGGAATTTTATAGAACTGATGCTGTGTCCTTTTTATTACATTCTGTCAGGTGGTACATGATTTCAGTTGGTCTTATTATTGATGGTGTTCACTGTGATTACATGGTTAAGATTGTTTTATCAAGGTCGGGCATGGTGGCTCACGCCTGTAATCCAAGCACTCTGGGAGGCCGAGGTGGGAGGATTGCTCGAGGTCAGGAGTTCGGGATGAGCCTGAGCAAGAGCGAGACCCCGTCTCTACTAAAAAATAGAAAGAAATTAACCGGACAACTAAAAACATAGAAAAAATTAGCCGGGCATGGTGGCGCATGCCTGTAGTCCCAGCTACTTGGGAGGCTGAGGCAGTAGGATTGCTTGAGCCCAGGAGTTTGAGGTTGCAGTGAGCTAGGCTGACGCCACAGCACTCTAGCCCGGGCAACAGAGTGAGACTCTGTCTCACAAAAAAAAAAAAAAAAAGGAAGCTTGCTGTTTAGTTGCAGAGTGCAGCTAGCTCATAGCTTTCAGTTTCAGCATGTTGAAGATCTGATTCAACTTTTGACCTGAGGCCAGCCTCTTCCTAGGCAGCCCCTAGGCGATGACTAAGCATGGCAAGTGTACTAGGGCCTGGCTCTTTCTGTCCAAGGTGGAAGTCTTCTAATGGTCAATCTTTGCCTCAGAGCTCCTTGTTCTGTTGGATGAATGTCAGATCTACATTGCTGTCTGAGCTCTCTTTGCCCAATCCTGTTTTCTCTCCTCTTTTCCTTTATAGGTATCAAATTTACATTGAAATCTGTAGGCTTTTCCTTCCTAATTTTGCTTCCCATCTCTTTTTTCTTTTACAGGTCTCCAAACCCCCACTTCCAGTAAGTCTTTGTTATGCTTTTTTAACCATCTCTGTGTCTGTCTTTTGGAGGCACAATGCTAAACTGTCCTTAATATGGCCAGTGTAAGCCCATTCAGAAGCCACCTTATGTCTCCTTTTGACTTATTTCTATTTTTCTTGAACACTAACTTGCTTTCTGGCACATTAAGTTGCTGTAGGCTCATTTTGAGCTTTCCCTTTGCTAGCCATGGAATCAGCCATTTCTCTAAAGAGCCCAAATTCATTTGAGTGAAAAATGGTTTTTGGAAGCCAGGATTTGGGTGTAGGTATGATCATTGCTATTGGTGTTGGTGTTCCCAGGCCCCCTTAGTGGACAAAGCTAGGGTATAGATACATGTAAATACCTATCTACCTACTATATCTGTCTATATTGAAACTAATGAGTTCACATTGATTCTTCTAATTTCAATCCAATATCTATGGTTTTTCTAGTTCTCTTTCTGTATGTGTAACTGTCTTTAACATTGAAAAAACCTGGCTTCCATTACACTTATTAAGTCCCCTCATATGCTACTTACCTCCTATCTCTACTGCCACCTTTTTCCTTGTGTGGATACCCGCCACATCTCATTTGAGCTCTAACACCCCATGTCGGGCCATTTCTCAGTTTGGAATACTCTTTTTGGTCCATCTGGGCTCTGATTCATGCACTGGGCTACCCGTACATGTGGATGCCTCCCTTATCTCTGACATCCCAGAATAATGATTTTTGAGATTCATCCTTGTATGTGTACCACAACTGCTGAGAGGCAATTCAGTGTATGAACATAACACAGTTTTTTTTTTCCAATCCATTATCCCATTGATGGAAACGTGAGATGTTTCTAGTTTTTGTCTATTATAAATAAAGCCTACCACAAACGTTCTAAGTCATTTGGTGGACATATTTTTCATTACTGGGTCATGGTGTAGATATGTTTTGATTTTATAGCAAACTACCAAACAGTTTTCCAAAGTGATTACCATTTTATACTCCCTATGGCAATGTGTGAGCATTCCAGTTGTTCCACAACCTTAAGAACATTTGGTGTTGTCAGTCTTTTTCATTTTATCTGTTCTATTGGGTGTGTGCTAGTATGTCATTCTGGTTTTAATTTGTATTCCCCTGATGTCTAATGAACACTTTTTCATGTTTTCATTGGCTATTTGCATATTTTATTTTGTGAAGCATCTATTCAAATGTTTAACCCCCTTTAAAGAACTGGATTGTCTTTTTCCTCTCCCTTAGAGACAGGATCTCGCTCTTGTAGCCAAGCTGGAGTGCAGTGGTGTGATCATAGCTCACTGTAGCCCCGAACTCCTGGGCTGAAGCAATCCTCCTACCTCAGCCTCCCAAGTGTCTGAGACTACAGGCACACGCCACCATGCCTGGCTAATGTTTTTTTGTTTGTTTGTTTTTGTAAAGACAAAAATCTCACTATGTTGTCCAGGCTGGTGTGTTTTTTGTCTTTATTATTGAGTTACAGGACTTCTTTATGGTAGTATTACAAATAGTTTCTTCCAATCTGTGGTATGCCTATTCATTTTCTTAGTGTGGTGTCTTTTGTTGAGCAGAAGTTTTCAAATTTTATTTTTACTTTCTGAGTTTTGTTTAAGAAATCTTTGCCTGCCTCAAGATTGTAAAGTTATTCTTCCATTTTCTTCTAGAAGATTTATGGTTCTGGCTTTTATGTTTAATTGTATAATTGTCCCTCAGTATCCATAGGGGATTGGTTCTAGGACTCCGTGAGAACACTAAAATCCATGTATGTTCAAGTTCCTTATATAAAATGGTGTGTCGTATTTGCGTATAACCTGTGCATATCTTTCCATGTACTTTAAATCATCTCTAGATTATTTATAACACCTAATACAATGTCAGTGCTATTTAAATAGTTTTATACTGTATTGTTTAGGGAATAATGACAAGAAAAAAAATGTATGTTCAATACAGACACAACAATTCTCTCCCCCCACCCCCAAATATTTTTGATCCACAATTGGTTTTTTTTTTTTTTTTTTTTGAGACAGAGTCTCACTCTGTTGCCCAGGCTAGAGTGAGTGCCGTGGCGTCAGCCTAGCTCACAGCAACCTCAAACTCCTGAGCTCAAGCGATCCTACTGTCTCAGCCTCCCGAGTAGCTGGGACTACAGGCATGCACCACCATGCCCGGCTAATTTTTTTCTATATATATATATTTTTTAGCTGTCCATATAATTTCTTTCTATTTTTAGTAGAGATGGGGTCTCGCTCTTGCTCAGGCTGGTCTCGAACTCCTGAGCTCAAACGATCCGCCCACCTCGGCCTCCCAGAGTGCTAGGATTACAGGCGTGAGCCACCGCGCCCGGCCCACAATTGGTTGAATCCACAGATGTGCAACCCTTGGATATTGAGGGCTGACTGTACCCAGATTAATTTTTGCGTGTGGTTTGAGATAGTGGTCAAGTGTCATTTTTTTCCATATAGATTTCCAGTAGTTCTACCATTTTGTTGAAAATATTTTCTGTTTAGAGATTGCCCTGGCTCCTTTTTAGGAAATTATTTATATAGGTGTTTCCTGACTCTCAGTTCTGTTGCAGTGATCCCTTTGTTGATATTTAGGTCCCTACTACACTGTGTTGATTACTGTTAAGTATAGTAAGTTTTGATGTCAGGCAAAGTAATTCCTCTCTTTTCTTTCTTTTTAAAAATTGCTTTAGCTACTCTAGATCCTTTACATTTCTTCATGATGCAATCATCATAATATTAGATCCTTTACATTTCTATATAAATTTTATAATTTTCCATATATATTTTAGAATCAAAATTTTTCAGTTTTAGAAAAATGCATGCTAGGATTTTGAGATTGAGTTGAATCTATACACAAAGTACTTTTATGACAGATGCAAGTAGCGCTTCTTGAGGCGCTAGCAGGCCAACCTTAAAAAAATTTTTTTTAGTAGACTGTTTTTTGGAGAAGTTTTAGGTTGACAGCAAAACTGGGTAAGTACAGAGTTCCCATATACTTCCTGCCCCTACACACAGACAAACAGACAGACAGACAGACAGACACACACACAGCCTCCCTTGCTGTCAACATCTGGCAACAGAGTGATGTATTTGTTAGAATCAGTGAAGTACATCGACACATCCTTATCATCCAAAGCCCATAGTACATTAAGGTATGTACTTGATGTACATTCTATGGGTTTGGACAAATGTGTAATGACATGTATCCACCATTATAGTATAATGCATATAGTATGATATGAAGTTTCACTGCCCTAACAATTTTCTGCACTCTGCCTGTTTATCCCTTTCCCCAACCTCTGGCAACCACTGACCTTTTTTTTTTTTTTTTTTTTTAAACTGTTTTCATAGTTTTGCCTTTTCCAGAATGTCATGTAGTTGGAATCATACAGTATGTTGCCTTTTCATACTGTCTTCTTTTACTTAACAGTATGCGATTAAGGTTCTTCCATGTCTTTTCATGGTCTGATAACTCATTTCCTCTTTGTTCTGAATTTTATTCCATTGTCTGAATGTACCATAGTCTCTTTATCTATTCACCTACTTAATTTGGCACATGAGTTGCTTCCAAGGTTTGGCAATTATGAATGAAGCTGCTGTCAACATTTGTGTGCAGGTTTTTGTGAGGACTTAAGTTTTCAGCTTATTTAATTTTTCAGCAAATACCAAAGAATGCTCTTGCTGGATTGTATGGTACCAGTATGTTTAGTTTTATAGGAAACTTCTAAATGATCTACCAGAGTGGCTGTATCATTTTGTATTCCCACCAGCAATGAATGAGAGTTTCTGTCGCACCATATCATCACTAGTATTTGGTGTTGTCAGTGTTTCAGGTTTTCATATCATTCTAATAGGTATGTAGTGGTGTCTCATTTTAATTTGCAATTCCCCAGTGACATGTGATGCGGAGCATCTTTTCATGTGCTTATTTACCATGTGTATATCTTCTTTAGTGAGATGTCTTGATCTTTTGCCCATTTTTTAATTAAGTTGCTTCTTATTGTTCAGTCCAATGTTTTAACATCAGGCAAAAATGAATTTTATTCCATTAATGTAAAATTTAATATAATTTACAATATTATAAATCAAATTAAAATTATATAATAAATTATATACTATATAGTTTATAATTATATTAAATAAAAATTATAATTTTATATAATATATAAAATTATATATATTCTGTTCAGACTACTAGGAGACAATGTTTTCACTGTCTAAAATTTTTTTGTTTGTTTTTGTTTTGTTTGTTTTTTGAGACAGAGTCTCACTCTGTTGCCCAAGCTAGAGTGCCATGGCGTCAGCCTCACTCACAGCGACTTCAGACTCTTGGGTTCAAGTGATCCTCCCATCTCGGCCTCCCAAGTAACTGGGACTAAAGGCACATGCCATCATACCCAGCTAATTTTTTTATATTTTGTAGAGACAGTGTCTTGGTATGTATGTTGCCAGGTGGGTCCCAAACTCCTGGCCTCAAGCAGTCCTCCCACTTTAGCCTCCCAAAGTGCAGGGATTACAAGTGTGAGCTATCACGCTCAGCCTAGTCTTTTTTACTTTGAACTAACTTTTGGACACTCTCTTTGATGTCCAAGAGAGGCATATTAGGCTCATTAAATATGTTAAAATCAGAAAGCATTGTCAAATAAGAAATGGTGTTTAACTTTCATTGAATTTTATTTTTATGGATATGTTATTAATATGCGATTATTAAAAATGTTAATTGTAGGAGATTTCTAAAAATGTGATATGTCTTGGTATGTTTTCAGTCCTAGTAATGGCTATTATTGTAATAGAAGGAATGGCCTGAAAAAGGGTAAAAATGTTTTCTGTCTCTCTAAAACCTCCCCTGCCCTTTTTTCAAAAAGAAAGTTCTTAAGAAAAGATTTGGGTGGGAAAATAGTTTTACTTGTTAATCTTTTCTTTTCTTTTTTTTTGAGATGGAGTCTTGCTTTGTTGCCCCAGCTAGAGGGCAGTGGCGTCATCATAGGTCACTGCAGTCTCAAATTCCTGGGATCAAACGATCCTTCCTATCTCATCCTCCCAAGTAGCTGGGGCTACAGGAATGTGCCACCACACCTGGCTAATTTTTTCTATCTTTAGTGGAGATAGGGTCTCACTCTTGCTCAGGCTGGTCTCGAACTCCTGATCTCAAGCGATCCTCCCACCACGGCCTCCCCTAGTGCTAGGATTACAGCTGTGAGCCACTGCACCTGGCCTGTTGTTAATTTTTTAAAAGTTATCTGTGTAGTTATCTTTCAGCTGTTTTAAATACCCACAAATTATATAGGTTCTCTTGATATGTACTATCTAGTTTTATGTTCTGAATTGTTAACAGCCTGTTTGCACATCTAAGTGGTTGGGGCTAACCTGAATGTTGGGAGATGTTAATCATCATAAATTATGACCAGCATAATCAGCTTCACACAAGTTGTATACTACTCTGCATTTAGCTCAGCAGAGTCATTTGTAAGCTGAGTAGAGCCAATTTAGTTGAAGCTCCTAAGGTTGACACTTGTTGACATTTTCCTCAAAGAAGCATCTTCCAGGTGGGATTCCAATTTGCTTTTCTCTTTGTTCTAATTGTTGAAATCTTACATAGTAGAGAAGTCAGGTAAAATGTGTCTTAGTCAACAGTGTTGTTTATTGGCCTTTAGTCTCAGATCATGGTTGATATGTGAAAATTAGAGACAATAACTAGTAATGAGAGTGTCGTTTTACCCTTTAATTCTGATCATGGTTAAACAAGTGTGTAATGATGGCTTTGTCAAGTTTATATAATTGTGTGCTGTCAGTAAATATACATAAAATGACTAAGTTAGATAATACTCTATTAAAAATTTGGATTTCTTCAAATAATAAATAGTAACAATAATGAATAATTATTCATTAATAGTAATTGACATTTTGAGTGTTTTTTATATGCTAAGCACTATTCTAAGTGTTTTATGTACATTAAATTATTTAATCCTTGTAACAGTCCTAAATATTATTACTTCAGTTTTATATGTGTGTGAACTAAAACAAGTATCACATAGATGTGGTATTTACATGAAAATTCCTAAAGTCAGTTGTATATTTACATCAGTGGTCCCCCAGCATTTTGGCACCAGGGACTGGTTTCATGGAAGACAATTTTTCCATGGTCTGGGGGCAGGGGCGGTGAGAAGGGAGGGAGGAGCGGCTGGAGCTCTGCAGCCAGGTCCCTAACAGGACATGGACCAGTATCGGTCCATGGCTGGGGGTTGGGAACTGCAGTTCTACATGTATGTCCACAGCAGATAAAAGAGGCAAAATAAAAAGGGGAGGGAAGTTATCAGAGACTAGCACCAGTGTCCAGGTACAGAGGATAAGTAACCTGGTCAAGAGTATACAACTAGTAAGAGGCAAAATCAAGATTTAAACACAGGCAGTTGCTCTGGAGCTTCCTCCCTATGTACTAGGAAAAAAAAATCATGCTGTATTATTAAATTAAAGTTCTTGTTTTCAGCCTGGAGAATACTTCAGTCAATACAGCAAAGCTTCACCTTTTCAGAACCTTTAGGGAATAAGGTATCCTGAAAAGCAAACTATTACAGAGAACTCAGATTTGCCTCTTCTGCATTGCACTTTTTTTGTCTTCTTAAATTGAATATATAGCGTGTAATGAGTTTTTTCTTGATAATTTAATGACTTTGTTACAAATGTTAATCTTTTTCATTTTAGCTATTCTAGTGGTATTTAGTGGTATCTCATTTTAATTTGCATTTTCCTGATGATTAATGGTCTCTTTATGTGCTTATTGGACATTGCTGTAGTATTTTCTTTTGTGATACGTCTGTTCAGATCTCTTGCCCCCTTTTTTTTTTCTTTGAGACAGGGTTTCTGTTGCCCAGGCCAGAGTGCAGTGACACAATCATAGCTCACTGCAGCCTTGAACTCCTGGGCTCATGCAATTTTCCTGCCTCAGCCTCCCTAGCAGCTGGGACTGCAGGCATGCACTCCCATACTTGGCTAATTTTTTTTTTTTTTTTTTGGTGGAGATGGGGTCTCATTATGTTGCCCAGACTGGTCTCAAATTCCTGAGCTCAAGTGATCCTCCCATGTTGGCCTCCCAAAATGCTGGGATTACAGGAGTAAGCCACTGCCCCGGCCTTGTCCATTATTTTTTTTTATTTTTATTTTTTATTTTTTTGAGACAGAGTCTCACTCTGTTGCCCGGGCTAGAGTGAGTGCCGTGGCGTCAGTCTAGCTCACAGCAACCTCAGACTCCTGGGCTCAGGCGATCCTACTGCCTCAGCCTCCCGAGTAGCTGGGACTACAGGCATGTGCCACCATGCCTGGCTAATTTTTTTGTATATATATATTTTAGTTTTCCATATAATTTCTTTCTATTTTTAGTAGAGACGGGGGTCTCACTCTTGCTCAGGCTGGTCTCGAACTCCTGACCTCGAGCGATCCACCCGCCTCGGCCTCCCAGAGTGCTAGGATTACAGGCGTGAGCCACCGCGCCCGGCCGCTTGTCCATTATTTTTAAGATTATATTTCCTATTTCTTATTACTTAGTTATAGGAGTTCTTTATTCTGGATACAAGTCCTTTGTCAGTTTGTATGTGTTGTGAATATGTTCTCCCATTTGTGACTTGCCTTTTCATTTTCGTAAACAGTGTGTTTCAGAGAAAAGAAGTTTTAAACTTTGATGAGGTCCATTTTTTTTTCTCTTTGATGGTTTTTTTCTTTTTGTGTCCTAAGGAATATTTGACTACCCCAAGGTTACAAAGATTTTCACCTGTTTTCTAGAATTTTTGTAGTTTTAGCATTTACATTTAGATCTATGATATATTTGGAGTTAATGTTTGTATATAGTGTGAGGTAAGGGTTAAGGTTCTTTTTTTAATATGGATATTCAATCATTCTTGTACCTTTTGTTGAAAAGGCTATCTTTTCCTTGTTGAAAATCAGTTGAATGTCAATGTGTGGGTCTATTTCTGAATTTTGTGTTCTGTTCCATTTAATTATGTTTATCATTATGCCATTGCTGCACTTCCTTAGTTACTGTAGGTTTATAATGTCTTGAAGTCCAACTTTATTTTTAAAATTGTTTTGGTTAATCTGGGTTCTTTGCATTCCTATATAAATTTTAGAATCAGCTTGTCAGTATCTACAGACAAACTGCTGGGATTTTGATTGGGATTGTGTTGAATTTATAAATCAGTTTGGGGGAGAATTAGCCTCTTATTTTCTGAATGAGTTTGGTATTTCTTTTTTCCGTATTCTTTGATAGAATTCACCAGTGATGGGTGTCATATGGGGTTGGGATTTTCTTTATAGAAACAGTTTAAATTATAAATTCAATGTCTTTAATAGATATAATGCTAGTTAAGTTTTTTGTTTCTTCTTGTATCAATTTTCATAATTTGTGTCTTCCAGTGATTTTTTTGTTGTTTCACCTGAATCAGTGTTTCAGCCTTTTTTTATGGTTATCACCCTAAGGGGCCTTTTTAGACTTTTTTTCCCCCCTAACCACAGCCATCTGCATGATATTTTAATACCACAGATATATTATATGTCCTATTTATGTACTGATTGTATATCTGTGTTTTATACATAAAGAGAGTAAGATTCTTTTGCCTCCCAAGAACCAATTCTTGTCCCCTTGGGGATGATATGACCCATGTTGAGAATGCATGATCCAAGTTATCAGATTTATTGGTACAAAATCATTTGTGGTATTCCCTTTATGATCCTTTTAATGACTGTAGAATCTGTAGTGTTGTTTCCTCTTTTGCTCCTGAAACTTCTTTTTAATTGGATGTGTATATCTAGGGTAAGTTGCTAAAGTGGGATTGCTAGGTCAAAGGGTAAATTTATATGCAGTTTGTTAGACATTACCAAAATCCCCTCCCTAGGCATTATACAAAATAGCAACATTCTAATTCTGTCATTTCTTTTACATTTATTAGCTGGAATAATTCTATAAAGAGAAACATTATGGCTGAGGCAGCAGGAGGATTGCATGAGCCTAGGAGTTTGAGGTTGCAGTGAGCTGTGATTGCTACTGCACTCCAGCCTGGGTGACAAGAGTTTCTAAAAATAAAAAATTAAAAAAAAAAAAGAAACTTCTCATCTACTTGGTTATTTGTTAGTAGAGCTTGTGTAGGAAAAGTAGGGTAAAAGCTTGATTCTGTTATTTATCGGTTTTCAAAATAGTCGATTCTCTAACATTCTTCAACAGTGACCAGTTAGCCATCTTTTTCTTGAATATCAGTATGAATTTACAGATCTAAATATATTTCATGTGGTTTAATCCATTGCATTCATTGTTCTTATTGATGTTCCAGTTCCATTTTTGGCCAGTGAGAACTTTTCTTAGTTGGCTCCTGAGTTCTTTTGATATGATCCTAGTAGTGTCTGATAGATTCCTTTCTCATAGCTATGACAAATATTCTAGCTTATCTTGTACATTTCATGGTCCAGACTTAGAGAATTAGTCATTTCTTCATTGTACCCCAGTTTTTTTTAATGGGAAATGGTATTTGGAATTGGTCACTAGAAGTGTTCTTTTCTACTGGGTAAATCAGAGGTTCCTGAAGAGTAAAATTATATTGGCTACATGTTGATCATAAAACAGTGTGGTATTTAGCAAAAAGCTCTAGAGTGGGAGTCAGTTTCTCTATATATTCATTCATCAAATATTTATTGGGTATCTACCCTGTACCAGGAACTCTTTTATGTACTGGAGATACTACAGTGAACAGTATAGGTAAAAACTCTGCCTTCATGGAAGCTTAGAGTCTAGTTAGCTCAGGATTTTTTTTTTTTTTTTTTTTGAGACAGAGTCTCGCTCTGTTGCCCGGGCTAGAGTGAGTGCCGTGGCGTCAGTTTAGCTCACAGCAACCTCAAACTCCTGGGCTTAAGCGATCCTACTGCCTCAGCCTCCCGAGTAGCTGGGACTACAGGCATGCACCACCATGCCCGGCTAATTTTTTCTATATATATTTTTAGCTGTCCATATAATTTCTTTCTATTTTTAGTAGAGATGGGGTCTCGCTCTTGCTCAGGCTGGTCTCGAACTCCTGAGCTCAAACGATCCGCCCACCTCGGCCTCCCAGAGTGCTAGGATTACAGGCGTGAGCCACCGCGCCCGGCCAAACAGCTCAGGATTTTTGTTGTAATTGCTGCTAATGATCCTGGCCAACACCTTCCCTTTTGGAGCTTTCATCATTTATAAGATTGTAAAAGTGTACTAAGTGGTGTAGTGTCTTCAGTTGAAAAGTTTAATAATTCTGTTTCTTGCCTCTATGTTTATTCAGTGTTTGTGATATCCCTCCCGCTCTTTTCCCTGTCCTCTTACAGAGATGACAGAAGAAGAACAGTTTGCTCTGGCTCTCAAAATGAGTGAGCAGGAAGCTAGGGAGGTGAACAGCCAGGAGGAGGAAGAAGAGGAACTCTTGAGGAAAGCCATTGCTGAAAGCCTGAATGTAAATATGCTATGTTGAAAGTTTGTGAAGATTGATCAGCAGTATTTTTTGAAGTGTTATAATTGCATTAGGAACTGGCTGTAGTTGTTTATAGGATTTTCAGCTAACAAATACTTCCCATAATAATTTTTAAAGTCTGTATTAAATTACTGGTTAACCCAATTTGAAGTGTTTTGTTAATTGTATATGAAAGAGTTTTCTTCCACACCACAGATTTTTCAGTCCATGGCTTAAAAGAATAGTAAATTGGCAGCTTCTGAAAAGAGTTACTGAATATCAGCAATCCAAAAGAGGGAGCAAGATAAGGTGCTTACCTTAACCCTGTTTTGTGGAGAGAACAAAGGGAATAAAAACTAGAATGGGTTATGGAGAAAAAAATGGACAGTTTAAAAAATAAACAGTGTTAAATTGTGATTTGAATATATGCAATTGAAATAATTTTAAATGTGAAGGATACTTGCCAAAGACAGGTCCTGAGCCATTTGCCTCTCTATTTTAGAAAAGGGTTTAGTGTAGTGATCTAGTACATCATTTTGCACATAGTCATTCAGTACACATTGTGGAATTCATTTGAATTGAACCGTCTACATTTTGGAGAGGAGAAACTCTTAGTGGCCCCCTTTTTTGTGTGATTCCTATGACCCTTCATGTGTAGCTATTTTCATAATAAACTGGTCTGATGTGGGATCACTTGTTTCAGAGTTGCCAGCCTTCTGATGCTTCTGCTACCAGATCTCGACCTCTGGCCACTGGACCATCTTCACAGTCCCACCAAGAGAAAACTACAGACTCTGAGACCACTGAAGGCATGTCTCCCTGTTCTGACTCCTTCCATTCACCAAGTATAACCATATCAAAGGGATCTCATGCTGAGCTATATAGAAATGCCCCAATCCCTTTGTGAGATTAAAGAGGTTAAATCAGAAAGTAGTTGAGATCTAATATCCAGCATACTTTTACCTCCAAGGAAAAACCAACAATTTAGTTAAACCCAAAGAAGAGCCTTTCTTAACCACATTATGTAATTCTTGGTAAGTGATAGCTTACCAAGCCCTCTTAATAAAAGTTTGTCCTTAGCCCTACTTTTTCTCAAATACCTACAGGCATATGGCAGCTGGTACCTCCATCACTGTTTAAAGGCTCACATATCAGTCAGGGAAACGAGGCTGAGGAAAGAGAGGAGCCTTGGGACCACACTGAAAACACTGAAGAGGAGCCGGTCTCTGGCAGCTCAGGAAGCTGGGACCAGTCAAGCCAGCCAGTGTTTGAGAATGAGAACCTTAAATGTTTTGACAGATGTACTGGCCACTTGGCTGAGCACACACAGTGTGGGAAGCCACAGGAAAGTACTGGGAGGGGTTGTGCTTTTCTCAAAGCTACCCAGGGTAGGGGGGACACATTGAGGCATTGTCTGCCTACTCCAGCAGATGCCAAAGATCTCCAGGACGCTGGGGGCACTGTACACTACTTCTGGGGTATTCCATTCTGCCCTGCTGGAATAGACCCTAACCAATATACCAAGGTCATTCTCTGCCAGTTGGAGGTTTATCAAAAGAGCCTGAAAATGGCTCAGAGGCAGCTTTTTAAAAAAAAGGGATTTGGGGAACCAGTGTTACCTAGACCTCCTTCTCTGATCCAGAATGAATGTGGCCAAGGAGATCAGGCTAGTGAAAAAAATGAAGCCATCTCAGAAGATATGGGAGATGAAGACAAAGAGGAGAGGCAGAAGTCTAGGGCATCTGTCTGGCACTCAAAAACCAAGGATTTTCAAGGAAGCCCAGTTAGAAGCTTGAAAGAGAAACTTTTGTTGGAGGAAGAACCAACAACCAGTCATGGTCAGGTAAGGGTCAGTGTTGCTGTAATTAAGGATGATTTATTCACAGATTAAAGAAGGATTATTTTAGCTATTTGTTCTTTTTTGTGGTCTTTTTCACCCCTGAATATTAAAGTAATACATGTTCACTATAGAAAATTAGGAAAGTAAAGGAGAATATAAAGAACAAAAAAGTTACTGATAATCCCAGCACCAAAGAGGTAGTCATCATTATTTCTGTACGTATACAAATACAATTAAAAAATTTTTTGAACAAAATATATATTTTTCTGTATAAGTTCTATTCCTTTCCCCTACTTTATAGTTTATCCTGTATCATTTCCTGTTTATATTTGAAGACTTAGTAAGTATATATTCTATTATGGATTTACCATAATTTGTTTTTTTGTTTTTAAAGTTTTTTATTATTTCTAAAATTAAGTTTTTGAATAGATAATAATGTTCACATGGCTCGAAATGTAAAAAGATACAAATAAAAAGTCTATCTCCTATCCCCGTCCCCCAGCCAACCAGTTCCCCTCTCTGGATTCAGTCTGTGTTGCTAGTTTCTAGTATATCCTTCCAGATATTTTATGTAGCACAAGCAATATACCTATTCTTTTTCCTACCTTCTTTTACATAAATGATATACACATTTTTCTGTACTTTGCTTTTTTCATTTAATATCCCAGTGAGATCATTCCATAGTAATACGTAAAGAATTTCTTCATTTGTTTTTTTTGGATGTGGAATATACCATATATAGATGAATCATAGTTTATTTTATCCAGAGCCCTATTGGTGGACATAGGTTGTTTCCAATATTTTCCTATTATTACAAATAGCACTGCAGTGATTATTCTTGTACAGAGGACATTTCATATACATGGAAGTAATCTGTAGGATAATTTTCTATAGTTTTAATTGGTGGAGCAAAGGATATATGCCTTTACAATTTTGTTAGCTATTGCCAAATTGCCCTCCATAGAGGTTGTGTACATTTACACTCCTCCCAGCAATGTAT